>NW_026881941.1:0-380910 GCF_032173495.1 Musca vetustissima
TATTTATTTATATTTTATTTATTAATTAATTATTAATTTGTTATTAATTTTATATTAATTCCTAATTTTTAATTTTTGCCCCTATTCATAATTTCCCCAATATTAATTTCTAATTTGGCATCCCTAATTTTATTTCTAAATTGTCACGACTGACATCCCTATTTCCTTGTAATTCTAATTTTTGCCTATTCCCTTTTCTCTAACTAATTCAAGGTCAGAATTTGTCTCAACAGCAGTCGGTCGTTGATCTTTGTTTACATACTGACTCCGTTACGTTGCTAATTGTTGTTGTTGTCGCTTGCATATTATATGCAAACGCATAAACAAACAACATTTCTAACAACGCAAGCAGAGTCATTATGTACAAAGGAAGATGTTACCTTGATGGCTACTGCTGTTGATCACTTGTTATTAGTATCGTTTTTTTCTCTGCCTTGCTGCGTAAACTAATTCGTTTGTGATCGTCAATTTTGTAACTTTCTGCCGCGCTGCATATTGCAAAATAAGATAACTAACATTTATTTCAAATATTTAAATTAAATTATAGTTTTTATTAAATAATATTTAATAATTGAATTGCCCAATCGGGAGCAAATTATTTTCTAATTATATTTAATTATAATTGTGTTATTAATAAAATTGCCCCGAAGCAATTTGTAATTTTAAAATATAAACTTTGTGTTTTTTTTTTGCACTGGCTCGTGGAGCCAATAAATACTCCTACATTTTTATGGTGCCGAAACCCGGGAACATTGAAATGTTCCATTATTAAACAAAAGAAATACATTTTGCGAAAATTTAAGTGAACGTTTAAAACTATAATTTTTCCTTGCCTCATTTAAATTTTAATTATTGAACCCAAAAACCAAATCTGAACTGTGCTGCAAAATAAAATTTGGAAAACATAATTAATAAATAAAAAAAAATTGTACTGTGAATTAAAGAAAAAAAAATTTAAAACAAAAGTGAATAAAATAAAAAAAAAACTAATAAATGAAACTAAACAGTGAATTAAAAAAAAAAACAGTGAAAACTAAATCTATCCCAGTGCTGGAAAATAAAATAAAAGTTTGAAAACTCACTAATAAATAAAACTGAACAGAACAGTGAAATAAGAGACAGTGAAACCTTATAAAAAACGTACTGCAAAATAAAATAAATATAATTAAAAACTCATTTGCTAAATACAAAAAAAACTGTGGATTAAATTTATTCAATATTGAAAACAGTGTAAACTCTTGCCCAATTACACAACATTTTTGGAAAATAATCTGTCCCTAAACTGGGAAATAGAGCTGTGAAAATTGTCTCTGTCAAGTTCATATTAACTATTGAACAAAAACTTTTTTTGTGAATTTAAAAATACTCCACTCTGCCGCATCTCGGTAAGAAGTATATAGACATTTTCATACACAAATATTTGGTACATTTTTAACTTGAATCGACATCAAAATGGAAGACTCATCAAGAGCTATTGAAGATCAGAAAATTTTACTGACCCGTTTGGAGAAAATTATTCTGGATTTTGAGCACTTACCCGTGGAAGAGAAAACGCGTGGTTTGTGTCAAAGTTATCTCGATAAAATCGAAGAATTACAGAAAATATTCGAAGACAACCACGAACAACTATTTGATTTATTTCGAGATAGATCACTTAATATTTCTGATGTTCCGTATTTTAACGACGATGTGCATTACACTTTCTGTAAAATATTCCTCAGGGGAAAGGGAAAATTGCTTGACTTTATGTCCGAATTTCGTAGCCCAAATTCTCCAAACTTCCACTCAACTTTCCATGCTTCAAATACGCAACGAAATGACTCAATAATACCAGATGTCCGTCTTCCAAAAATTGATATCCCAACTTTCTCTGGGGATTACTTAAGCTGGATTTCTTATCGTGATATGTTTATTTCATTGGTCCATAATAATCAAAGTTTGTCGAAAGTTCAAAAATATTATTTTCTCAAAAATTCGTGTAGAGACACGCCATTATCCATTGTAAGCGAATACCCTGCCTCAGAAGCTAGCTATGATTTAGCATGGTCAGCTTTGGATAAGCGTTATCATAACAAAAGGAAAATTGCGGATACTGTTTTTCGAAAACTTTTAAATATCCCAAAATCTAATGGCTCTTGTGAGAGTATTAAGACACTGTTGGACTCTACTAGGAATTGCTTGGCTCTGTTGACAACATTGGGCATAGACTGTTCCAATTGGGATCCACTTCTTATTCATATTACAGTTAGTAAGTTGGATCTTCAAACTTGTAAAGAATGGGAGCAGTCTTTGAAAGCTGCTACTGAAATCCCGAAAATTTCGATTTTATACAATTTTCTCGAGACCACATTTCGGACCCTAGAGTGTGTTTCTGATTTCACTGAGAGCACACCAAAACCAAGTAAAGTTAATAACTCAAGATCATACTCATCTCAAAGAATGACTCAAAACCGTCGAGTAAATATGGCGTCTGTTTCTGACGAAAACTGTCCCTGTTGTGGTAAGCGCCATTTTCTTTACAAATGCTTTAAGTTTGCTGCCATGACCTCTGCCTCTAAACGAGACTTCATAAATTCTAATAAAATTTGCAGAAATTGTTTGAATGTTGGACATTTCTCAAATAATTGCAAAATCGCCAGTCGCTGTAAATTATGTAATCTTGCTCATCATACGATTATGCATAATGAATATTCGTCTCAAAATAGATCCAACCCCTCAAATAACACTGATAAACGAAATGATAATGTTGCTTCTACTTCTGTGGAGAATTCTAGTGTCAATTTGTCTCTCTTGAACACAACAGTAATGCCTCAAGTTTTGCTAGCGACAATACGTGTTATTGTAAAAAGCGATTATGGCAATTTTAAATTAAGAGCAATTTTGGACCAAGGAGCACAAGCTACCTTAATAACAGAAAGTGCATCTCAACTTTTACGACTCCAAAAACACAATACGTTTGCTCGCATAACTGGAGTTGGTGGAAAAACTGTTTTGGTCAAAAAATATGTTAAATTTAATCTTGTCTCGAACTATGAAACTGGGTTTGAATTAAAAGGTCAGGCTTATGTTATGCCCTCATTAAACAATTATTGTGCTGGTCCTGTGGACAGACAGAAATTGCCCTGTTTAAATGAATTCACATTAGCTGACCCTGAGTTTGATAAAAATGACCCGATTGATTTACTCCTTGGTGGTGATTTATATGGCGATATTCTTCTTCCTCAACAAAAGAAGTTTGATAAAGGTATTTTTCTACAACTGACCCATTTCGGATGGATAGTTTCTGGACCCACGGCTGAAATATCATATGCTCGCACCCTAAATATTAATTTATGTTCTCTGGATACTCAATTAAAAGCCTTCTGGGAACAAGAAGAGCTCATAGAAACTAGAAATTGGACCCCCGAAGAAACAGCATGTGAAGAATTCTTTAAGAAAAATTGTACTCGTGGCTCTGATGGAAGATATACCGTTGCATTGCCTTTCAAGTCTCAAATTCTAGGAAAATCTCCCCCTGTATTCTGTCACACTGACTTTTGCGCTTTAAAACGGTTAAAGCAGGTAGAAAGTAAATTTGTAAACAATTTAAACTTTGCCTCAGAATATAGAAAATTTATGGATGAGTATGAGTCGCTGGGACATATGAAACAAATTGGCCCATATCCTCAATCTATTCAACCCAATGGATTTTTTCTGCCTCATCACGGCGTGGTTCGTGAATCTAGTTCTACTACAAAATTGCGTGTAGTTTTTGATGGAAGTAGCAAACGACCTCCTTATAAATCATTGAATGATGAACTCTTTCCTGGCCCAGCGTTACAGAATGATTTACCAGCGATAATAAATAGATGGCGTCGTTTTAAAATCGGGTTCAGATCCGATCTTGAAAAAATGTTCCGGCAAATTAGAGTTCTGGAAAATCAACAACATTTTCAACAAATATTATGGCGAAAAAAGGATTCTGAAATCTTTGTCTACAAACTTCAAACTGTCACCTACGGTACTTCTTCTGCCCCATACCTCTCTATTCGAGTTTTGCATCAATTGGCCCAAGATGAAAATAAATCTTACCCAGAAGCGAGTAAAATTCTTATGACCGATACCTATGTCGACGATATTATTTCTGGAGCTGACTCAGAGTCCGAAGCGATATTTTTACAAAAACAACTAGTTCAACTACTTTCGTCTGGAGGATTTAATTTGCGAAAATGGACTTCGAACTCTCTCGAACTTATGTCTCATATTCCAGAAGAATTTCGTGAAAAGGCTGATGTCTTCAGTCTAAATGAACCCAACGTCGTTAAAGCTCTAGGATTGGGCTGGAATACTAATCAAGACTCATTTTCATTTGAAGTTTGCTTTCCAATTAAAGATAAAGTTACTAAGGCTGGTCTTTTATCCGATGCCGCGAAGTTGTATGACCCTCTTGGATGGCTTGCACCTGTTACGATCCAGGCGAAAATTTACTTTCAAAAACTATGGCTCGAAGGCATCGACTGGAATGATGAAGTTTCTCCCACAATGAAAGCTAATTGGAATTCATACCTAAGAGAGTTGAAATCGATTGAAAATATTTCCATACCCCGTTGGATTGGCAGTTATAAACAATGTTTCGTCGAACTGCATGGTTTCAGTGACGCTTCTACGTCAGCCTACGCTGCTGCTGTTTACATAAAAGTTGTACAGAATAATGGTGAAGGTGTAGTAAACTTATTACAATCAAAAACGAAAGTTGCCCCATTAAAAGTATTGTCTGTCCCAAAGCTGGAGTTGTGTGGAGCAACACTTTTGGCGAAACTTATGCATAAAGTTCATAGACTATTAGATCTCAATGTCGAAAATATATATTACTGGACTGATAGCATTACCGTTTTATGCTGGCTCAGAGGCGAGTCGTCCAAATGGAACGTTTTCGTAGGAAATCGAGTAAGCGAAGTCCAACGACATTCAAATATTTCTCAATGGAGATATGTTTCAACTCACGATAACCCTGCTGACTGTGCTTCCCGTGGTATTTCGTCTGTTGAGTTAGTACAACATTCTCTCTGGTGGTCTGGTCCTCACTGGCTTTCTCAATCTCCATCGCTTTGGCCCAAACAGCCAGAAAATTCTTATGAAACCAATCTGGAAATGCGAAAATCCGCTCTGAATGTCAATTCTTCTACTGTGTCCAACTATCCGGACATTTTAACTAAATACTCAAATCTAACTCGCTTGACTCGGATTATGGCCTATATACTGCGATTCCTTCAATATAAAGCTTCATCAAAGTTACGATTTTCTGGCTTCCTCAGAGCAGCTGAACTAAATAACGCACTTCAAAAAATTGTAATTATGTCTCAAGAGGTCGATTTTCCCGAGGAAATACAACAACTACAGAAAGGAAGAAGCATTCACCCTAGTAGCAGAATTGCCCAGCTGTGTCCCTTTATTGGCGATGATGGCGTACTTCGAGTTGGAGGGCGACTAAACAAGGCTAAGTTTCAATATGATTTTAAATACCCAATGCTTTTGTCCAAAAATAGTCCCTTATCTATCTTAATCTTTACAGATGCTCATCACAAAACACTCCATGGCGGTCTCATCCAGATGCAAGCTTACGTGTCTCGAAAATTCTGGATCCTCTCTGCCCGCAACTTGGCAAAACGAGTACAACGCCAGTGTATCACCTGTTTCAAATACAAGGCCAAATCACTTCAACAAATTATGGGCAATCTTCCCTCTGTTCGGATACAACCCACAAGACCCTTCAAACATAGTGGTGTGGATTACGCAGGCCCAATAACCATCAAACAATCAACTGCTCGGAACTCAGTCACAACCAAAGGTTATATCTGCCTCTTTGTTTGTATGGTCACGAAAGCACTTCACCTCGAAGCTGTTACCAGTTTGTCTACAGACGCATTCATAGCTGCTTTCCGGAGATTTACTTCACGTCGTGGAATGTGCTCAGACCTTTACTCGGATTGTGGTACAAATTTTATTGGCTCAAACAAGGAGCTTAAAATTCTTCGCCGAAGAAGTATTGACTCCTTGCCAGAAGACCTCGTTAACCTTCTTACTAATAATGGCACAAATTGGCATTTTATACCACCAGCATCACCAAATTTCGGAGGACTGTGGGAAGCTGGTGTAAAATCCACGAAGCATCATTTAAAACGAATAATGGATCATCGGATTCTTACTTATGAAGAACTGTCTACGTTACTCGCTCAAATTGAAGGATGTCTCAACTCAAGGCCGCTTTGCCCAATGTCACCTGACCCTTCAGATTGCGAAGCATTAACTCCGTCACATTTTTTGGTTGGAGAGCCAATATTATCTGTCCCTGACGAAGACTTGTTAGATTGCTCCATAGACAGACTTTCCCGATGGAAAGTAGTTCAACTACTCAAGCAACAATTCTGGAAACGATGGTCAACGGAATATGTAAACCGACTTCAATCCCGTCCAAAATGGTTGAAACCACAAAAGAATGTTGAAGTTGATGATTTGGTCCTCGTATTTGATGAACGCCTTCCCCCTGGCCAGTGGCCTCTGGCACGAATAACGGAAATTCATCCTGGCACTGATGGTAGAGTTAGAGTGGTATCTCTTAAATCCAATGGAAAAACCTACAAACGTCCTGTTTCGAAAATTGCTCAATTACCCCTTCAAGAAGATTTTACTTCCTGCAAAGAAAATGATGAGAGTTGCTGTGAGCAGAGGCATAGCACGGTTATCTCGGAAACCGAATAAAACACCTCAACAACAATAAACCAGATCAAGAACAGTTGTTCTTTGTGCGGGGGAATGTTGGAGAACAACCTACTATTTATTTATATTTTATTTATTAATTAATTATTCATTAATTCCTAATTTTAATATTTGCCACTATTTATAATTTCCCCATAGTTAATTTCTAATTTGGCATCCCTAATTTTATTTCTAAATTGTCACGACTGACATCCCTATTTTCTTGTAATTCTAATTTTTGCCTATTCCCTTTTCTCTAACTAATTCAAGGTCAGAATTTGTCTCAACAGCAGTCGGTCGTTGATCTTTGTTTACATACTGACTCCGTTACGTTGCTAATTGTTGTTGTTGTCGCTTGCATATTATATGCAAACGCATAAACAAACAACATTTCTAACAACGCAAGCAGAGTCATTATGTACAAAGGAAGATGTTACCTTGATGGCTACTGCTGTTGATCACTTGTTATTAGTATCGTTTTGTTTCTCTGCCTTGCTGCGTAAACTAATTCTGATCGCCAATTTTGTAAACTTTCTGCCGCGCTGCATATTGCAAAATAAGATAACTAACATTTATTTCAAATATTTAAATTAAATTATAGTTTTTATTAAATAATATTTAATAATTGAATTGCCCAATCGGGAGCAAATTATTTTCTAATTATATTTAATTATAATTGTGTTATTAATAAAATTGCCCCGAAGCAATTTGTAATTTTAAAATATAAACGTTGTGTTTTTTTGCACTGGCTCGTGGAGCCAATAAATACTCCTACAGGCGCAGTTCACATATTTGGCCGAACCCTATTGAAATTGGAGAAAATCGGTTCAGATTTAGATATAATTCCCATATATAGTTTCGTATGATTTTATGTAAATGATGCACCAAACTCCCAATATTTGTCCGATTAGGACAAAATTTTGCACAGCGCACTGAATCAGTGCTTATGTGTGCGAAGTTTTTTTTGGAATCGGTTCAAATTTAGATATAGCTCCCATATATAGAGTCGTCCGATTTCATGTGAATAATGCACCAAACTCTCAATATTTGTCCGATTGGCACAAAATTTTGCACAGAATACTGAATTAGGTCCAGACTAATGTATGCGAAGTTTTGTTGAAATCTGTTCAGATTTAGATATACCTCCCATATATAGTATCGTCCGATTTCTACCAAACTCCCAATATTTGTCTGATTGAGTAAAATTTTGCATAGCGAATGCTATTGAGAAAAAAATGATGCGTGGTAAGATTTGTTGAAATCGGTTCAGATTTTGATATAGGTCTTATATATATATTTTTTCGTTCGATTTTATGTTAATGGTGGTTACACGATATTTGGCTGAGAGCATTAAATTGAATATAGTGATTACAAAAAAACAAATGGTGTGTGCAACGGTTACTCAATTAGGTCCATGTGTTTATATATAGCTCCCATACATAATTTGACTCGATTTCATACAGATGGTACACCTAAGAATTCAAGTCTGTCCGTTTGACATGTAATTTTTCATTGTTTTAAGAATGTTATGTGTATGGGGTTTTTCAATTGGTTCAAATATCTATCTAGATAACACATTTAATTTCGCCCGATTCCATCTCAATGATTCTCCAAAGATTCTATGACCGTTCTATCTACAGTATATTGTAGATATTAACATGTCTTACATGTACCCAAAATGGTGAAGGGTATCATATAGTCGGCCCCGACCGACTTTTGAACTTTCCTTACTGTTTTTTTTTGTAATTGTTTATTATTTTTAGTTTTATTTCATTTTTTTTTCTATTAAAACTGTATTTGATTGAATTACATTTTGTGGTTCCATTACAATTACTACAACAAGAGTTGCTATTGACTGCAGTAGCTGTGGCTGGCTATTGTTATTACACACCCCCCTTTCCCAGTCCCGTCTGCCAGCCTGGCTGTGGTACACAAACAAAAACCCATTGCCTTCTGTTTATTGCGTCCAGCTCACTCATATGAAGCTCTCTAGCCGTCTGTCTGTCTGTCCGTCCGACTGGCATTGTTATTAATTATCATAATATGATTTCCTCACCCAGAGGGGCCTTCATCATACAAACAAACAAACAATGGAGCCAGTTCAACTTTGATCTACAAATATATTTATGAGCACACATATGTACATACTATGACGAACATAGACAATAATTATTGGATGGAGGATATTCATGTGAATCTGACTGACGTAGCCAGAATGGGAGTACAGTAATTTCAAATTGAAATGATAATCATTTGGAAAGAAAACAATATACAATTCAAAGGAAAACAAAATAATATATAAGTTTGTTGTTAAATTGATTGACTTATTTAAATCTGTCAAAAATGGTTTGTTTTTATTTTTAAAACTCGGTTATCATTTATATTTTAGATATTCCAAACTACTGTTGCCATTTGCAGCACCACAGTTGACATCATTATCCTCCCTGTCATCGTCGTTGTCGTCATCTCTCATCATCATCACAACTGGCCTATTTATTTACTTACCTTCACAAATTGCCGACGTCATTCGTGCTATTGTCATTCTGTGCGCTTCTATTTCAGTACAGTGTTAATTAAATTTAAATTTGTGTGCACTCTGAAATCAGTTAAAATATCATCATCATCATGGATTTCTATGTGTGGGGGATGTAGAATATTAGATTGTAATGGAAGTATTACGATTTATTGAGAAAAAGAGATGAATGGATTTTTTGGACTATAGTTAGTTTACTATTGAGTATTTGAACAGTGATTATTTGGCGATCAGTTTCCTAACTCATTAAAAAAATTGTGATTGGTGAGTGTTGAAACATCCGAAAAATTTGCTACATTGTAAGAAATATAAAGTAAATTAAGGTCGATCATTTGTAAACTTCTCAAATAAAACCTTTTAATGGGATCACATAGGGGATTATTCCCGGTTTCAATAATTTGGATTTTTGGTGTTTATTTAATTCGAGCGTACACTAAATCAAAATTTCAAGTGGAAATCTCAACAAATACTGAAAATATAAAAGCATTGTTTGTGGTCGAAAATGGGTGATTTTCCGATGAAAAAATAAGTCCGCCACTTTCAATTTTTTGACATTTATCAGTAAATTCCAAAAAAATTATGATAGATGGGCTATAAATAGAAGACACGTGTATCGGCATTTTGGAAGTTTACATGTGGTAACCTAAAAAGGCGTGGCGCATTAAGATTTCTCGAAATCCTTGCAATATTTCTGTCTAATACGTTAACCCTCAGTCGACTCTCTGGAGACGTTTTTTGGTTCACTTTTTTAAATCTTTTAAAAAATGTACGTCATAAAGTCTTCAGAATAAAAAATCTGCCTAAACTTCAAAAATCTTAAAACTATAACCCATTTTAGGGTTAAACCGATCTTTTTCCGAGTTTTTACCAATATACCACTATATGTCGGTTGGGCTAGAACCTTGATTATAATCATAGTTCATACCACAGCCATACATGCGCACTTTGAAACTCCAAAATTCAATTTTTTTTGTTTCCGATGCTCCAGTGATCGGAAAATCAAGCTACCAAAAACAAAGACTTTTCTTCAATAACAAATTCATTAAATCGGTCGAATATATATATAAGCTATATCTAAATCGGAATCATTCGACCATAAATGTATATATACATATATATATAGAAAGGATATTTATGTTTATGTATGGTGACTATCGGTTCACATATAAAATATGGTAGGAACGAATCCGAAATGCCAAATTACAAATACTTTGATTGAGAAATGTTCTCCAAAAATCTGATATGCAACTACGGCTGAAAAATGATATTTTTAAAAATACCGATTGTCATAAGTGGGGTTTTTCAAAATATGGACCAATCAGAGTCAAGAATTACAGTTTTCATTATATTTTACACGAACAGAAAATCTATTCGTGCATATGTGGGGGATATTTGTTTATAACGCTATTGTGGGAGTAGGATATAAAACCGGGACATCATCGATAACATTTTGTTGTGTTATGTACGTTCAATTTGCTACCTATATTGATGGTGCACTAGTGATATTAGGTCCTCTATCCTGCCACAGAAAAGCAACAAAAGCTATGGTCAAAGTTTGATCGCCAGAATGTATGTATTTCAGCGGTAACTTTAAAGAAAAATTGTAAATAAAAAATCTTCTTTGACCTCGAACTTTTTGCCGGGATTGGTTTAATCTATTTCCTAAAACTGCTTTGCAAAAAACTCCTTGGAAAGTGGCGCCCAAACACAAAATACACGCTTGATTGAGTTTTATTGATTACATGCTTTATTTACTGAATGAATCGCTATTGGTTTAAAATAAAATGAACTTAGATTGCAAATCTCTTCTATATACCGGCATCACATCTGCACATCAACTGCATTCACACATACATATATTTGTACCTACATATGTATGTATGTATATAGTTTCTGCAAAAAAGCTTCAATTTGCTTTTTCGCCAACACAACGCACTTTTCCCATTTACAAATTGATTGCAATTTTTTTATTTACTTTTTATTTTAATACAGCGCCGTTTATTTTGAGAAAAATAAAAAAAAAACACCAACAAAAAATCCGAACCGAAATAAAAATACGACAATAAGAAATTGTGTCAGTGTCACATTATTAAAAAAAAAAAACGAAAAAATGAGCAACAACTTACTAAACTCCGCTCTCTCCTCCTTCACATCCCACAACAGATATCGCATCTTTGGCTGGTGCTCCTGGTGTTGATGTTGGCGTACGATTCTGCGCTTGGCAAAGTTGACAATGATTTTGTTGTTGTTTGTTTAGCATTTTGCACGGTGATGGTTGACTGCAGTATGTGGTGTGTGTGGCGTGGCATATGTTGAGCGTATCTATTTTTGAGTGGAGGCGACATTGCCATTTACTAAAATGTATGAAGAACACCTCTTTTTAACAAACCAAGTGGACATCAATAACATCTTCCTCGTTCTTCTTCTTTTTCTGTGGCCGCAAACAGTGATTTGTTGTGGCAAATACATGACACAGAAAGAAGACATCGGAATTGTTTATTTGCAACTAATTTGTGTTAGGTACAGGATTTATATGGGGTTTTAACTGCAACAAGTGATTAACGGTATCTTAAATCTTTAATTTTTTTGGTTGAACTTTATGAGAATTGAACGGTTATTTGTGTTTTTTTATCGCTATTAACTACATTGAATGTCTTGCAGTTTTTATTATTAAATCAATTCTTTTCCTATTAACCCTTTCAGTGTTTTTGTCGAATATATTCGACATTTAAAATTACTCTCTTTCTTTGCGATTTATCTGTTATCCTATTTACCGTTACAATTGATGTTTTTGTTTTTGCTGAAAGACAGACAAAACTGTCCGAGGATTAAAATAGGTATTGCTTATTTTCTAAACTTTGTGCCTTTATATGATCTTAAATACAACATTTTAGATTTTTATTGCGACAAAATTTTTTTTTACATTGAAAGGGTTACAAAAATAAAAAATCGTTTAAAATAAAAATAAAAGACAACTAAATTGTTACTAATCCTAAACCACTTTTATTTATTTTTTATTTGTTTTTAAACATTAATAAAAGTTCAATTAAATTTAAAAATATCTAAAGCGGTGTACACACTATCATTTTTGACTGTCAACTTTTTTATCGATTACTGACTGTCCAACAACCATAAATATTTTTGTGGTTGCCTGATGAATGACAAACATGTGAGGCCACACTATCAAACAAGCAAAATTTGGGCAAGAGTGCCATTCAAAAATGCTAGTGTGTACATCGCATAATGGTAATCCAATGATTGAAGCCTATCGAAATTGAAAACGAATTTTCGACTTTGGAAATTTGTTACAGACAATTTACCATTTCAAATCAGACACGACACGTGTCCATAGGGGTTTCCAATGAATTTTAACATTTCAATTGAAATTTAGAGCTTATATTCTGTCATACGTTATAAAGAAAATTTACAAAAGAAGATTTCACATTAATTTCGTTATTATTTGGAATTTTTAAGGGGCCAAAAACTCGACCTGTATCTTGGTACCATATGATGTGGGGCAAAAAATTTCAGAAAGAAAAATAAAATAAATAAAACGAAAATCAAATGATGTGCAGATGGTAGCTTTGAAATTGTGTTACTTGTTGTTTTTTTACTTTTAATGTGAATTGATTTGGAGTTTTTGTTTTGTTTGGCAGTTTTGGCACGATTCGAATGCATTGGAAATTAGAACACAGCTGTACAATAATTCAGAAATAAATAAAAAAAAACAACAAAAAAGATATAATTTTCACACTGACGATTTCCTTTGAAGCATATTCTGGCATGCATTTATCAATGTTTACATGTCATTGTTATTTCTCTCTCTGGGTTATATTTGGTTATTTTATTTTGTTTGCATATTCCCAAGAAATTGAGACTTTTGTTGTGTGATGAATGCTCTTTGCAAATTATAAAAACAAATAAATAAGTTTTATTTGATGATGGGCGATGTGCCACAATTGTTGCATTTAATGACAATAAATTTGACGATGTGAAAATAAATAAAGAAAAATATTTTTAGAAAACGAAAAAACAATAAATTTACGCTATTAATCCGTAGAACAACGTTGGTAAATTTCACATTTCACATAGACAGTTTAAACATTTTTCTAATTATACCCTCAGCCTTATGGCTAATGAGGGTACATACATATATCGAAACATTGGTTTTAGACCAGTGATGCACACGGTGAGAGGATGGCAATTTGTAAATGTATTTGTGAGACTAGTACAGAAAGCTAAAGCAGTCCACACACGTCAAACATGTGCCTTCCATCGGTGCGAATGAAATTAAAATAATTTAATTAAATAACAATGTTCGGTTTTTTTTCGACGTCACTATCGCTGTCCATCTTCAATCTTTAAAAACCAAATTCGCAATGAAGTTTTGTTGATTCTTTTGTGATCTAGGAGCTTCACACCGATCAAACGTACATGTTTGACGTGTTTGGGCCGCTTAAGCGTAGCCGCAAAATGATGCACACCATCATAGACATGTTTACTCGTTGAAGTCTCAACGACGACTAAACAAATGAGCGTAAGAATCCGTGTGAGTTGAGCTGACCGCTAGAGTACAAGGGCGTACATCCCTGTTTTAGACCTCATTTTTCTTAGTACCAAATTCGACTCAGACAATTGGAAGTTGGTTTACAAATGTCCGTCCGTTTGTCTGGCCGGCGGGTGCGCACGATAACTCTCGAAGGTAGTAACTGAGTTCATCCAAACTTTGCACATTGGAATATTTTTTTCCAGACTTAGTTTAAGTTCGAAGATGGGGAATATCGGTCCAAAAAATTAATTTTATAATATCATCCGATTTAAACCAAACTTTGCACAAAGTATTATATTTACCAAGCCTAGATCAAGTCCAAAGATGGAGTCCGTCGTTTCTCCCTCCGACACAAAGTTTCAATATTTTATTTTTGGTTATTTTTGGTCATCAGATTAGCACAGGCAACACTTTAAGCTTTTCATTGGAATAGTAAACAATTAAATGTCAATATTGGTGTTAACGCCAAGGTTAACCACGCTCGTCACCCTTTTTTCTATTTTCAATTTTTCTTTCATTTGTCTAAATTTGCATCTCTCTCTTGGTACAAAATGCAAATGTTTTCCTTTTACACTGGTTGTTCCTTTTTTTCTTTTTGTAAAAAAACTTACTTCTGTACTAACCAGCAAACAACCCTGTTCTTGGTAAGGTTCGTTTCCAAATTATCCACCGAAATTTCGATAAATAAAATTCCACTATTTGGCAAACATTTTTTCTAAAACACCTTGTTTTTTCTTTCTTTGGTTTTTTTTTCATACTACTCCGAGGAGAAATTATTCCTGCATTAAAGAATATTATTTCCTCACTTCGGCAGCAACTAACCATCCCAGCTTTTCCAGAAAATCCATTTTGGCGTTTTCAATTGGTTTATGGATAGACTAAATTGGTTGATTTAAGGAAATTAAAGTTGTGAAGATATACGAGGGCAACTATATATTTTTGGTTTAATAATAGAAATGAAAATGGGCAACACAATAATCCGTACAAAAGCAGATAAAATTTAGAAAAAAGAAGATGGGTTAGTTTAGTCTGAAGAAAAAATGTTCATACGATAACTAAAATGGCGCTTGAATGTAATCCCCAAGGATCCTGGAGACGAACAATTATACAAGAGCGACAATGTTAGCTTAGTGCGGAGATGCAAACCAATGGCAATTAATGGAGTAACAGGGGTTCTAGGACATAATAACTTAGAAGGGAATGACATAGTCGATGAGCTTATTCGAGGGGGCTCGCAGTCGTCCAATCTACCGATTGAGAATCTGTACAACCTCGTATTGGCTATTTAATTGGGAAAATCCGTATGAGCAACTGCGAGAAATTCGGTAACAGATGGTCAACAGCACCTGAATGCAGATTTTCAAAAACTATCTGGCCAAAATGTTGACGCCTTAGAACTACTTCTATGCTGTCTCATAGTAAGAGGAAGTTAAAATTTTTTGTGGGAATCATAAGAGGTCACTGCTGGATTATATCACTCATATCCAAATGGGACAATACAAGTGGATTATTGGCGTTTATGTGAAATAATTGAACATATACTCTGTAGATGTCCATCGCTATGTAGCAGAAGAAGAAAACAGTTTGGAAATTATGAAATTGATAATCTGGCCTTCTTTTCTGAAATAGACCCCAAAAAATTCCTTACCTTTGATAAAATCCTGAAATGGCTAAAACAACCAAAATTTTTACATTTTTTAAACTTCTTCTATCCATTTCTTCACTTTCTTATACTCCTCTCTTTTCAAGTACCCAGGAGGGCCACAATGGACAAATATCTCCGAGTGAACGGAGGAAAATGGTAGCCGTACATTCTTTAACCTAACCTAATAGGGGAAAATTGCCAATATTTATGTATAGAAGACCTCGAATACCTAGGATATTTGGTATTGCAAATAAGGGTCGACGCTTTGGAACCGCTTTGGTATTCCATGTTTTAATTTAAAGTTCTAAGCCTGTATAGTTGGAAGGCTTTAACTGTATTTTCTAACCGAGGGGGCTTGGAGGGCGAAAAAGATATTTTCTATTTCTATATTGAAAGTTTTCGTCGTATTTAAGAAACGATGAGGTTGTAATTTGGCATTCTTTGCAAAAACTGTTCAATAAAGATCCATATTTTTACATAGTCCTCATAGTAAGGTCCTGCTTAATATTAGGCATGCTTGATATTAGGTAAGGTCCTGCTTAATATTAGGTAAGGCATTTGATATTCTCAAAGGATAACATATGGTGGAGGATATCAAATGTTGGGCCCGGCAGAACTTAAGGTCGTTTTAACTTATTTTACAATACAATAGTATAGTTTACAATAGTATAGTTTATAAACGACTATATTTTCTTTAACCCTACGATCAATAGCCGGGTTCATTTGTTCTTTTTTTTTTGGTTTAAAAATGCTGTAAAATATTCAATAATGAAGATATTTGGATCAAATTTTGAGGAATCATTCTTGAGGCATTTTTACTCACAATTAAAATAGTTCCTATATATAATTTTTATTAAATCAATAACCGTGGTATATTTGTACCCATCTAAAGTTAGAGCTGTAACATATTCAAAAATGGGTCTATCATGCGTATTTTTTTATAAAGTAGTCTATGGGGATCTGAGCTATATGGACATGCTCAAAATTATGTATACATTAAAGGAATAATATAAATTAAAATTTATGTTTACACGATAATCTATATTAAACAATCATAGTGATTTCGTTAGAGGTTCCGAATGGGGTAAGCTTTTTTAAATATTTTTTATAGGGATCTAATTTGACCATCAGAGCGACTTGTAGAAGTCAGCAACCGCTTTGGGTTTCCTTTGGTATACGGCGATTAAAACAAATGATTTGATTTGGAGAGTAAAAAAAATATTAAAGAAAGCTTAACCCATTCGGAAAGATGCTGTTTGGTCACAGTTTCAAAGGCTTAAATTGAAAAAAAAAAAGATTATTTATTTTTACTCGTTCAAGTCAAATGTGTTTTACTATTGAAATTAAATTTTTATGATCTCTTAATTTTCTACCATTTCCTAAGACTTCTTTCTCGTTAAGCACATTTTATTGGAAAATATTTACGCTGTTGTTTCTGTCAATGACAGCCGGTAAAAAATGTGGCATTACCCTGCGGGATTTAATTTCGGTATTATTTGTCGCCATAGCCATTAACCAAAGCTGAGTAAGCAGAGTCTTGAAAATTGTTTATTGAAAGCACCTTGGCGCCTGGATTTTTTGTTAATTTGCTCTTTCTCTGTTTTTTTCTTCTTCTTGTGTTTCTTTTATACATTGCCTTGAGTTAGGAAAACGAGTCCAGCAGAATTAACAGCAACAAAAGAAGATGAAGAAGAAGAAGCGGAAAAATAAATATTTTATTAATTAATGTTCACATTAATTTTATTGATGCCACAGTTTTGGCCTAAATAATGTTGTCAATTATTTTATCATGGCCAGCAAATGGTAAGTGAATCTTTTGTTGGAGCAGGAATATGAAAAATAATAAGTAAGGGTATATATATATATATATATATATATATATATATATATATATATAAAATCATATAAAATCAGCTGCTTTATTCTTCAAATAATAACTTAAAATGGAAGACATTTAAGAAATGCTTAGTGATCGAGATTCTACTGTATTTCGATTTTCGCATATATTTTTGTCTACTGAAATGGAAACCCAGCCAAAGAAAAATCCGCAAGGGCATCATCACGAACGACCAGTTAAATACAAACGGTGTTCCAAAGCTATGGCATTACCTTCGTCTGCAATCCCAACGCCCCACCGACATTTATGCCCAACTTTCTAATGTTCAAGGCGTTGACGGTGACCATCAAATCGCCACATACTTTGTATGACGTTTTACATATGTAAATAACGACAATGTACATATACATAATCTACACATAATGTAATGTGGAAATTTAACTTTGGGTATTTATAAGTTTGTAAAAATGTGTGTGTGTGTGTGTATGTGTGCATGTATCAGTCTGTCATGTTATGTCTGTGTAAAATATATTCACCGGTTACAAAGTTTACCTATCTGAGTGATATCTATGTATTTCAGTGCTTGTTGTTGGCTGGGGAGGGGGTGAGATGAGGTGTGCTGAAGGGGGGGGGAGGGGGTGCTGTAAATTAAAATCATGTATATAGTGTGTTGATATAGTTGAATTGATTGAATAGAAGAAACCATACCCAGTTTTATTTTCAATCAATTATGCCGTCGAAGAGGGCTGGGGGATCTAGCAAATAAACTTCCTCATAACATAGTTTACAAAAACAAAAATAGTTGTAAGCGAGAAATTTTTTGGTTTATTTTTCAATTTTTATTTTTGTTGTTTTAGTTTTTCATTCGTTAACCAATAGATATTTTTTATGCTGCTGCTATAGCTGTGATTTCAGAAGGCAAAGTGGGCAGTTGTTTATTTTTTGTTATTGCTATAAAAATAAATTCTAAGCTTTTTATAAACAATTTACATATATTAGACGGTATGGGAGCATATGTATTGGGGTGTAACGAAACAAAGTCTTAAAATTTTTAGAAAAATGCGAATAGACTTTATAATTTACAGACAATTGGGGATTGAATTTAGCATTTTTAGCATAAGGGTACTAAGTACCGTTTGATGTACGACCACGTGTTGTGTAGTTTGCAGGGACTTGAAAAATCAATTTGCATAAAATTGTAATTAGCTCGTGGACATTCTCTTGCCATAATTGTTCACGGCTTCCTATGTGGGATTCGATAAAAAAGTCGTACCGCAACATGTGGTGATTTCTTCCACAAAAGTTTGTTCCCGTTTAATTCCGCACTATTTGCAAAGACATTTTGAAAAAATACAATCGCGGTGCTTAATAAGTTCGCCAGGTGAGAAATCATGGATACGTGTGAATGCACCCAAAATAAAATAGCAATAAACCATGTAGGACTTGAAGTCGAACCAAATCCGACAAATATTTTTCAAGGAAGAAACACTTCGAAGTAAATAGACGCATATTTCTTCGCAACACTGATCATATGGCGACTGTTCCGCTAGAGCACCGTAGGATGGTCGAATTTGAGAGGTACGCCACAATTTTCTTACATGAAATCTTCGACGAAATTGGAAACACGAACAAGAGGAGACAAATAATAAATAAAAGGGATAAAATTTTATTTAAAATATTACCGGACTGACGTCGTGCAAAGTTAATTATTAAAATTGTATATTTTCGAACTCTGGCTCTTTTAAAAGCTGTACATGTGAATATTTTTCTAAAGCTGTATATTTCAAAAATTTTCTAAGTTTCAGTTGAACCTAATATATGAACACACCTACATACACACATATGTTTGTATTTTTTCACACACAGATATTACATCTATGGCCACCATGACCATACTTCGGTGTGCTTTTTTACATCACCAACATGCTCGTGTCCCTCCTCCACCCTGGCACGTACGGTACAATGTATATACATCATACATATGAATAAATAAATTAATCTACTCACCACCCTTTTGGTTCCCTTCACCCGTTACAGTATTCATTGTATTGTGTAAAATGTTTCTCACAAAAAAACAAAACTGAAGAAAAAACAAAATACCGGTACTTACATATTCACCGGCACACACACACACACACTCAAACATACACACCTTCAACGATGTAAATTTATATGGATGCGATAGAATTCAAGGTTGATTAAACGACCACCAACGACCACCCCACACCGCCTAGCCCCAAGACGTCTCACCTGTTAGACTGTGAAATTCTTTGGGAGTTGCCTAGTCGAACTACAGTTGGGTGGCTCTCGAGAGAGATTAATTATCGTCCCTTTACAATGTATTTTACGTAAACTTTGTTGTGTTTACATTATGTTTTGGTGCTTTTATTTTTCACTTCCGCAAGACCGAGCAAAAACGCAAGAAACGTAGAAAGACGAAGACGAAAGCAGAACAAAATAACAACAACAAAAGAATGAAAAAACATGTAATACTCATTTGTATAACATAGTATACGTACACATGAACTATGCTCATGCTCAACTATGTATGTAAGTATTTGGTATTTACATGGCATTGACTACAAGTGGGAATATGTATATAGGAAAACATATATGTAGACAACTGCTAGTTTTAATTATTGCCCCGACATACATAAGTAGTGGGACATTGAAAATAAAATAGAATTCCTCTTTATGGATGGTGTACGACGATATGTCCCCACTAAAGGTTCATTAAGAAAATATGAAGGGAGGGTTGCTGAAAATAAAAGATAAGATTGCAACCCGAAAATCTTTAGATAATGAACGATTCTCAGGTATTGATATGTTTTCCATGGGAATAATATGAATAACCAGTGAGCGGAGCAGTATAGTCGGACGGGGTCGACCATATGATACCCTACACAACTACCACGGAACTCAAATTTTCTGCGGATGTTTATTCCGAGCCTGGGCAATATTTCGTGATATTTGCACCCTCTTGTCCGATTAGAGGTAAACAGCTCCTCTTCCTCACACTGACATATTTTCCGAATATTACGAATATTTAGTACACAAATTGTCCAGATTCCCTTCACAGTGGGTTGTGTTGTGATGTTCGGCTTTCATTTGTGGTCTATAGATTGACTCGAAAATAACACAAAAAATTAAGTTTTCGGTCCACTTCATTCCAAAATTATTATCTGATCATCACCGAAAATTATAAGCGTTGTCCTTGACCATAACTGGAACCTCATGGAACATTTCAAAGCGATCAGCGCTATAGTTCCGCTCTCTAGAGTGATAATGGGTTACTAAATAATATACGAATGCGGAGATACCTGTAAATATTAAGGTGTAACTCCCACATCCGACCACATACAACAATATAATTGGTATTAATTTAAAGGTCAACCACTCCTCTTGGATATAATATCAACTTATTGGGTCTATGTCCTTCAGGGGTAAATATATACGCTATAAAATACAAATTTTGTCATTTTTCACACAAAAGTCAGGGTCCATTTGACCCGATCTTTGTCAAAACAGGCAATATTGACCGATCCCCTTCTTTATCAAAACAGGTCATTATTGCGGCCTCTGGAGCGACCAGAAAAACCGACAAAAATTTAGTATTTGGTCCATTACATCCCCTAAATATTAACCGATCTTTCTTCGTTGGCCAGAACCCATCCTACATGCAAAATTTCGTGAAGATTGATCCATAACTGTGGCCTGTATCGTGTTTACAAATTATAATGGACAGACGCGTTACAAACTTTTGGGGCTACACAAAGCTATAATACCCTGACAACATAGTTCTGTAGGCTATAAAAATGGAAAAAATATGAAATATGTACTACGAAGTCACACATACATAAAACTTCAGTAAATTCGATCAGGTCTTTTTGTTAGGTAGGAGGTGGTTGGACTTATTTTTTTTAAAGTCGGTTTATTTTTAGACCATTGATGTTCCTATAAAACAAGTAAAAAAGTGTCAGTGGGTGTTGCCGACAGATATAGCCCTCATATACTACATTTATCATAGACTGAGGGTGATTTTTGGACGATATCAAATTTTGTATGATATTTTGGTTTGCGTGTGATTAGCCTATATAGCCAATAGTTGTACTAAATCTATGCATAGTATAAATATTAACGCCCGTAAAGCCATACCGGATTCACCATTTGCTTCATATAATGTAAATATTTTCACTAAAGCCTTGTCCATATGTGCAGAAGTTCCGGTGACAAAATAAACACCATTTATTTAATATAGGTTCGGTAAACAAATTATGATATATATTACGAATGGGATACTCCATTCACTTCATATGCAAATTACGTATTCAAAAATATTCAAAATTTTGAACTTTTGAGGTACCAGAAGAAGAATCTTTGGATTGAATATGCGCAAAGTTTAGATCGCATCTGACACTCCATTCGTTTGATATTGGTGTGGGAGACGTTCCAGAAGGACTGGACCGAGGGGTGCCATCTTCGAACCTAATCTAGGTAAAGTAAAAAGATTACGATGTGCAACACTTTGATTAAATTGGATACAGTGTGGATGAAATCGGTTATTGTGGAGAGTTAACGTACACACTGATCAGACAGACAGACGGCCATTTATAAATCCATTCCAAAACGTCTAAAACTAATCTGGTCTAAAGAATCTTAGGGTCTAGAACAGGTATTTAACTGTTATGTTATGCCGGCGAGTATTTATATTTATAATACGGCGTTTACATTTTACCGGATTTCGTTAACCCAGTGGGTTTAAATTATCAATTTCATTGTATATACGTCAAATAAATCTTCATAGAGTGGGTTAACCCGGTAAAAAGTTCTAATGTAAACGCCCTATAATTCGAAAAATTTTATATTCTTCGTTAGCAATATATGGGAAATTACAAAAATCTTTTAAATTCCTTGAAGCTGAGGTATGCAAGGTTATAACTCGCGAAATATGAACATATTGCATATAATTTAAATTCAATTCTATAAAATGAAGTGTTCTTGTCAAAATCTTAAAATATTGGTAATAAATAATAAGTTGCGTGGAAGCTGTGATGGTGGTAATGTAAAAAAATGGGTGAAAATGTGTTGAAGCCAACGAGTTTTTTTGTGTTCCTTCCTGATTTGTGGCTAAACTAAACAACGCACGCACATGTGATCAGTGACTAAGTTGCAGAATACCCCATGGACAATATGGTTCTAATGTATGATTTTTCGATGTAATCACTGCATCCACCCAAAATGGATGCTGACATTTTGAAGCCGGATTTTCCGTGTTTTTTGAATTTTTCTTATAATTAGGATGCGCATCCAGATAATAGAATAAACTAATTATAGGATTGTAGAACTCGTGATTCTGCTTCGTTTAGTGTATATCTCATGAATGTGCTCACTGTAGCTTCTTTGCAATTGGGTTCCAAAGACGAAAATTTGGTGCGTAAATTTTTATAAAAAACTTATTTTTTGAGTCTAAAATTAAGAAAGTCCATTCAAATTCCGTGGAACCCCGCGTGATTTTAGTTTTTTTACGTGCCGGATCTAATGAGCCCATCCATGTTCAATTCCGTCCAATAAAACGGCGGTTATAGGTACCTTGAATGTGGGAAAAACTGCAAAAACTTATTTTGACAAATTCGCGTATATAATCGCGGTTTTCTTCGAATTAATTTTACATGCATTTATGCTTGTATTGTCAAATTCGCGAATCTGTGTGGAAATAGGTCAAAAATACATCGATACGCGAATAATATGCGTATTTTATCCAAAATTGATTGTGGAGGCACATCCCCGGTTCTTAACCGATCCTTTTAAAATAGGTGTCCTTTTGCGTATTTTCATAGGAGATTACTAAAATCGGATGCGCATAAAAATCGTATGCACGTTGCGTGATTTTTATCCATTTTTAGGGTTTTTGCATAGTAAAGTGCATCGAGTGGCACACTTTGACCGCTAAATTAAACATCGAAAAATTAATGATTATTGAAAGACATTGATTCGGTTTATACGAAAATCGCATGCGCATCAACTGATTTCAACTAATTCGCGTATGGCATGCTTCTAAATATTGGTAATTTGTATGTATTGTAACTGCAATATATTTAGTCATTAATGACGTCGAAACTCTTATCAGATGAATCTACCGATATTTAACAATCATCTAAAAGAATTTGCAGAAGAAAGCGTCGTATATTTTAGAAGATTAAGGTAAAACCGTATCCTCTTAACCATACTAAAAAAATCGAAAATTCAAAAAAAAATTGTTTTAATTCAAAAATTAATTTATTTTATTTTCCGATATCTTCATGTTTCTATTTGTTTTTCGCGACTATTAAACCGTATTTCAGTGTGATTTGACTAGTATGCACAGAAAACAATGGTGTTTAAGCATTTGTGAAGAAATTCGCGAATTGCAACGAATAGGAATTCATATAATTTGTATTTAAAATACAAGATTTAAAACCGCTATAACTTTTGTGCGCAGCATCCGAATTTGTGAACGCGAACAGATTTCGAATCAGCATATTTTTCTTAACCTATTTACCAAAAATCATAAATGTGCTCGCAAAAAAAATTTTCAAAATTTTTTTAATGGAATTTTAAAAGAATTTTGTAATTTCCCATATATCGATGTAGACATGACTGTTGAAATCGCAATAGATATCTTTTTAACTACTCCTAGAATGTTTGCTGCAATTTTATGAAGTTTCTGCCGAATTTTTGGAGACTGAAAAACAGTTGCAGAAATATTTTAATACAGTTCCATACTTTTGTGTGTTTTTATGGACCAATATCCAACCGATGACATTTTTTCAAAATATGTCCATGTTGTAGTTTGGCAATTTGGGGTATTGGGAAGAAAAAAATTTCTTAACACAATATGTTTGATATAGGTTTACGATTTGACTTATCTCTTTATTATCTAAGCGATTTCGGAATTTCATAGGACAAGTGGCCGATTGACAGAAAATTGTAACTAGTTTTCCCTCTTGTGAAATTAGAACGGCAATTTCCCGCCCCATTTTCCATATTCTGAGATCTACTTTTTGCCTTCGCGCCCTTCTAAGGGTTCAAGTCTAATGTAATAGGTACAAAATTCTTAAATTTAAGCCAAGGTGTTGGCACCCCCATTTTATGTATTTTGATGATCATCGAATTTTTTATATGAAAGAAAGAAGAGCCGGATTTCCATTGAAATATTTTTAAAATACTTTTAAATCAGTTTTTCTCTTTCGAGTCGGACTTAATGATCGAAGTTTCACCTGAGCAAGGCTAGCGTTCGAACAACAAATAAAAATCTGCCTTGAAAAAGACTCTTTTTTGGGTTAAGACACATGCCGGACCTTGATGAAATTGAATTTTATTTGCAGATGCAACCATATCCCAATATGTCTGATGATCCGCTTAACCAACGACGAAACTGGTCACATAATGGTGGGTGCGTAGGTTCTATCCCTGGCTTTCCTTTTCTTTGCAAAACGTCGATAATTAAGCTCTACTCGAAATAAAACATAGACTTAAAAATCGTTCGAATAATCATCGCGTATTATATAGGAGTCAATTGATGTAAACAAATTATTTTAAACATTGTTACGTTAAACTCCATTCATTATTATTATTATTAATAATACCATAACAAACAACATTTTTTAGCATAAATACTTTTAACACCCATACTCCTCGCAATTCTTGCTGTTATTAATGTATTGTTTACTATTTTTCTTTGCAGGTATGTGTGAAATGTTGTTCAATATTTTATGATGACAGAACGAAGGACAAATGTACAAACCGAAGCAAACCAAACAAATGATCAACAGATATATCTTTAAAATGCAGTCAGTCTGTCGCTCAGCTTTATTTTGTTTAAAATGTAATTGTGCGGTTAAACAAAACCCGCCACCCGGCCTGCAAAGGAGCAACTGTCGTACAACTATGTACGTACTACGTACATATCGCGGTGCAATGTGGAACAATGCCCTCGTAAACATTTTTATTTGTTACTGTCAAGCTTTAATCTTTAAGTGTGCCATTTTTATGATGACAGCGCCCACGTTTTGCGAACAGACAGATAGCAACACCATCACCGCCACCACCACGACAACGGCAAATCATAAAATAATATCGTAATGTCATAATAAAATTTTTGTTTTAAATGAGCCTATGCAGATTCAGAGTCTAAACGCAACCAGAGAGTCACGAGTCAGCGTCATACTTTTTCGCTGGCGTGAAAACCAAACGAAAGAGTTAGCGTTAGCGGCACAAAATGTCAATTATTTGTTTTCATTTTCTGACAGAAAATTTTACGTTGTGCAAACCAAAATCAATTTATTATTTAATAAACAATAATGTCAAGGAATTTGGATAAAATTATTGAAAAAAAATAGTTTTCTTCCATTTTATTAATAATTCATTAAAAAACATCCACAATCTTTGAAAATATTTGTTTTTTTTTAACAGTACTGCCATATGTTTTGATATAAATTCTCATTGAAATTTGGTAGCACTGTTGATTTTTACCTAAAATATGGCAACTCTATTGAGAGCAAGAGAGAAATTTTGAGTATGACGCTGAGCAAAAATGAATAAAATCTATTCTAGCGTCATGCCGCTAGACGCGAACGTCAGCCGTCGCGATTTCTCGTTGCCTATAAGAAACACACGGCAAACGACTGTCGCTGACTCTAGACTCTATGGTTGCGTTTAGACTCTCAGATTCATTGCAATATCAACAATAACACCAACAACAAAAACAAACATTAACGGCTACGGTAACACCTTCACCTAAATTTATTGATGCTGCCTCGCCACCGCCGTTGTGTTGTTGTTGTTGCCTCTGCTCTTTGTACCCCAATCTTCTGTTTAGCTAACTAATTTGTTCGTCGTTCTTCGCTATGATTAGTTTAGCTATTTTTATCATTTTATACGGGGGCATTCGTTTAGAACTAATGACGCAACAACGTCACCACACTCGACATCGAACCGGCATTTTTATTTCATTTTTGTTGTTGTTGGTGTTGTTATTTTTATTTTGCCAATGGCGATAACAATGAAAAATCTTCAAAAATACGTCGTACTACTGCTACACAGTATAAAAGCAACAACAACAATGTATGTAGAAACGCATCAGCAGTGGCAGCAGCAACAACAACAACCAGATGAGAACAGCAGCAGAGCATCACAAAGTGCCGGTAGTGTGCGCCAGTATTTTGTTTTTGAGGGGTCTGTCGTAAGTCGCATTTTCTACAACCGAGAGAAGAATATCGACGACGACAACAACGGCACACAATCACCATTTATCTCCACCACCACCATCGCCATCACTGCTTGTTTGTACGTACACACCGCAAGTTACGATCTTGACTAATGGGCCTATAATGCCAACACATTAGTCCAAAAATTTATACTGCGGTCCGTCTGTCGGTCGGTCCGTATAATATTAAACCATGTGTGTGTGTGTTCTATTTTTCGTACGTATGTATTCCGTCGTACATATTATGGGGGCAAGTAGTGCGACTGTTTGTTTTTTTTTTTATTACACAATGTTTGGAATTCTCTTTTTCCTCTCTACGATCCCTCCGGGTGCTTTTGGTTGTTGTTATTGTAATTGAGTTACGTAATTTTATTACGTTAATAATTAGAAAATAAATTCATAATTACCTTGTAGTTGTTGTTGTAGCCGTTCGTCAGTTTGCTTCTGGTCATGTTGTTAATAAATTTTCGTACAAAAATGCGAATTAAGCAGAAGCAACAGCGGCGATGAAGGTAGCGGCAGCGGAGCATAACTGGTAGTCGTAAAGCGTAACAAGGCATTTCAGAAAATCGCACGTTTTCCTTGTAAATGCAATAAAAAAGCAAGTCACTGAAGGAAAGCAAAACACAAAAAATAATTATTGAACATGCACAGTGGTATTGACGGATTGCAAAAAACCAACTGTCAAAGCACTCCTGCCACATCTCGAAACAATAATTTGTTAACGCTTCAACAGTATCTTCGGGCGAGGAAAAGGCAAAGTGTATATTAAATTTTATTCCGTTTGCATCACTTCGACATATTGGTATTATGGTTTCTTCGGGCAGTAAATATTCTTTTTAAAAATTATAAATATTGACCCAATGTTTTGGTGTTGGACGGAGTTTTTTCAGTCAGATTAGACGTAATATAATATTTTCGGTAAACAGTACCTCCTAATAATTTGTTTTCATTTTGGCTATTTCAGGCATGATTTTCAACCGAAGTGGTTATAATTCGATTTGATATTGATATTAATACGAAAAATAAAAAAAAAAACAAATTGATTTTTTGGTATAGCTCCATCCGTATAAAGTAGCATTACAAAGTGGATGTAATTTGTCATTCCGAAAGTTTGGTGGGCAATGAACATCTAGACAGAACATTTTCAATATAAGTCCATATTCCTACATGCAAAGATCAGAGTCATTTTCGGCAAATCCATCTTGTTTTATTCATGGCAGCAATACCCCTATGCATACCCCCATATAAAAGTCCGAATCTGTTAAAGGTATTCATGGTGGTGGTTATAAAAAGTTTGACCCGGCCGATCAAAACGACGGTTTTATTTGTTTATTAATGTGTGACAAGAAAAAGAAATCATTGAATGCCAATTCAGGGCCGTACGTCATTATCCCTCAATTCCACGTTTTTGGCTGACAAAAAGCTGCTGCTTTGAGCCGATGTGTTACAGCTCGTGGATGGTGCACCATTTTTTGGCCTTCTCTTGGTCACGTTTGTGGTGTCTCACACAGATTGTGGTGTCTCACTTTCTCAAGCGGGACAGTCGTCAGTTCCTCTACGAAGACCCACACGATCGATTGAAGTTTTTGCTTCGGGCTCATACGCCTTGATCCGTTATTCGTCAACTGAGACAATTGTATTTTCAAAATGATCGTATTTTTAAAATATCTTTGAAAAAACTCCAACGAGAACAATACAGGACAATTGTTCTTCCAATATCGAATATATGCTGGTGAAAGAAATGCCCAATGATGCCCCTATCGCAAGATATATTACGTGAAGATCTTGCATTATCAGTTCAATTATGTTGCGTGGCACAAGGGTCATCTAAAATCGGACCTTCATAATATTCGTCTTTGAGCGAGTGTCATCCATGATTGAATTCATTAATCGTACAGCCAATAAACAAAAATTATACCCGGATCAATATAGTGCTGTAGTTCATCTAAAAATAGGACTATCTTGCGTTGTTTTGTAAATTAGTCTATACGGATCTAAGCTAGATGTAGGAACTCAAAATTATATATACATTAAAGGAATATATACTAAAATTAATTTATAAATGAAAATCTATATAAAACATACATAGTTATTTTGTTATAGTTTCCGAATGGGTTAAGCTTTTAATAATTTTTAATAGGGATCTTATTTAGATGTTCCCCAAATCACCTGCAAACTTTTGTAGCCCAAGACAACATGGGTCCATCAGCACGACGCTTAGAATGAAATTATATATATATATATATGATTTATTAGAATTATATTTATTGGAAATATTTATAATTTTTCATCAATTGTGAGTTAAAACACCTTAAGAATGATTCATCAAAATTTCATCCATATATCTCTAATATTGAACAATTTACAGCATTTTTAACAAAAATGGTACAAACGTACCCGGCTATTGATCGTAGGGTTAGATTGCTGTGCTCATCGAAACATTTTTGTCGCGATAATTCAATTCGGAAGTTGTAAAGAATGGTCGCACGAACATGTTCACGCTACACAACACAAAAACACAAAAAAGTCAAACTTTCCAATGGAAAAGTCTGATGGCACCAGGTAACAAACCAGTGAGCGGAGCAGTATAGTCGGACGGGGCCGACCATACGATACCCTACACAACTTCCATGAAAATTTAGCTTTCTGTGGTTCTATATTCTGAGATTAGGCAATATTTCGCGATATTTGCACACTTTTGACTGACTAGAAGTCAGAAAATGTTACTAATAATCAGTACAGCCCCTCTAATTACTTGCCCGGATTCCTTTCACCATGGGTTGTGTTGTGATGTTCGGCTTTCGACTCGGAAAGTACAAATAGCTAAGTTTTCGGTCCACTTCATCCGAAAAATTATTACCTGATCATCACCTAACATTTTAGGCGTTGTCCTTGACCATAACTGGAACGTCATGGAACTTTTCAAAGCGATCAGCGTTATATTTCCGCCCTCCAGTGTGGTAATAGGTTACTAAATAATATATGAATTCGTAAGCACCTGTAAATATTTAAGTGTAACTCCCGCATCCGAGTACCTACGACAATATAATTGGTATCAATTTAAAGGTCAACCACTCCTCTTGGATATACTGTCAACTTCTCGGGTATATGTCCTTCAGTGGTAAATATATATTCTATAGAATAAAAATTTGGTAATTTTTCACACAAAAGTTAAGGTCCATTTGACACGCTAAATATTGACCGATCTTTATCAAAACAGGCATGCTTATTCTTTGGCCCAATCCCCTTCTCCTTGCAAAAATTCGCGGTGTTTGGGCCATAATTGCAGCCTCTGGAGCGACCAGAAAAACCGACAAAAATAAAGTTTTTGGTCCATTTCATCCCCTAAATATTAACCGATCTTTTCCAAAAACAATTGGGGTCTTCATTGACCAGAACCCATCCTACATGCAAGACATTCGTGCAGATTGGTCCATAACTGTGGCCTGTATCGTGTTTACAAATTATAATGGACAGACGGACGGACGGACACACATGTCTAGATCAACTCAGCTAGTCGAGATATGACGATCGGTATACTTAAAGGTGGGTCTAGGACCAATATTTCGCGGCGTTACAAACTTTTGGGGCTGCACAAAGCTATAATACCCTAACAACATAGTTGTGTAGGGTATAAAAACCCTGGTTTAAAAATTCGGATATGAAACCCAGTCCAACATAATATCAAACATCCCAGGAATTTAATATTGTGATGTGGTTCTACGGCACCGCTATGATCCATAGTCTACTAATTGGTGGCACCATATCCATGTCAGCTGTCAGTCAAATCGACTTGCAATACCTTTTTGAATAATATCCGATTTTTTGAGACGATTAATTTGGTCATAAATAATATTTATAAAAAAATCATCGAAATCACTGTGCAGCTATAATAAACAACAACAACTACTACATCCCAATAGTGAAATCTGACGACAGCAGTGCAAAAAATTTGCAATGCACCGAGTATGTGAATACGTATGGCAAGAATTCGCGTCAACGGCAACAACAATAATAACAACAGCAACAACAACATCAGCAGCAGCGGGTATGCAAATAAATGCAAAGGTCAGTTTTTAAGCGGGTTTGGGGAAGGTTAGGCACGGGAAATGAAAACACAAAAAAATAGCAATCACAAAATTCCGAACGACTACAAATGAGCGCCTAAACAAAAATTTGCAAATGAAAAAAAACAACAAATTAAATTTATAACTACAAAAAAAGTCGTATGCGTTTCTTTTTCACATTTCGTAAATAGCCGCATATTTGAATTTGTACGTATGTGAGTGTGTGTGTATGAGAAGAATGTATTTCAATTGCCAATTTGTTTGAATTAAAATGGAACGCTTTTGGGGTGGACAACACATTTGACATACATACGCATGTGTAGTATGTGTGTGTTTGCCTCTATGTTCCTTGGTATGTTTGTGTGCATTTTGCTTTTTTTAGTTAAAGTCGGTCAAGTGTATTTTATGTCTCGCGATACTGGCACATCTAATGATAGACGATAAATAATAAAACAAAAAACAAACAAAGTATTTGTGATTTGACATACATATACATATATGTGTGTGTATTTATTTTAACCGGCAAATTTTCAGAATTTCGTTGAGAATATTGTTGTTGGTTCTTTTTTTAAGATAATTGATAATGTTGTATTTTTGGGCCAATAATATTCAGTATGAATAAGTCATTTGAGATCTTTGTTAAGAAATTTTTGTGTTTTAATTTTTTTTATTTTATACTATGACAGTATGATAAATATACCCTAATACAAAATTCTCATAACAATTATGTTTTCTAACAAAATAAATTGTCTTCAAAATAAATTGACTTATCCAAAATATATGGCGAACTATTAACACCTGTAAAGAAACAATATTGGTTGAACAATTATTCAAAACGTTTCAATGATTTTACGAAATTCCTTTAAGTTATGAAGCGATCGTTCGTACATATTGAATTGACATTCCCCACACCCATTGACTGTGTCACTGACTGACTGACTGAATTGACAAATGATCAACATGTTCATGTCAAATGGAGGAAAAATGAAAAAATGTCATTCATATGACAGAGTCTGTTTAAACGTCAAACATCATTGATATTTACAAATGTCACCCGGTTGGACATCTGCTGTTGGCATTAATAATTCTGTCAGCAGGGGTGAAGAACATAAAGACCCAATAACCTATATTTATTTTTAAGAATACATAATAATATGTGATATTTTTTTTTAAATTTCTTTTCTAGTGTTATTTAATAAAATATTTAATTAAACGATTTAATTAAATTTCAATAAGATTTATTCTTTGATCTTTCTTATCGCTGTAATATGAGAGATAATAAAAAAGCCTTTCGTAACACTTCCTTGATTTTCTTCTCCGATTCGCTTGTCTCTTTGAAGTAGTATTTATGCTTCTGGCCATCACATTAGTAACATCCATCATGAGAGAAGTTGAAACTGTTGCATTTTTGTTTGTTTTGTTTTTAAAGTTATGTGCTTAAGTATTGTATAAGACCGCCTCACATGCTGTCACTTGGCTAAATTAAATTGATGCAGTATAAACTGAACTGAACCAAATGATGTTGAGTCATTTGCCTTGGAGTATAACAGTCAGATAAATCCTCTTTATCATTCCCTCATTGACCAGGGATTATTACACATTTATTTCATAAAGTATATATTTTTATGGTCAGAATAAAATTCGATGTCGATTTATCAATGTCCGTATGTATGTTGAAATAATGGTGGAGTTCTTAATATTGAAGATAGGGCTTTCACATTTTGCATACACCTTACTATTAGTCCTAGGATGTTTGATATAGAACATGGATACATCGGCCCTTGTTGGTGTAGCTCCCATATAAAGGTATCCCGAAATAATCGATATGTTGCTAATTTGACACTTTTTTAACCGCTTAGGTTATAAATAGGTAACAAATATTGTTCGTTGTTTTTCAACAAAAATGGCTATAATATATTATTTGGAATTCTCATTCAGGATTCTCAGGACAGGACATCTTTCTACAAAAATTATCAACAATGATTCATTTTATTGGATAGGCCTCCGTATTCCGTATTTTTGGACAAGTTTATACCCACCTCCATAATGTGGAGTGTATATCAAATATGTCATTCCGTTTGCAACACCTTGAACTATTCACCGGAGAACCCACAAAGTATAAATATTCTTGTTCAGAATTAAATTCTATGTCAATTTATGCCTGTCCGTCTGTTGAAACGTCACGATAGAGATAGTAATATTTAAAATAGAGCTCTGAATTGTTGCACATACATTGATAGTACTCCTAGGATGTTTGGTATTACAAATGGTATATATCAGTCCACGTTTTTTTGTAGCCCCCATATAACGGTACTTACCAATATTCGGTATTTTAGGGATTTTGGACAGATTTTCTAAATGAATTGACTGGAATTGGGTAATTGAGTATTGTACAGAAAATCTCTGTGCCAAACATTATTAATATGATATGATCCAAGTTTCAGGACAGCCACCATATAACTGCATTCCACAGTATTTGGTATTTTGGTATTTTGGACACGTTTTCCAACCGAATTGGCTTTAATGTTGTATTTTGGGTTCTTGTATAAAACATTTTCATAATACAATTTTTTAATATTGACCCACGGTATTAAAAAAAAAATCGCAGTGTCCTTTCCATTCTTAAATCAAGTTGGACGTTGGAGAATATTGGTCAATTCCTTCTGGTACCTCCCCCTCAAAATGGTCAAAATGTTGCTAGACATTTATTTATTGTGCAAACGAGGTATACGATTTGAATCAAATTTTGCACAACCTAATTTTTTACATCAAGTCCTTATACCGTTTGAAATTGCTGCTTATCGGTTCACTCTTTCTACGAAAGGTCAAATTTTTGAAAATTTCTAAAATTCGTATGAATCGAACGGAATATACTATTTCATTTAAACACTGCTGTGATCTTGTGATCAAACTTTGATCCAGTCAGAAGATGAGATCCACTTCTACATCCCCCACAACGTTTCACAATTTCGAAATATCTTCAGATTAATATCAAACGAATGGAATAACCGATTTATGCAAACTGTGTATATAGTAATAGTTTAATAAAATTTAAATCAAAACCTTGAGTAGGTGACCCATTGGCTCCTTCTGGTACCTGCACTTAAAACATTCAATTCTCATTGTAATTTTGTACCAAATCTACATTAAATACGAAGATCCGGTTAATGGATTTACTTCTTCTGATACCTTCACACAGGTGGTGGACTTTTTGATAAAAGCGAACGAGGACTCCTGAGTGGACTAAAATTGGTAAACTTTATTATTAAAACAAAGATTTAGTCCTTATTTTTATTACACATTAGGTGAGGCCCCTTAATGTATAATTTCATTTATCCACAATGTGACGACCACGACAACAACAACTGCAAACGTTATTAAGTTTTACTGAAACCGGAAGAAATCAAGGTGGATAAACCCGACTTAATGCGAAACAAAAAGCCAACAATGGCAACAAAGGCAAAATAAGAAAAACAAAAAACTCTCATTGTTCAGATGACGTACCCGATGACGATGGAGAAGAAGAGCAGAAGGCGAGCGAACCGGGTGCAATAAGCCAAGCCAAGAATATACGGCTGTGATGCAGTAATAAATAAACTTCCACGACGCTTTAACGTCCAATCTACGAGTATTTCCACTTGTAGCTTAGCCGATGACGATGGTGGTGACATAGCTGTTGAATAAAGATGTGATCTGATGTTGCACTGGCACTGCCACAGAGATGATGGTGGCCCGTGTGAATTACTTTTGATATGTGGCGTTGTGTGTGTGAGAGTGTGTTGGACTTTTCTTCCACGACTTTTTACCAACTTTATTGAATATGACTGTTGTTTCGTTGTTGTTGTTGTTGGTGCTACAGCTGCTCAGTAATCTTAGATGAAAGCGTTATTTGGAAGAAAATACCTTGAGAATTGCTTTGAAATTTAATACTCGTATTTATGGACAAAATGCGACAACAGTAACCGGCTAAAACAGCAAAGCCAAATGGTATGATTTGCTTACCACTTTGGTGGTCAGTCGAGAAGATTACAGGTACAACAACAACAAATGCTCGTGAAAAACGACGTTCACAAAGCAACAAAATTAGAAATAACAAAAGCAACACCACCAACAACAACAACAACAACAACGATGCCAAACGAATGACATGGCTATGGCAAATGCATTCTTCGTTGATTATTGGGAAATTCAATATGACATGAAACGACTCTTGGCTACGATTGTGTTTTTATGGACATTTAGGTGTGCACGTAACGAAACAGCAGCAGCAGCAGAAGACGATGAAGAAAAAAAAACGAAAACAAAATTGGTCTCATGAATATTCATTGATTTGACACAAAACACACAAAAATAAAATGCAGTTTTGAATTGAACAATACAATACCCACTCCACGAAATACAAAACAAGAATTGGTTGGTTTGTGTTTCGAAATCGCTTCAGCCAGCTTCTCCACACTGCAAGGCAACGACAACAACAACAAAAGACATCATCAACTAATTAAGCGAATGACCCCAAAAACAAATCAACAGCGCCTTGCCGACACTTGTAGTTTAACGTCGAAAATGGGTTGTTGTTGTTGTTGCTGGCAAATAAATGTGGCTTTTTTACACCAGGTGTTTAGTTTTTCTCGTTTTTGTTGTATATGAAGAATAATGTCTTCATATACAACAAAAACGATAATGGTTGTGAAAATACATAATTAGATATACTCCAAGATAACTGCATTTAATGTTTTTAAATAAAACAAGTAATATATGATGAAATTTAATGAGCATTTATTGAAGTTAGACACACACAAAAAGAAATAGGGTATGTTGTAAAACTATACATGTGGGAAAACACATGATAATATTTTTCTGAAAAATTATTCTTAAATTCGAAAACCTTCCACAAATTCAAAAGTTTCGGGTGGGCTGGACTGTATTTAACATGATTTGCAAAAAAAAAAAAAAAAACTCTAGTAGTCGATTTTCACAATCCTCCCTAGATATACATTTCTTATATTTTTGTATATTAACCTAAAGGAATATTCCAATAGAATGAACGAATTGTGTTCCTGTAGAATCCTTAAGACCCATTTATGACTAGAAATCCTCCAAAGCTGTGTCTAAAATTTCAAATTGCATGAAACTGAGATGAATATCAATAAGTAAGGTGTGAGAAGATGATATACATATAATCGGCAGGGAAGCTATTTCAAACCATGGACCGATGTTGACGTTTTTCTGTAAACTTAAAATGGAATACACTTAAAATGGAAGTTGCCAGTATGTCCATGAGAAGAGGTTGACCTTTAATTTGATTCCAATTTCAATGTTCTACCTATAGGTTGATATAGGACGTACGAATCCTGTTTTTTTTTTTGCCAAAATCTCAAGAACAAGCAGCAACCTGTGATCTGGTGTGTTGTCATGGTGTAAAATCCATGATTGGGGTTTCCAAAGATCTAGGCATTTCTGACAAATGCTTCGGGAATACGACGCATACACCTTAATGGTAGTATTCCTTATTGACCGTACGATCTTGTGGCAAAAATTCATGATTATGGAGAAAACAGTGAACAAAACTTTCACATTTGACCAAAACGTAAAGGATTTTTTTTCGGTTTTGGCCCTTCTGGACTTTTGATTGGAATGCTTGGGCTTTGGCTTGAGATATGTCTAAAGATCCAATAAATGTTTTTAAAATGTATTGTGCGCATAAAGCAACTTTAAAGACTTCTATAGACAATCTAAACGGATGTATAATACATACCAATAAATAAAGGAACTCCAACATGACATGTACTTATCAAATACCTACTACATACCATGGCATTACTAAACAGCTCAAATATTATGTCTTTGGAAAACCATATCATAACTTCTTATCTTATGAAAATAACAAGCAGTGATGTTATGCCTCGCAGGAGTGAGGAGATTTTCAACAAGTCACCCCGTATTATCAATGTCACTGTGTCACATACAAATCGTGTGGCATCAAAGCGCTACTCTTATCAATGACTTGCAAAAGCTTTTGTTTAAAATGTTCGTTTCTATGCTTAATAAAGCTGCAATAACATCTATGTATGACTTCATTTAATCTCTTAATAGGATCAAAATGTTGAATACTAATTGAAAATCGGATTATAAAGGATATTCATAATTGCATCAATTTCAACTAATTAAATGTAGCTCAATGCACATTGAAAGAATGACAATAACATTTTATAATCAATTTAGTAAAATGAATTTTTATAAATTATAATGTTTGGCGTTCCTTGGTAATATTAACTAGTTCAATATTAGAATTACACTTCAAAAATGTATTTTTTATTTATTCATCCTGCAAAGAGTCTTACTATACAATTATAAAATCAATAAACGAAATTTTCTATGGCGATTTCCATTTTTTCCAATTGATTCAACCAATATCATTAAAAATCAATACATCAGACAGAACGACGCGATCATACACCCAGAAAAAAATCAGATCACTTTAGTGATAATTGAGATTTTGTTTTATGTTTATTGTCGTAGTATTGTGTATAATACAAATTTTATATTTTGTATTTTTATTCTTTCATTACAATATATAAATATAAAAAAAATTGACAATTGTTTATTTTTCTACATGAGTGTAACTAAATACACAGTACATAGTGAAACTACTGCCAGCAAATCAAATAAAAAATAATAATAATAACATTTCAAGAGAGCGAGATAAAAAAACACGAATCAATTTAACAAGCAATAATACTAAGGAAACACTAAAAGAAAATGAAAATAATCAACAGCTACAGCTACGGCTAGTTGTTAAAGCGAAATGCGAAAATAAACATCAATCGAACAGACATACACACACATATAACCCATTCATACGATACATTCATTTAGATATTATGAAACTTTGCAATTAAAAATGATAATTTGTTGTTAAATTGATATTTCACACGTAATAATAATAATGATAATAACAACAACAATTGTGGAAATTGAGAAAATCAGCAAAGAAGAAAAAAGTAAAACTACACAGCGTTTTGAACTGAAACACAAATTAACTCTCTCATAGTATGATAGGAAAATAAAAAAACTACTTGAAGTCGATTTTACTGTGCAACATAAGCTAAGACGGCTGTGGTATGTAAAACTGCCGATGGCCATAGTTTGAGTGGAAATATGTTAGCGATAGTCATTTGCCTCATAATTATCTAAAAAGATGCAATAAATTTTGTAATTGCTATCCATGAGCTCTTAATGGATTCGCTGATGCCGAAGAAATTGTCTAATACTGAGTAACGGAAAAATAGTAGAAAATTTCGCCTAGCATCTGTCTATATGATGAAGAACTAAAACTGGAACTATTATATTAGAGCTGTACAAAAAAATAACTATTTTTTTGAGGTTTTCGAGATATAACAAAACCTGAGTCTGTATTATGGCTTAGTTCAATTGTGTTGTTTTTGCCGCATTAAGGAAGGCTGAGATGATATCAAAGGAATGAATATCAAATTCGGTCAAATGTGAACGTATTGCTCACTGTTTTCTTCGACTGCTATGTCACATTGTATCGTGAATTCTTGACATGAGGTCTTACGAAATACTGACTTGAAGATATACGCCGTTTGCGCAAATCAGTTTGTCTGAATCGTGGCGATATTGCAATTACACATCGATGCTTGCAAGCGAGTATTTGGCCAAAAACATCATCATGTTCAACAGCGGTATTCACTTAGTTGTCGCCCGCAGAATTCTTCCACTTCCCAAAAGTGAATACATTGATGACAGGAAAGCGTTTTGCTAAGATCGAGGAGATAATAAAAAAATTGAAACAGGCGGTGTTGGCTATACCATAAAGGAGCCTTTTAGAATTGTTGCGAGGATTAGAAAAAATGCTGGCATAACTGTATTATATCTGGAAGCGATTATATTGAAGGAGATAAGGTAGATAAAGAAGTATCTACTTAAAAAAATAACGTCAACAAAATAAATTCTCGGTGGGGGCATATAGCAAGAGATCAAAAATCACATTGATCTACCATAAATTTAGAAGCTCGAAAAGGACTTCTATACACAGAGAAAGAGCTAAAGAAGGTTTTCTGTGTAAGGAAAAGATCAAAAGAGTCTTTTAAATATAGATGATGGCAAAAATGATTTATGGACAGTATAATCGGACTGAGCCGAGCATATGATAACCTACACATCTACCACCGAACTCTAATTTTCTGCAGATCTATACTCCGTTCCTGGGCGATACTTCGCGGAATTTGTACGTTCTCAATCGATTAGAAGTCAAGAGCTCATCTTTCTTTCCCCGGCATATTTTACGAATCGTGTTTTTCCGGAGTAAACATCTACGCCATATGATTCAAATTGGGTATTTTACACACAAAAAAATTTGGACAAGTCCTTTCCCCGTTTAAATTTTGTAATGTTCGACTTAAGTTTTTGGTCCATTGAATCTTCTAAATATCATCTGGTTATCAACGAAATTTGTACATGTTGTCTCTGAACATAACTTCATTTATAATTTCATAGTGATCCGCCTTCTAGTGTGATATTGGTAATACTAACCAAATAAAAATACGTAGACACCTGTCATTATCTTAGTATAAATTCAACATCCGGTGTCAACCACTCCTGTTGGATATACTATCAACTTCTTGGGTTTATATCCTTCAGGAATACATATATACGCCATAGAACAGATATTTTGTAATTTTTCGAACAAAAGTCTGGGTCCATTTGACCCATTAAATATTGGCCGTTGTTCATCAAAACAGTTATGCGTATTCTATGGTTATACCCCTTTTTTGTGTAAAATTTCCTGATGTTCGGGGCGAAATTGTGCCCACTGGAGGAACCAAAAAACATGCAAAAATAAAGTTTTTGCTCCATTCCATGCCATTAATATTAACCGATAAGAACGGCATTAGTCCATAAATGTGACTTGCTTCGTGTTTACAAATTATAATGGGCAAACGGACGAACATATATGTCTACATACACTCAGCTAGTCGAGATATGATGATCGGTATACTAAGAGGTGGGTCTAGGATCAATATTTCAATATATATTTCGGCGTTAGAAACTCTTGGGGTCACACGCAGCTATAATACCCTTACAGCATAGTTGTGAAATGTATGAAATGGGCTTGTCTGCACAGACATGTGATCTTAGATAGCTCAAAAAAAAAAGAAAAAAAGATATAGTCTAAAGGCATTAAATCGCACAATCTATGTGGCTAATTGACCGGTCTTGTTGAAGCACATAATTTTGGCCAAAAAAGTCGGCTATCATCTCAAGTTAGGTTACGATTCACTGGATTTTTTTGGAAATTTGAAATGGCTGACAGTAATTCAGCTCCAAAAATGTCATTTTATTATCGAACTCAGATAAATAATGTATATGTCTCATGATCTGTTCCCCTAAATCAAAACTTATTATTTTTCCTCATTTCGCAGATAAATTTCCATTTCCTTTACTCATACTGAGCATTTCTAATTTTCATGACAAAACTTTCCTCTATACTTATTTGAACATTGCAAGAGAATTAACCATAAAATAAATATTTAATTTAAGAAAAGAAAAGTTGCATGAAATGCCATTACAGTTCATTGCAAAAGGATATCGGGGAAGTCGTGCCAGCTGACAATATTAAATATGCAGTGGCAACGAGTGTTACGGTTATGCATCGCATTTATTATTCTCATACGCGTAACGATCGTCATCTTGTACATTTACTAGCACAACTACCACCACGACGACTGTGGTTGGGGGGCATTGTTATAAGAAAATTTTGTTACTAGCTACCTCATTTCCTAGAGCAATTTTGTGTTTGGTGTTGTTGTTGCAATGATAACAATGTTCGCAATATTTAGATGCGAAAAAAACTGAACTGAAAAAAAAACAGTAGCAAACGCATGTGTAGAAGGACAGACAGAATAGTCCGTCGACGTTCGAACCAGATGCATAGACTGCTGGCTGAATGATTGTTTCTTGCATGTAGCTTTGTTATTATTGTTGCTGTTGCTGGCTGTCCACAAAAGGTAACGGTGGCAAAGAGCGTGAGATGAATTGTGCGTGATATGCAAAGTGAGGCCACTGGATATATTTGATACGCTAGTTCGTCGTTGTTCACATCATGTCCACCCCTCGCGACCTTTTCATGCATGTTACATGCCATATGTATGATTGCAACAATTTTCCGATGAAATGTGCATGCAACTCGTTGCACGTTTTTTCGTTGTGGTTGCTGCTGCTACAAAAGATTAAGGAATTGTAATTTTCTATAAGAAAAAAAAACTAGTTAGATTATTTGAAATAATAATAATCAAATTCGATAGTTGGATATATTCAAGATTGAAATCCATATGTTACGATATCCAAAAAAATTTATTAACTTTCATTTCCAATTTTTTTTTTTTTAACAAAAATATTTGTTGATAATTTTGAATGGTTGCTGTTGGCAATGGTGTGTGCGTAAAGGTCTCGTAATGCCATATGCCATTATAAATAATATAATTATAGTATTTAAATAAACTACATAGTTGTGTTGTACTATGTGATTTTGTTGCAATGCTAGAATGTCTTTCACTCGCAACATTTTATGACTTAATTTTTCCAATTTATATGAATAAAAAAAATCATAAAAAAGAAAAACGCAAATTTAATTAGGTTAGCTAGTTCTGGTATTGATTATAGGGATTATAGGTTTGAATTAAATAAATATTGATTTCATGAAACAGAGAATGGGACGTCTGTCCTTAAAAATAGATTTGGCTGTCCTTGGCTGGAGCTAACAAACCTGCAATAATAGAAAACATTTAACGGTTGAAATAATTATAAGATTCTATTACAAGGTTAAAGGAAAGACATCGAAGTAACGAATAATGAATGAAGAAATATTTCGAGACGATTTCTTTCCGATTAAAACTGTATAATCTGGTATAATCTAACTGCTCAGAGAATAATCTAACTGCTACACATTGATGTGATCTAAAAATGGAGAACGAGAGCTATATGTATTTGCAATGCTTCCTACTGATCTTCACTCTAAAATCAATAGTCCTGTTTTAATTTAGTGTTAAAATATTTTGCCCTCCCAGACAGTATGGAGTTGGAAGTATCTTTTTTAATAACAATATATTCGACAAGTTCGAATATGAGCTATATCGGTCGATGATATGACGGTACATTGTTAATTTGTTAATTGTATCATTTCGTTTATAACTTATGGTAAAAAATCAGGACATTCAAGTTTCATCCTAATTGTAAAATGATTAATTCAAGCCCACATTTAGTAAGTTTGTTATTTTCAATCGATCCTACCCAGGCAATAATTTGTTCCGAGTTTTTTCGAAATCGGAAGGAAACTATGCTCAAAATTCCGATTATGATGCCGAATTCGAAATCGGAACAAAATGGTGTGAAGGTGCCCAAGATTTCCCATAGTTTTGTCGACAAACATTGGAATGAACATTAGAGTTTCTTTCGGTAAAAAACTCAGGCAAAATAAAGAGAACCTTTGGGAGGATTTTTGGTTTTTCATGGGCAGAAAATAGTTACATTTTCGGATGCAAATTTAGCTTTATAAAAAGCTTTATAAAAAATTGGACGTTTCATCTAAAATTTGGAAAATCATCGGATGTTTGATCTGATATTAAGATAATTATCTGCTGTCTTATTGAAAATCGTAAAAACATCATGGTAATTTTTACGAAATTCTAGCAATCTGAATCTAGATAATCTAAAAATTCTTATTATTTGCAATAAAATTTATTTTTCTTAAATAATAATGAATATTATTATACCCTACACGACTATGTTGTCAGGGTATTATAGCTTTGTGCAGCCCCAAGAGTTTGTAACGCCGAAATATTGGTTCTAGACCCACCTTTAAGTATACCGATCGTCATATCTCGACTAGCTGTGTCGATCTAGACATGTTTGTCCGTCCGTCCATTATAATTTGTAAACACGATACAGGCTACAGTTATGGACCAATCCTCACGAAATTTTGCATTTAGGACGAGTTCTGGCCAATGAAGGCCCCTATTGTTTTTAGTAAAGATCGGTTAATAATTAGGGGATGAAATGGACCAAATACTTAATTTTTGTCGGTTTTTCTGGTCGCTCCACAGGTCGTAATTATGGCCCAAACAAATTTTTACATGGAGAAGGGGATCGGGTCAGAGGCATGCTTATTGCCTGTTTTGATAAAGATCGGTCAATATTTAGCGGGTCAAATGGACCCTAACTTTTGTGTGAAAAATGGCAAAATTTGTATTATATGGTGTATATACTTAATACTGAAGGACATAGACCCGATATGTTTATATTATATCCAAGAGGAGTGGTTGACCTTTAACTTGATACCAATTATATTGTTGTATGTAATCGGATGTGGGAGTTACACGTAACTATTTACAGGTGCTTACGTATTCATATATTATTTAGTAACCCATTACCCCATTACAGGGCGAAAATATAGCAGGGATCTATGAGGACTCAGGTATGGTCAAGGACAACGCCTATAATTTTCGGTGATGATCAGATATTAATATTGGCATGAAGTGGACCGAAAACTTAATTTTTTGTATTTTTTTCGATTCGATCTATAGGACACAATTGAAAGCCGAACATTACAACACGGTGAAGAAAATCTGGACAAGCAATTAGAAGGGTTTTACTGAATATTTGTAATATTTGTTGACCTCTAGTCGGTCAAGAGGGTGCAAATATCGCGAAGTATTATCCAAGCTTAAAATGTAGTACCACATATGGTCGGCCCCGTCCGACTATACTGCTCCGCTCACTGGTATTTATTTCATTTTATTTACATTAACATGAATGTATTCCAGTACAAGCTTCTATTCCTTCTTCCCTTGGCAATTAGAAGGCGGTATTTGGACATTAGGAATGGGAGCTTTTATTTCTTTGTACTCGGAAAGTAATCGACGGTAGGTAATACCGAAAATTAGTTTTTTTGTTTTTGTAAACAGAATACACACAAATAAATTTTCTTTCAGAAAATAATCGGAACAAAAAACGTTAGAAAATTCGGGAAAACGGATATCAAAGCTCTCGGCAAAAATTTTTAGCTAGGTATATACATCCTTTTCTTTCTATCTATATAAATTAAAAAAAATTAATTATCTTATCATAATTTTACTAAAAAATATTTTTTGAGGACATTTCACTATTATATAGCTTAAAAATAGACTTTACCGACAAATGATGCAACGGTTCCTCAGAATGACCAATAAAATTTCTTGCATTAATTTAAGATCATAAATTTTACAATCATTAGAAATGAACTGAATATTTTTTACAAGTTATTTATGATCTTCTATCATGCTAAGGTACTTAAAATGTTTTCGATAAAAAAAAACTATAAATTAATTGTTATTGTTTTACAATTAATTGTGTATAAACAGAATCAGCCTACAATGAGCCGCTCCGCTCGGGAACAAACAATGCGTGTGAAAACCTTGCAAAAAAACCCACAAACTATTGCAAAAATGCGCAAAACAAATAAATAAATATCTGCCGAAGAATGTCTAAATGCCGCTTGTGTGAAACGCTCCGCTCTGAACACACTACATGTCTGATGTGTTGCGATGTGTGTTGTCTTGTGCTAAGCGTGAATGTGTAATAAATAAATTTTATGTTCATTAATTGCATATTTTATGGTTCGGTCGGTTTTCATTTCACTTTCATTATGAGTTTCCTTTCTAGCGGTTCGTTCGTTCGCTCGTTTCGCCACAGCATAATTTGATTAAATTAAAGAGTTGTATTGCGGTTGTTGTTGTTGTTGCTGCTGCTGATGTTGAAAACAATAAAAACCCCATCTTTAAAATTTAATTAACACTAGATGATTTATGGTTAATAAAATTATAAAAAAAAATCATAAATAAATGCCAAAGCTATGTAATTGTAATTGTGTTTTAAAGTGTGTCGTGTATACCATCAGTATGATTGTGGGTATGATTGATTTTAATTGCAAGGAAATGAAAAACAACAATTGTTAATAAAATATTTTAATATAAGGAAGTTTATATGGCTGGAAGGAGTTTATGGTGTGATATAAAAACAATTAGCATACAACATATTAACAAAAAATTGAGCTGAGGGGTTTTATGTTTCTTAGTTTGATATAATAATTTGTGGATATTTTTCTTTTGAATGGCATGTCCTTTTGAATATGTAGATTTGTAAATTTTATTTTCATGATCAAATATATTAACGATCCGGGAGTAAATAAAATTGACAAAGTATATCATATATTAATTTATATTTGTTAAAGTCCTAAAAGGAATAAAGAATTTTTCCACTCATTTTAAAATTAATAGATGATCAACTCTAGCCCTGATATTAACCTTAAAACCCATTTGAGGATGCAAAATGTCTTTGTTTTCTTTTCTATTACATATAGCCACTGAAATGGCTATATTTTTATAAATTTAACAATAAAGAGATGCATTTATTGTTTTCCAAAACAATTAAGTATTTCGGAATTTTTGCAGTAAAAGCCCCCCAGTAACCTATTTTCATTTAAAACATAAAAACCAAAACACGTTGAAATTAAAATGGAAACAATATTTTGTTTACAATAATTGTGTTTTTTTTTATTTTTTGCTAAGCTCTCAACCTATGTTTTTCTTTCCCTTCAAATATTATTCATAACCTAGCCAAATATGAATGATTTTTGTGGCTTCTCTGTTTTTTTTGTTTTGGTTAAAATATTGTTCGACGGTTCACAATTTCACAAGCCAAAAAATAAAAATGTTTTGTATCCAAGCATGCACATGTTAATACATACATATATGCTGGCTTTTATTGCTATTCTTTGCAAAAAACAGGAATAAAAACAGACATCTGCGTGCAATGGCTTCGTTATAGGCTCTATGTTGTAGCCATTGGAGCTTTGTTTTTCATTTTGTTTGAGTGGTCCCCCCAAAAAGCTGTTACTGTGGCGATAAACTATTGTTAGAATTGATGTTTTTTGTTGCAACAGAAGCAGCAGCAGCAGATGCAGTTACTGGCCATGATGCATTTCATATGTGGGGTGGTACAAAATACGTGATCGCACTAAATTCAAATATATGTTGTTTTGTATTTGTTCTCACATCCTCCGTACAGACATATAGAGTCATACCGACAGGCAGGCATTCATGCATGTCTTCTTAACGAATTTTGTTCTATATATGAATAATAGGGTGTCCTTTTTTAGAATATGTGGGTTTTACACCGTCTACAATATGGAAGAGTATATATGACATTTGTCATTCCGTATGCAAATCCTCGAAGTATATATGTTCTCGCTCCTTTCCTAAAGTATTTTTTGTGTTAAAATACAAAATGAGCTCAAAGTAGAAGATCGTAGATCGATCGAAGTAGATCGATCGAATTTTTGCGTACGGTCACCAATATCCCGAAACAAAATTTCGACTAATGCAGGATTCGACTTATGGAATGAATTATATGCGGACTTCGACTTATGGAATTAATTATAACTTTGGACTAAAGAAAATTCTAATTATGAAAGTTCGACTGTTCTATTATTCTTTGGAAATCATCGAAGTTACTTTATACAACTTTAGAGGAATGTTTTGAATATAGGACCACAATTGTATAGTAAATGGGATATTTCGGTTGATATTTTGGTCTAGTCCCATTTGCAATTCGGTTTGCAGTTTTTATACACTCTGTCTTATGGCTGAGGAGGTTATATATAAGTTGAAATAGCATATGGGCTTTGAAACTAAGAACTAAAAATTAAGAAAAAGTTTTAACCCTCTGGGCATAACCAAAAGGAGTATCTTCGGACATGATCTAAATTTGGTAAAAAATATTACTTTGTACGAAGTTGGGGTGAAATACTCAGTAAAATTCGTATTAGATTTATACATGTTGAAAATGTTTAAAAGTGTTGACCCTTTTTGGGGGAGGTACAACAACAATTTAAAAAAGCGCAGCAGTATAGTCATATCAATATTCTGTGAGTGAGCGGTATTGATATCCTCTTAATCGTTTAGAGGTCAAATGCTGCTCTTTCATGCCCTGGCATATTTTACGAATCATGTTTTCCCGGAGTAAACATTTACATTGGGTATTCTACACACAAAGGACTTGGTTCACTTGACCCTAAATAAATAGTTGGCCAGATCCTTTCCCCGTGTACAATTTTTAATGTTCGGCTTACAATCGTGGGCTCTAGACCTCAAAAAGTTTTTTGTGTTAATTTCATCTCCTTAATACCATCTGTTCATTACCGAAATTTGTAAGTGTCGTCCCTAAACATAACCTGATCCTCATGTATAATTTCGTAGGCATCCGCGCGACATTTTCGCCCTCTAGTGTGGTAATGGCAATACTAACCAAATCAAAATACGTAGAAAACTGTAATTATCTTAGTTTAACTCTCACAACCGAGTATATAGAACTATATAATTGGTATCAATTTAAAGGTCAGCCACTCCTCTTGGATATACTACTCGGGTCTACGTTCATCAGGAGTAAATATATACGTCATAGAATAGAAATTTTGAAATTCTTCACACAAATGTCCCAGACACAAAAGCCTGGGCCGATCTTCATCAAAACAGTCATGCGTATTCCATGGTCATAGCCCTTTCTCCGCATAAAATTTCGTGATGTTCGGATCAATATTGACAAAAATAAAGATTTTTATCAATTTCATTACCTTAATATTAACCGATCGTTACCAAAAACAATAGGGGTCTGTATCGTATCGCGGACATGCATATCTAAATCGGCTCTGCTAGTCTAGATATGGCGATCGGTATACTTAAATGAAAGTCTAGGATCAATATTTTGCGGCGTTACAAACTCTTGGAGCTAGACAAAGCTATAATATCCTTACAAAAAGGTTGTGTGGGCTACAAAATTAATTTGACGAAGATATTACGATGTACAGAGTTCTAACCAAATCGGATATCCCGTTCGCATTATAAGATATTTACACATGGGCCTTTGTGGGGAAGGTGCCAAATTGGCTCACCTTCGTAAAATTTTGTAAACGAGTCAACGTATGTAAATTTAGTGTTAACATAGCTTTGGCGCAAATATCCGCTATATTGGCCTTAACCTCTAGTATATGTTATTTATAATTTAAATCGAATGAAAACCTGTTGTTCTCTATTTAGAGCTATTTTTGATCTTCAATGGTACAAATACATCTTAGTACTTCTGACGTATAATAAATAAGTCAAAAAATTACGTATACGCAACTGCGACCTATGCAGAAATACAAGAATTACTTGTTGCTTGCTTGTATGGACACTAACGTGTTTTTTTGAATTTTAAACGAAATGATTGCGCTTGATCCTTAAAAAATATGAAAGCACATATTTATATTTTTTATCGTTCAACGTATTTTTTTTTTTGGCTTACACGTTCTTACACAAACATCTGACGTATAATCAATAATTCAACATGTTACGTATACGCCAATTGGACACATGCAGAATTAACAAGGCTGTGGATGCTCGCATTTCTCGACTTCATCACGAGAATGTTCATCTAACAGTCCTTACATTGATTTACTGTATTAATTTTTTGTTATATATTTTTCGTTACACACTAATGTTCAAAACATGTGTACACGAACATTTTTTATGTTTGTAGGCTATTATTAAAGGCTTTAAACTAAAAGCCCGGTAGCAGCATTAAATGATTTATGAATGTTAAATGTTACACCAATGATGCTGGTGATTTTTATGTGCCATTTCGTTGGATTTTTTTCCGAGAGAGAAAGAGATTTCCTGTAAATGGTTTTTATGAGTTGTTGTGTTGAAGAAATTCTTTCGTCAGTAAGAGGAGTCAATTGAAAATCGGTACACGAGAAAGCACAAAATAATAAAAAAGCCATTAGAACTACCAGGCACAGAAGAAAATAAAAATTTAAACTTTATTGGTTGGCAATGAAATATTTTTTATTGATTTTTATGTCATGTTCTCAAGGAATTGAATTTATTTTTATTTCATTTCCTGAAAATAAAGTCAAATATTTTTCAATGGACTCTGAATTTGAAAACGTGATTAAGTAATAATATCTAAGACACCAACAAAAGAATTTGGTCACATTTGGCCATAGCAAAAGAATTTATTGATCTCAACATATGCAAGGGATATTTCAAAGCACAGCAAAAAAGTGCATTAAATAGCTGAAATCATTTTCACATGAAAGGTAAGACACTTAAATAAACTTCTTTATTTTTGTGCAAATCTCCTAGAATTTATGCATTTATTATCTATTACAAATGCCCTTTTGTACTTATGCATCCTCAACAACAATTGTGAAAGCTATTAACTGTAAATGCATATGCCACAATTTGAAATCATTATTTCGTACATGTTAACTAATATTTCATTACAAATCTGTAACTCAGGTGCAGATTAAATATAACAAGATACGTATGAATTTTGTAATCTCTGAAAATATCCCCAAAAGCTTTTCTTCATGGCAGCAGTCCGAACATACATATTTATGGATTCTGTTGGAAGATTTTGACATAATTTCACTTAGATACTGTACGAGTAGATCATCATATCACGTTCGTTGTTGGAGTTAACAAGTCTTGTGGCTAACTGACTGCCGTGATGGGATGCATGGACCACCACAAGAAAAAAAAGCGATTTGGTAGCTAAGATAATTGAATTTTGATTAATGCAAGCCCGTAACGTTTATGACTTTAAATTGGTTTCTAACAAGCATAAATATAACAAAATGGCCTAAATGGCTAAAAGGCTTAAAAAACAACAACAAGACTGAAAGAAAATGAAAACATGTGTATGAATGCTTGTTAAGATGTTGATTGTGATATAGTCTTTCGTATAAGAAGAAGAAAAAACACACACACAGCATAGTATGGGGTTTGGTATTGCTTTAAGGGAAAAGATTGCTAAAGTGCCTAACGTATCGCAAGAGCAACAATAAAATTTAGAAGGTTTTCATTTTAGTACGTGTTTTTGGAAAATTCAAAAAAGATAAGGCGTAGTAGATTAGGGTTTTCAATAGATTTATGAATTGATATACGATCTTAAAACGGAATATGGGCACCAAATCTGCAGAAAAAAATAAAGATTTTTTGGAACTAAAAAAAAATATTATGGATGCCAACAAGTTTTCCCACTAGTAAAATGCGGTAATGCTAATGAAGCACCCAACAAAAATATATGTTGGTAACAAAAATATATGTCTGCAACAGTTCAAATTGTCCAGAAGGAGAGTCTGTTAAATATCTCTGGAAAGGCAATCACGACACAAATGGTACTAACAATCCACCATACCATAGGAGGCACGACCAGGGGTGGTCCGTGTGACGAATTTTTACGTTTTCGACTGTCAAAAAGGTGTAAACGTCGAAGACGTCATATATTCCCATATTATCACCATATACAGTTATAAAGAATCTATGATTTTTTTTTAAATATTTCTGATTATTTCTTACCAGTCCTGAGAAAAAATGTTTAAGAAAAAAATAAATTTTTTTTATAAATTTCAGTAAAGTCTATTAAATTTCCATATTGGCTAATTGAAATACCATTTTTTCAAAAACCTAGTGGTTTTGGGTGGTTTCCGACGTTTCTGAAGTATGTATTATACGTCGGAAATGTATGTCATTTACTTCACTGTTTCTGACGGACCATCTCTGGGTACGACGCACCGAGAGTAGAACATCGCCACCTAACCATATTTTGAAATAGGCCCATATACTAGACCCTCCCAGACAAAAGTATTTGAATTGTCCTTGGGAAATTTTCCAACCAAAGGTGACCGTAATTTGATATTCTATTGTTCTTCGAAAAAAAAAATCAATTTATGTTCACGTTTTAGTAAAGTCCCCAGTTCATGAAAGCTTAAAAACGTCTTTACAAAAATGTCCTCTGGTATAATGTAAAGGGGTGACGGAATTAGACCTAATGGAATACTCAATTCATCTGAAATGTGCCAAATTTTCAATATATTATCCCCTTGAAGATAAGGCCCTAGGAAGCGCTAGAAATAGAAAAAGTGGCGCCCAACATATACAGCAAGAAAGTATTTCGGGAAATACCAGATTTTTATTACAAGGGATGAAGATGACAAAAAAGTAATTGGGCAATAAATATGGATGTTGTTAAGAAATGGCCAACGTGGGTCATGAAGAAAATATGTTTGGAAAAAATCAAGTATGTATGAGAGAAGAAAACGTAATATTTTTAAAATGGCGCCCAACGCTAAATATAAATATGGGGGAAATGTATTAAAACATAAAGAGTGATTAAAAAGGATGTTCACAAGTCTACGCCTTAGAGCCACGAAGATGGCTTTAAAATCGATGCCAATGGTTTTGACGCAAAATTTATTAAACATGCCTATAGATGCCTATAGACCTTGGAGAGAGGTTTAAATGTTTGTTAAAGTCTCAATATCTGTAGACAAATTGATGCCTATAGACCTGGAAGACGTTTAAGTATATGTATAAGATGCTTTGAAAATAGGTTTACAAACTTAGAAGCCTTTGTAATAGATCGAGGCCTTGGTGGTAAATTTCTTTAAAAAAATCCAGAGGCCTTGTGGGGAGTTTAATAGATTTAAAACGATTTAAAATGTCTTTAATAAACCCACGCCTAGAGGGTTTTTAGATCGATTTAAAATTTCTTTAATAAATCCACGTCTAAAGGGTTTGTAGATCGATTTAAAATTTCTTTAATAAATCCACGCCTAGAGAGTTTGTAGATCGATTTAAAATTTCTTTCATAAATCCACGCCTAGAGTGTTTGTAGATCGATTTAAATTTTCTTCAATAAATCCACAGCTAAAGGTTTTGTAGATCGATTTAAAATTTGTTAAAGAGGGGATTAAAAATTTCTTTAAAAAATCCCAGCCTAGAGGCCTTGTGGATCGATATAAAATTTCTTTCAAAAAACCACGCCAAATTTTTTTTAGATCGATTTAAATTTTCTTTAATAAATCCACAGCTAGAGGTTTTGTAGATCGATTTACAATTTGTTAAAGAGGGGATTAAAAATTTCTTTACAAAATCCAAGCCTCACGGGGATTATAGAGGCCTTAAAGAAGAGAAATATTAAATATTTAAATATTATAAAAAATACCTATTTTTGAATAAAAATTTAGTTTTATGATGAAGCTAGAATAGTGTAGAATGATAAAACAGAAGTTTCGTCCTTTCGGCTAAAGTCAAAAACTATCTGAAATTTAAAATAACTATTTTAATATTTCTATAAATTAACCGTAACCATTTTTGACATTTGACTGCAGATTTAGCTGTTGTTGTTTGTTTTGCTATTTCTGCCGAACACAATTTCAAGAACGCACCTGTAATTACAGTTCAGTTGTTGTACGAACAATCACAAATATAAAATTTTTGATTAATTGTATGGTGTCGGAGTTGCAGTCAGAGTCGGTGCCGGTGGTGTGTATGTCTATGTCGATGATAGTTATCATTAATTTGCACGCTATAAATTATAATTTGACATTTACAGCAACACGCAATTTTATGTTTTTGTTAACTTTCAAATATTGAGGCAGTCTCAAGATTGGAACAAAAACTAAAAAAAATGTTTGTCTAACGAAAATAACAAAACAACCTTTTCTAAGCTGATGTGCCACAGACGAACAATGTCAGCCATTAAACAAAATGTTGAGAGGTGTTTCAAATGGAAACAACCAAAAAATATAGACACTGCAATAACCGAACATGACAAAACTCAAATAAAGTGAGCGTCTTGTTGTCTATTTCAATTCCAGCACCCCCGTCAATATTATAGTTTTTTTTTTCTATTTGTCTGTTCGTCGTCGGACCATCTGTTGTATTGACATTTGAGGTATAACCGAAAAAAATAAACGAATCATCATTGGCAATGCAAATTCAATGCTTCGTTTAACACTCGCTGCCTTTTCGTATTTAACCATAAATTGTTAACTTCGTTGCAAACAAAAATTCGAATTCGAACAGCAACATTAATGAGAGCCACTGTCAATTTCCAACAAATCAAGTCAAAATTTAATAAAATCACGTCTGACAATTGCATGACAATTACGTGACAGCTCATCACTTTAAAACGTTTCAGTTTGAATTGTTTTTTTTTGTTTTAATTTTGTCTTATAGCATTTGGTGAATGTATCTTGTTGTTGTTGTAGTTTTTTGTTGGTTTGTTTGTTATTTAGGTGGAGGAAACAACAAAACCTCAAAGTTAAGGTAACCAAGAATCGAATTGCATTTCAAACTTTGGCACATTCTTTGATAAAAGTCACTTAATAAAATACAGCAATAGCAACAACAACTGTCACACACTTTCAAGTAGAATCCGTGCAAAATGTCCAATATGGTGCAATTTGCAAAAAACAAACAACAACAAAAATACTCATTGGCACGACAATTAAAATATTTACGAGCATGTGTGATCAAAATTTGTTATTAATATTGTTGTGCCACCTGTTCGTTCTGTTTCATAAGCGAGGCGGTGGCGCATGCGTTATGTGCAGCACACCACAGCACACAGATAAAATAAATTTTATCCAAGGGGTAATTCGTTAAATTTGAAACCACACACCAAGGTAAACGTATCTGCTGAATCGTTTAAATTTCCAATGCAACACAGCTCGTAAATCGGTACTCTGTAATGCTCAATCACATAATAATTTAATTTAAATTCTTATGTACACATTCTTATATATATATTTATTCGATATGATTGACAGTGGAATGTAATATAAATAAAGTATTTTATCCGGCAAATTTCCGGTTTGGTTGGAAAATGAATTAATCAATGCTTAGATTTAATTGAACGGAATAAAAAGTATTTGGTTGTTTGTAATGGTAAAACATGAACAACTGAGTACATCAAAATTGAGGTTCACATGGACTAATATACATATGGCCATGGGCTAATATACATATGTATATACAATCCGGTATGATAAGTTAAACTTTTCAAGGTTGAATTGAATATAGTTATAAACCTTCCATCGTAAAGAGGAGTGACTATCAAATTTTCAATTTCGTGTGCAACTTCTGCAAAATTTAATCGGAGTATACTTTTAATAATATACTTTTAAGGGCCATCCACAAGCGTAATTTTTTGAAGATAAATTTATCGAGGACCACTCATAAGCGAGGATCTTTTAATGAATATTTTTTCAAGGATCATTTGCGGGAATTGTTTATACAATATTTCTGCAAGGACCACACATATGTTTAGAATGTTTGAAGAAAATGTTCAAGGATATAAAATTACTATGTTTTGGCATTACAAAGTGGCTGTAGTTAGGCATAAGAATATCTTCACAAAAGATTTTAAATATAAGTTCATGTATCTACAAATTGGTATATTCAAGGTCCTAGCCCAAATTTCCAATTGGAGTGTCTGTAATTTGGTATTTTGTCCTAGCAGAGCGTATTACATAAGCATCCTGATAGACTTTAGTAATATGAAAGGCCCCTTATGATGGGATGTACAACAAGTTCAGTTTCGCGGAACTTAACGACATTTTTACTTTGTAGACTCGCATCGGACACACCTCTAATTGAAAGTAATTTGTGTGAAAAAGCGTAAAAAATAGCACTTTGACTGACTGACTGATGCAAAAGAAGCGGAATTCTAGCTCGTTTCTAGAATTCTTAGAATCGATTTTTGTGTCGATTTACTTTTCATGTCTGCCTATTTATTTTTGAAAAAAATCATATTACGATGAAATTTTGTACGGCCTAAGGATGAAATTGCCGATATTGTTTGTGCTGTTACAATGGAATTTGTATAGCGTATTGAATTGATTGTCCTTCTTTGCATAAACGGAATAGTCGCCACATGACCAGTTATGCCCAAGAAACAGACGATTATGTGTTTCGAAGTTATTATTTTACGAAAAACGTTCATTATATATGACTCGTCTTTAGTTGTTGTTTCGGCCTCATGCCCATAGAAACTTTATAATATGTCCTCTGTGATGGTCTTATCAATGTCACAGCATAGACACATGTTTATGGATGCAACGAACGATGGTACCGAAATAATAACGATTTAATTTTTTTCTCTTTCAACTCGTGGTCTAAATATGTTTAAACCATATCAGGAACTCCGAGAACAAATATGCTTTTTATTTTGTTGGCTTAAAATTACAATTTTCAAAGTTATTAAAAAAAAACATTCCCACAGCTTCAAAATTCAAATGTAGCTCTACCAGATACCAAAGTCATTTAATTATTCTGACCAGAGATGGTCCGTCAGAAATAGTGACGTAAATGACATACATTTCCGACGTATAATACATACGTCAGAGATTTTTTTAGATTTTTTTATCAGTTCTAGTAAGGAATAGTCTGATATATGAAAAAATAATACATATTCTTGAAAATAACAGTATATGGTATTAATATTCAAATATATGACGTTTAAAATTACATTTATTACATTTTATACAGGTATATGACGTTTTCGACGTTTACACCTTTTTGACAGTCGAAAACCTGAAAATTCGTCATACGGACCATCCCTGATTCTGACTGACACCCCTAAATCATTACTCATTGGATTAATAAAAATATACAATCACATCACGGTCGAACGTCTAAACTAAAATAATTAAAATAAAAAAAAACCAAAGTAATCACAATTGTTCGGAAGTTAAATTAATAATCATGTAACAATAACATTTGCATAGACATCATGAATGAATACAACAACAACAACAAAAACAAGAAAAAACTGCAACGTAATGCAACACATTTGATTTGATTGCCACTTCATTTATGTGAATGTGATCGTTGTGGTGGTTGTTGTATTTCATTCGAGTGCATTTGCATGGCGGTGACGGGTCTCTGGTACTCATATCATTTGTATAGCCAGCGGTGACACCCCTTACATAAAGGCGCCATGGAAAAAAACTTGCAATGGACTTCATAAGATTTTCTGCTTCAATGGCTGGTTGTTTGGTCGGTTGGTCATCTATGATAGACATACGAAATTCCGACAAGACTTGTAGAAAAAATAAATGATCTGAGGAAAGGTAGAAACTAGCAAAAAATCATTGAAAAAACAACGACAACACAAAACTGCCAAAAGTCAAAACCAGCAGCCGCTTGTGAGCAGTGTTCGAAATGAAATGACAATTGTGCATGTTGGTCAAACAGTTTTTGTTGGCAAGGAAGGGGCTAGGGGCTGCGGTTTAACAACACCAGTAATGAATTTTGATTTATTAAAAAAATTATGTTTTGCCTATAGACGACATCAGACGAACTGGCATTCGGTTAAGAAATCGGAAAAAACACCACCACCACTAGAGACCGGTTAAAATGAAAATAAAGCCAAGGTACACCAGCAAACGAACAACATTCAATTCACTTGCTACTGCACGGCCACAGCAACAGCTGCTCACAAAGATAAAACGAACAGCACTGAACGCACACTATTGTGCGAAATAAATAAGTGGCTGCGGCGGCCGGTCCTTCACTGAACGCGAACCACTTGCCATACACACACACACACAGAAACTTCATTTAAATGAGGGCGGCCAATATTTTTAGATGCATATTTGTTTCTTTGTTTGCTCTTGGTGGTGTGGTGGCATGGTGTTGTTGCCGGCTGTTGTTGCTGTTGCTGTTCCCAAACATACAATGTCAGCAGAAATTTGACAACACACTTTTAACCATAACGTAATTTGGTTTGATGCATGCAAATGTTTGTGTTTTGTGGTGGCACATTAGTTGTTGCGTCTTACTTATTTGCTCAGGTGGCAACTAAAAGGGTGTGACATATTTTTTTTTGTTTTGAAAATTATTTAAATAATTGGAGATTTCTTGTTATTATAATTAAATGTAGATTTTCCAATTTAAGAGTTTGTACATAAAGTTATTACAAGTTGTTTTGCTTTCACATTTATGAAGAAAATATGTTATGGCGCCCAACGTGTGCCTTATAAAATTTTCCGTTGGAGAACGCTTAATTTTCAACGCAAAATTTGTTACCAGAACTCTAAAACCACCTGTAATAGATCATAAGATCTTCATCCTCTTATGCTATGCTGTGGATAGAAGGGATTCCGCTAGACATTCGTCTGTAGAAGAAATCTTAGGAATACAAAATAGCACTCTTTCCACTCCAATTGATTTTCCACTCCAATTAGATAAAAGCCTTTTCTAGCTCACATTTTTTGGTGTGCGGAAATAAATAGAAGTACATAGGTGCCAAGTCAGGTTTGTTCGATGGATAATCCGCAATTTCCACATTCTGACGAGCCAAAAAAAAGACGTTGTTTAAAGCAAACAAAAAAAAAAAATAAATAAAATAATTTATTGTAACACTCAGAATTGCTTAAACAGAATAGTTGCCACATGACCTGTTTTGCCGAAGAAACAGGCGATCATATGCTTCGAGGAAATTCTTCCACAAAAAACTTTCATTGGGTTTGACTCGTTTTCGAAGACCCATTTAGTGGTTTCGGGCTCATGTCCATAGAACCATGATATGACGGTCTTATCAAAGTCTATAAAAGCAAATCATAGCATCGATAGATCGCACCAAAATGGTAATGAATTAATTGTTTTTGCCAAATTGATTTCTTCACTGTCACTGTAAATTGATTTCTATGAACAGTACACTTATAAAAAAGTTCTTCTATCACATTTTTCAATAATTTATTCGAATAAATTTCCAAACGGTGAAACAATGAAGAGACACGTAGTTAATGTCCTGAATGGAATCGAATCATAGCATCATAACTCATAGAAAAAACACATCAAAAAAAATAAAACTGCATTGGCCTTTCAAAATCGTGTCAACTCAAACACAATTGACCTGGGATCGATTATACATATGTGTTATAAGGAGTTAGTCCATTTTAAAATAACATACCGCCTACTGCGGCGCTACGGTAGGGTTCAAACCGCTCAGATGCGACAACCACTTTCATGGGGATTCTTAACCCTACCACCGTCAAACCTAGGGGTCGAACAAAATGTAAAGAAAATCTGGTGAGATCAGACCAATCCTTCCAGGATTGTCGTCTTTGTAACTTAGCGGATGAAAGAAGAATTGTCATCAACTTGTAGACACGACGGTTGCGAATAGCAGCCGTAAGGACTAGCCTTTTTACAGGATCAACAAATCTACTAAAGCTGTAGTTCATGCAGTTCATGCATATTAATTAATAAATCGTTATGTCAATATGGATTGATTCCAATCTCAAGAATAAAATGACCCTTGTTTTGATTTCCACATTAAAATTTCTGTTGTAATATTGCTAATAATTTCTTTAATTTAAATATTATCACTCCATCCTAAATTACCCTGTGTGCAAAAATTATTAAAAACAATATTCAATCTAAGCCATATTGGCATGGGAAAAATAACAAATATTCTAACACCATTCCGAAAAAATTATTCATTTGTTGTTGTTTTTTGTGCATAAACATGAATTACCAAGTGTACAGTGGGCGTCACCAGAGATCGAATAGATGCAATTACAAGTTTTGACTGTTTCTGTGGTTATTGTTTGGTTTATTAATGATGGAAATATAACAGCAACAACAAAGAAATCAAATCAAGATATGAATGGTTAGCGACCATGATATCCTTGAATTGGTATTAAATTCTTTTGTGCTCCACTCAAATCAAATTAATCATGACGTCAACGTTATTTAAGGTTTTTGAGTATAGAAATATGATGTTAATGAAGTTGAAAAATTGGAAATGTGATTATAACATTTTTTCCTTTGATTATAGAGTATTTTTTTAATTGTTGAATTTATTCAGAAAATATTTGAAAAATATTTACCTAATAATTTGATAGACTCTGATATTATACCGCAAGTCTATATAACTAAACATAAATTCAGTAGTAGTTAAATATCAATTTTTTTATAGTGATATATTTAAAGTTTTTGGTTTGATTTTTTCAAAAATGTTATATTTAAAGGTTTTTGTTTGATTTGTTTCAAAAATATTATTAGGTGGTATACATTTGGCTTGTGGCTCTGTGTCCTTAAACATGATTGATTTCAATCAATTTTATTTCCTTAAAATTTAATATTTTTCTCTGTGTACTTTCATTTCGCAACCCAATACTTGTTGCTGCTGCTGCCCATATCCAACCAAGGATTTGTTGGTTGTTATAACCAATTTGGAAGAAAGATAAACATTTTAAGAAAATCAAAACAAAACAATCAAAAATATGCTTCACAAATCATCACATTGTTATCCAACATCCATTTATTTTTCTTTTTTGTTTTTGTTTCTGTTTTTTTTTTTTTACTTCTAACAAATTAATGTTGCCATTCTCTCAGAAATCTTCCTTGTCCGGCTTTATGCTACGTACCCGTACATAAACCCAGTAAAAACAAACTTTCAACGGTAGCAATTATTGTGCTGATAGTGCAACATTGTTGCAGACAAGCAACAGTTAAGTCTCAACCTCAGTCTCATACCTGTGACTGGAGGTAGATAGGTAAGGGGCAAATAATTTAAACGTATGCCAAAATCAACAAAACGAATGAAAAACACAAGTCGATCATAAACAACCACAGCAGCAACAGCACAAAGTAAGAAAAAAGGAGAAACAAAAACACAGAAGGACCCCAAAAAAGGCAATAAGAATGATTCAGTGAAGCTCAGACGTTGTTAAAAATTTAATCAAACCCTCTTTTGTGTCAAAAGAAAGAATGGCACCCATTTGGTAAGTAAGCAGTTTCAAAGCAATGACGACAACAACAAACTGGGTGTACAAAAAAAGGTATCGTAGTATTTACAGACATACATATATCTCGATGCAAGTAGTACCTTTTTTCTCGTATACAGTGGATTTGAAATAAAGGGAGTCTAAGATTTGAAAATAATTTAATATTAGAATTTTAGTATAAATTTTAAATTCTTAACCTAAAGCAAGAGGACTTCAAATATTATCGCTCTCGAAATTAAGGGGAAAAAATACATTTAAGCTTTTCAGTCAATTGGTATTGATTGCTAAGATATTTGGAGAAAATATCGTTTATAAGATCGTAATAGGCGAAGAATCGTGGATTTAAGCCTATGAAGCTGAAACAAACAGTAATAGACGTTTTAAATCGAATTGGCTGTAATTTGGCACTTTGAGTTATATATAGCGCTACCCCCATTATTCGGCATTTTGGACACGTTTTCCACAAAATTGGCTGTAATTTGGCGTTTTGGGTTCCCATTGAATGACACATATCCATATCAAAAATTATTAATATTGACCCAAGTTTCAGGGTAGCCAGCACATAACGCTACCCACCCAGTTTTCGGTATTTTGGGGACTTTGGACACGTTTTCCAACCAACTTGGTTGTAATTTTTTATTTTGGGTTTTCATTATATAGGACATCTGCGTACTGCAAAATTTTAATATTGAACCACGTCTAAGGGTAGCCCCAAATATGGGTATTTTTAACACGTTTTCAATCAAATTGACTGTAATTTGGTGTTTTGTGTTCTCATAACGCTATCATCACATATCCGCACTAAAAATTAATCATATTCACCCACGTCGGTATATTGAGAAATTGAGCATATTTTTCGACCGAATTTAACTGTAATTTGGTATTCTCAATGGCTGTGAAATCGCACTACCAAAAATATAAATATTGATCTCCATTTCATTATAGCCACTTATAACGGTATGCCCACTATTCTATCAATCATCTTTTCCTCACGTATTTTTCGTTATGTTCAAGGTTCTTCTGATGGAGGGTATAAAACATTCCGGCCGAACTTTTCATCGTTTTTAGTTATTCTACTTCCGCTCATGAACATGGTCAATGATATTCGTCACAAGAAGAGGCTAGAAAAGTGTTCAAACGCCATGTTTTGCAAGAGTCTCAATCAGAGTGGAACATTTTCATTATAAATTAAATATATCATTTCCTTTTATTCCGAAATATTCATCGGAACTATATCAGAAATCATGTCTGAATAAAACACCATGTCTGTCCATTTGTCTTTGAAATCACTTTTGTCCTGGCAATATTTAGAGCGGAGCTTTGAAAATTTTGCTATAGTGTCATTGATAATAAATTTCCCTTTAAAAGTCTCGTCAGCCTCCGATGCCAGATTTCTTCCTAGAGCAGAAAACCAGGAAATATTGTTTTCTCTAACAAATTGTTAACATAATATTGCTATACAAAAATAGGCTCCATTTCAATTTTTCGATCCACTGTGCAACAGAGATATTTCACAACATCCCTCCCAAATCCTTTGTACATACTTAACTCAATCTTTGTCTGTTTGTATCGTTGATTGTTTTCGTTTTTTCTTTTTTTGTGCTGAAATTTCGTTTCGTTTTTTGCAACACATATGCCCATGTAAAGAATATTTAAAATTCCATGCAACACTTTTTGGTCAAAAAAATGAAAACCCCAAAAATAAAAATCCACTATCGCCAAAGCGGCCATCTGTTTGCTCAGAGACTTAATAACACCAATAACTGACAGACTCCAGCACCACCACCACCGCCGCCAACCTATGCCCAGGTATTTGGTTGTTTGTTGATATTGCTCGTTCGTTCGTTCGTTCGTCCGTCCTGCTGACTACACAGTAAGGCAACCAGATGCTGCTGCTGTCGGTTGGCTGGTCGGTTGGCCATGTAAACATTTTTGCCGTTTTGCCAGACATTGTTCGCACGAAATGTGTGCAAAATAATGTCAAATGTTTATTGATAAAACATAAAGTTAAGGATTTAATGCGAATTTGGTCAATACCCTCGAAATTGAATATAAAAATCCTGAAAATAAACAACAACAACCACAACACCTACGGTTGGATGTTGGGCAAACGGCAAACTGTTTTTTTTTGTTTTTGTTTTTGTCGTGTATGGGAGCAAAAAGGTTACATGACCCACTTTTTTCTGGGTTGGATACCTTTAAACAGTATTTATTGTTGTTTTTTTTTGTTTCGTTTTGTTTTCATTTCTGTTTTTGTTTTGTATTGGTATTATTGTCGACTTCTTCTCCCGCTATTTTGTATTTTTGTTTAAGTACCAAACAACCAGACTTTGGAAAAATACCACATGATTCATGGTCTACAGCTCATAACTTAACATTATGGCTCTTTACCCATTGGATTGCATTCGTATCAGAATTGTGTGGTGCAGAGTGGTGTGGATGTGTGTGAGTGTACGTTTTTTGTATTAGTTTTAAGTTTAATTTACACAAATTCTGGTTAATTCTTAACCCGAGAGAAGGGTTCATTAACTTTTTTCATTTAAGCCATAAATTAATGACTTTTAAATAAATAAACGATGGGAGACCAGACGGACATACAGAGTCAGCGAGAATATTTCACAAAGAAAATTACGGTTAACCAATACAGTTAGAGATTTTTCGGTATCATTGACTTTTATTCATTATTTGTTTCAACGATTTTTTAATGTAAATATTTGACTTGTATTGAACTTGTAGCATTCATCAAATTGAACTTTGTCATAAATTAAATTTGATTTGTGGCGAAAAAAATTAAAATTTGCCAAAATTTGCAAAATATAATAAATTGAAGATTAGTTTGGAAAGATACAAAAAACCGTCTTGTGCCTTCGTTATTCCGCTGAGTTCCTGAAAAATGTGCTGTAATTTAATGACCAAGTTTTTAAATTTATAATCTCTACATAGAATACCCTAACAAAAAAATAGGTCGGCATTAAAAACACTTAACATCGGCCAAAACCCTTATACGGGACCATGCCATTGTAAATTGCCTTGAATATTTAATATTGAGAAAAAGAAAATGTAAATTGCAGACAATTTGTTTGGAAATGTCGGCTTGGACTTATAAAATTTACAGACGTTTTTCAACAAACAAGACAGCGGAATGTCAAAATACAGCAACATCGTTCTGAAAATGCATCAAGAATCAACTTTAAGGCATCTTGAGAGGAACTGATAGAAGCACTGAACTCTCAGAAGCACTGTAACAACAAAAGACAATGCAGATACTGAGAATCGATGTAGAATAAGGTCTCCAAGAAACACACTGCGTATCATAACTATAGACGCACCTTTGGTTATGTTAGTTGACACATAAAATGGACCCATTAAGTTATTGTGCACAATAAAATGACAGACTTTTACAAAATTAGATAAATTTATTTTAAAAAAACTTAAATAAAATAACTTAATCAATACTGTCCATTATTGATTAACTTATTTTATTTAAGTTTTTAAAAATAACTTTATTTAATTTTATTTTCAAAAAGTTAAAAAAATTATCCTTTTAAGGTTAAATACAGTTTTTTATTGGCGGTATTTCCCCATATGTTCTTGATCTGATTCTTGTCGGAAGTTCGAATATTTTTTGATTTTAACCAATCTTGAGTATGTCCTGCTGAAGAACGAGTCCTTCATTGTTGCTGTTTTCCCAAAATACCAATAATTTGTCTCCTACGACTTGAACGTACTCGATTGAATTCATCCGACAACTAGGAATTGCTCCAAAGACCATTAAGGAACCGCCACCGGTTCATCCGAAAAAATCAACTAAGAATACATATTGGAGAGATTACGGAAGGAACCACGATGTTTTTTAAAACTAAATTTCGGTGACGGTTAATTAATCTTGGTCTTGGAAACTTTTTATAGCGACGGAATGCTTGATTTGGCATTTCCTAGTTGTCGAATGAATTCAATAGAGTACGTTGGAAGTTTTGGAAGACAAATTATTGGTATTTTGGAAAATCAATGATACTGATTTGTTTGCTAGAATGGATTTGATTACAATCTACAATATCGATATAAAATTTCTAATTTATATTGACATAATTGTATGTGATTACAAATTATTCCATTCTGAAATTATGAACTTTTTGTTTTGACATTTTTTGGTTTGTTTTTTGCTTCACATATTACCCCCAATTCATAAAATTTCCTGTTTGACTTTATCAGGATTCTCAGTTTTTTATTTCGACAGTGCGTTTTGGCCACAAAAATGTTGCAAAAGCACACATTTCTGATATTGGTTGGTGGTTGTTAAGAACAACTGCTAACATTGTTATACTTAAGGGGACCCCCCCATTCTCGGGGTCAAAAATTTTGTTGATATAATTCGAATTTACACTAATTAAATAATGTCCCTACAAAATTTCAAATGAAAATCTCAAGAAGTCTTGAAGATATAGCCGATTTATTGTGTGAGCATCAAGTGGCGGCTGAAGGGCTTCTCAAACTTTAAACGCGTTTTTCTCTAAACATATTTTTGCGAATGGCGGGCACGATAACTCAAAAACTAATAACCCAATCGACTTCAAATTTTTACACTTTTCTCTGTGAGTGTGTAGCTATCGTATGAACTACGATAAAACCAATCGGTGAAGATCTTCCTTATTTTTTGACTTGGGTTTTTGGTAAAAAATCGGCGATTTTCCAAAAATATTTTTTCAAAGGTCCACCATTTTGTTAATTTTAGAGCGAAGTCAATAATCCTAGTTCATACGAGAGCCAGACATGTACTCTTTCTAACACCGTTGGAATTTTCCGATTCCGATGTTCTAGTGAGGAGTTATCATGCCCGCCATCGAAAATAAGGACTTTTCTTTAATTACAAAAAACAACAACAAAACAATAACAAAAATTGTTTGCAAATTATTTTTCTTCTCTTTTAAATCTTCAATTATATATGTGTAAAGTTACAAACCTTAACAAGTATTGGTATTGATTTACCAGCCCATTGAAAATCTTGAAAAATTAAAATCGAGAATGGGGGGTTCCCTTAAGTTATTTAAAACATGTTTTGTTGTTGTTGTTTTCATAAAAAAACGAGGTCATCATGATGGAGAGTAAAAGTTAAGGTTTTTTTCTTTTGGGTTTTTTTCGAATGATGAAATATTTAGTGGAATGTGATTTTGAAAATACCGAAAAGCAAAAAAACAACAATTTATGGTTTGTCAATTTAAAAGAAACTTATTTTTGTTTTTTATTTTATGTTGAACTAATATTATTTCCGTGTCATAATTTTTATTAAATAAATATTTTTTATTTTTCTTTTCAGGTAAGATTGGAATCTATCATAAGAAATTTAACTAAATTAAAAATGGATTAATAAATACCGATACACATGGGTAAGTCATTACGAAATAAAACCATAGATAATTGAAATATTTATAAAAATATTATGAAATCCACAAAAATTGCATATTTTCTCTTGACTTATGGATTAGTATTATCCAATGCATGCTTTGGTATTTAAGTACTTAGTACTTAAATACTTGGTATTTAAGTACTAGTTAAGTTCTAATCTCGAAGTGATCATAGCAGCAGTAAACGTTTTAATATCTACATTGTTGCTATTTAAGAAATCCATTATAAATCACCATTTGATTCTAGATCATAAATATTAACGTAGTTTTTTTATACTAAAATCCACAATAAATCATACACGCACTTTGTATTAAATGGAAAAAAGAAATGAAATGCGAAACTGTTATAAAAATAACAACTCCGGCATAATTATATGGGGATATGTACATAAATTAGTAATTTCCGCTGGGATCTAAACAACCTCACCAGCATATTAGAATTATATTTATCGCGAAGTAAATATGGCTTTCAATGTTGCAATAAATAAAAAAATTGCACCCTTCGGATATTAATTTACGTTTTCACTTATAATTACTTTTGCATTTGTATGATAGAAAATATAAAGAAGATTCATGAAATTCCAGAAAATAATTTTGCAAATTTACACTGGAAAAAAAATTATAAAAAATAAACATAACATTATAACCACACATCTGTATTAAAACGAATGAGGAAACATACAAAACTCTTGGTCCATTTGACAAGCTAAAATATTGACCAGCTCTGCTTAAATTCCCTTCCCCGTGTACAATTTTGCATTGTTTGGGTTATAATTTTTACCTCTAGATCGACCAGAAAAAACATACAAAAATACAGTATATTTGATAGACTTAATATTACATGATGAATACCAAAAACTCCAGGTGTCATCTTTCCTGACGGTAACAGGCGGACAAAACAAAAATTGTTATATCGCTAGTCAAAATATCGCGATCGGTATAATCCAGTCATTGGAAAAGTTCTGAATGGGTCAAAAAGTGCTGTTAAAAAGTTATTGATATGAATTTCAGTAGAGAATAGCCCAAACAAACAATTAGGAGGTTACTAAAAATACCTAAGATCGTTAAAAAACTATACCATTGTAAACTGCCTGGGGATTTTTTATATTCTCTGAGGAAAATGCAATTTTCAGACACTTGGTTTGGAAATTTCAGCTTGGACCTATAGTGAATTTAATATGGGAGCTGTGGTAAAATATTTGCATATATTAAATATATTCTGCGAAACCCCAACATTCCTACTTGTAGCCATATTACTTGAAAATGGAGGCTACAGTCATACTCCTCAGGAACCCGGGCAATAAATTTTTGTATCTAATAAAAAGTCGGAATGTCAAATTATTGCTATTTGGATTAGAAATTGCGGACCATAAGAGTATGTAGAATTTGGTAGAAGCTTTATATGTAAACATTCTCCATTTGAGCTCTGGCTATTTAAAGCACTTTCTTCACTTCGATTGAAACACCACCAAAACAAGATTTTAACGACGAAAACTGAGTTTTTTGTTTGAGTTCTTAGGCAAAAAGACACAGGTTTGAACCGATGTGCGGAAACTCACATTGCTACGGTGCGCAACGATTCGCCGTCTCTTGTTCGTATTTCGAATTTTCCCTAAAGAATACTGGGAAATGTGCTGTACAACTCAGAATTGGCCTTCCTGCGATTCTCAAGGGAACAGTCACCACATGTCCAGTTTTAACAGGCGACTATATGCCTCAAAGTGCGTCTTTCAGGAACAACATTCGATCGATTTTGTTTCACGTTCATAAGCATCATACGATCTTATAAATTTCTTTCCAGACACAGCGATCTTGCTTTTTTAACAATTACTTGGCCATAATTTACCGCGACTTTTTATTTGAGCTGTTTTAAAGTTTGCGGGATCCAACGAGAATATGTTTGTTTTCACGCACGGCACAACGACTTTTTCGGAAAGCCTTCTTCAGCCTCGAATCAATTCCTTGAACCCTTTCTCACAATGCTGTAGGAAGGTGTTATATCGCCATACAAAGATTTAAGTTCATTTATGCACGTTTATTGTGATAGCGCAAAACTGTCCGCGAGTTAAGTCCATTTTTTTGCAAATATATTTTTGAGGTCACAGTAAACAAAACAACAATTTTCAAAATTTATAATATCAGATGACACAATGCAACATTTAATATTGCCAAAGTCAGAAATATACTAGCTCTCGTATCCCTTGTTTATGATGGTAATCTTGGTCCTATTTGTGTGTTCGGATTTCAGAAACGTTTTTCAACCAAAATGTCTGTATATTTTGGCTCTCATTTGAACATACACCAATTTTGCAGTCTGGCTGTGGTTTGTTATTTACGTTCATCCAGGCAACCAAATGGTGTTGAGTTTGTCCCGACCGAATTCAATGACGTTTTACTTGTTTTTTTGCTCATTATGTTTTCGTATCGAATATTTCCCTTGCCATTTTCTACGTGTAACCATGTAAACAACGTTAGTATTAAGAATTCAATGTTAGGAACATGAAACGGAAATAAGCGGGCATAACCCATATTTAATGCGTTCTAGATCACTTCGCTTCTCTGCAAATGTACAAAATGAGGCCTAGGCCTATGCATGGTATTGGTGTGAATATCGTGTATGTTCACCAATGGATAACATCACATTGCGAGAGAAAAAAGTTCAAATGTCACATGAAAACATAGAGTTCGTTGTTTGAGTCATAAAAAAAATACACAAATATTTGCATTCGAACATGCAATAGAAGATATTCAAACATGGATTACAATAATGCAGATAATGCCAGGTGGGCTGTTATTATTTTATTTCACATTTAACGTTGCCATTTGAGTTGATATACGAAATAAAAATAATAAATAAAATACGGAAATGTATTGCTTTAATTCAACTATGAATATGTGACATTTTAACTGTTTGCAATCGCCTCTGATGATAAGGTGCTGCTGGTTTGGTCACAAAACGAACAACCAACCGGCCAACCATCAATCCATATTCCACCATAATTACTCACAATTTCATTATGAAAAGAAGAAATAATTAAATATGATAATACTTTTGTTGTTGTTGTTTGATTTATTCTTGTTTTTGTTGGCTTTCGTAATACGATAGCAGCCATAAGTTTTATTGGAAGCATTGCTTAGTCAACGCTCTTACGGCATTTGGAGACATATTTTATGATAAAATGTCACGCGACTAAGAGAAAATTTTGAATGCAACTATTATTTTAATTTATTTTTGTTTAAATATTACCTCTGTTCTAGGAACAGCTAGCACTGTTGTGTAATTTAATATAGACAAATTATTTGCATTGTTTTATATTAATATTCTCCGTGCGGTTATTTTTTCATTATTTTTTATAGAATTGCATATTTATTTTGGTAAAGAATATTTTGTTCTAAGTTCACAGGCTTTATCAACAGGATGTAAATAAATTTGTCTGGCATGCTTACATTACATTTGGTGCAACATAATTAATTATGTAAACATATATGCCCTTTCCTGGAAAACAATGGCGAAAAATGATTCAGTGTAGACTGTTTCGGTTTTTTAAATGTTGTTCACAATTTTTTTTAGGCAGCAATCTAGGTTTTTTTCGTTGTCACCTTATGATGAATTAAATTTTACATGTTTGAAATAAATCATTTTTTGAAATTTGTCACACTGTTTTTAATGTGCATTTTCCAGTGACACGAAGGCACGCAAAATAAAATAAAAAATGTTCTGAGGCGTAGCACGCATATGTCGCTAAAATTTTGAGTTTATAGCATTCACCATAAAATTGATGGCAATATTTTATATTCATATTTTGTGGGCAACATTTGGAGTTTTAGAACATTGATTTTAAAGATAAGGAAGTTTAAGGTTTCATTTGGAAATAAAGTACGCATATTTAAAGGACGGTAATAAATAAAATAAAACAAATGACATGTGGAATTCTGTTTGGTAATTATGCAAATCATTCTCTGTCCAACTCCAGCAGTTTCGTATAATTTTGTCTTTAAAGGAATTTTTGCATTAAAGCTGCTATGCCTAATAATGAAAATGGGATTATTTAACATCAAAAATGATCCACGCCTAAAAATATTTAAACAAACGCCCGAAAATATAATATATATTAAAAAATCCATCCTAAAAAATCCTAATAAAAAATCCACACCTAAAAATATTTAAACAAATCCGCGACTTAGAAACTATAATTCTATTTATAAAAATCCACGCCCAAAAAATATTAAAAAAACCCATCCTACAAAATCCTCGCCTAAAAATATTTAAACAAATCCGCGACATAGAAAATATAATATTATTTAGAAAAATCCACGCCTAAAAAAATTTATAAAAATCCATGTCTAAAAATATTATTTAAAAAAATCCATCCCAAAAAATCCCATGATTGAAAAAATCAACGCCTAAAATATTATTCTACATATCGTTAGCTAAAATGCAAAAAGGAGTAACTAACAAAAGCATAATTGTGTAGGAGAAGCAAAAAACTGTTTTGAATGAAAACTATAAACATGTCATGTGGAATGAAAAAGTATGCCCGGCAGGGTGACATTGCATATAACGAATAATAGACTATACTTTTTTTTAACAAATTTAGTTATTTAGTTTAATGGCAGTCATAAAAATTAAGTAAAAATTTGAATTTTTGTTAGTTACGCCTTTTTGCATTTATGAAATAAGCCCATTTGTAGTTACGTCTTTTTGTTTTTTTGTTAATAGAAACTCTTTTTTGACCGCAGACGTGTAAAACTTTGTCAACACATGTAGTTTATTGACATTCACAATATTCATTCAAAAAGACAATTTTCAATTTTTTGTTAGTTACGCCGTTTTGCATTTTAGCTGACGATATATAAGATTATTTAAAAACACCACCTCCCTAAAAATATTATTTAAAAAATCCATCCTACAAAATACTACTACTATAGTCCCGAAAAATATTATTAAAAACATCCATGTTTAATATAGTCCCTAAAAATATTATTAAAAACATACACGCTTAATATAGTCCCAAAAAATATTATTTAAAAAATCCACGCTTAATAAGTCCCTAAAAATATTATTTGTAAAAAAAATCCACCCTAAAAATTAATATTACTTAAAAAATCCACTCCTAATAAAGACCCTAAAAAATATTATTTAAAAAAATCCACGGTTAATAAAGGCCTTAAAAATGTATATTTAAAAAATCCACGCCTATAAAGTCCCCAAGAAAATATTATTTACAAAAATCCACACCTATTAAAATATTATTTAAAAAAACCACGCGTATGAAAATATAATTTAAAAAAAATCCAAAGCCTAAGAAAATAATATTTAACAAAATCCTAAAAAAAATATTTAAAAATATAATTTTGTAATTTTTGATATCGAAAGAATACCAAATTTTATTTCTTTTCGAACATTTAGTATGAGCTTCCAAAATCCCTTTGGTATATCCAACCTGCAGTCCACATATAACCCTCTTGCAAAATGTCAATTTTCTAGCTTACCGTATTCTTATAGTATGGATATTCGAAAAACCCATCTTATTCAAGTTTCCAAATTCAATTGTTTCGCCTATTTATATAAATTTCAAATTTAATATTTAACATGTATACTTACAAATAAAGTAGATTGCTTTTCCAAACCTAATATATTCTTCCACATATTAAACAATGAAAGTAAAATCTGGTGTGGTATAGCTTCCCGGATTAAAAGTTTAATGCACATACATATGTATGTGTGTTGTGGTATGAGGTTGTGAACAAGGGTTTGCCAGTCATCCGTTGACCATTCTCCATTGAAAGTTGAAAGTTAACTTTCATTTTTTCTTTGAATTGACAGTCTGTTTGTCCACCTGTTTCTTATGATTAGTTTAATTTTTAATTTTAAGTAATTGTGTATTTAATTTTTGAAAAAAAAATACTTAAAACAACAAACCAAAGAAGAAACCCCAAACAAATGCAAACAACAATGGATAATTGTTAACCCATATGTAGACATTGGAGTAGTCCAAGGCCTTCAGATAAATATATTCTTTTTTATTTATTAACAAATATGATGTTCATAATAGCCTAATTACATAAGAGACAAAAATAGAAGTTGGTCAGTCATATGCTGGATTCAAACAAAAATACAATAACATCAAATTACTTTTTTTAATATTTAATTTTATATTTTGTTAACTCCTCAAACTTTATTAAATTCTCATATATTTTTATGTTTATCCCCAAGGACCCCACCTTCCCTGCTAGTGTTAAATAAATGACTGCATATTTAAGTGTGAGTTAACAGTTTTGTAATCGTTTATTAGCCTGGTAAATTATGCCACAAAAGAAGTAGTGGCAGTAGAGGACGTCATCGGCGCTGAAGTAGAAGAAGAAGCACCTTCAATTGCACAAGGAAAACCGTAAAATTGTATAATTTAACTCATTTGTGCAACAAGTAAAAGTTGTCGTGTTACTTTTGGCTGTTTTCTGTTTTATTTGCTGGTGAATTTTCCATAGAGCTTCCATGATGAGGATGGTGATGATGATGAAACCCATGGTTTAAGCTTATTATGTTTCTCCTTGGCTAAAATGCATATCAAACAGTTTGCAAAATAAAAATACAACAGCATAGCAAGACTTGTTAATAATTTAACGGAACAATGTTTAAGTTTAGCCAAGTTATTATTAAATATTACCATTATCATTATTTTTATTGCCATTATGATTTAACAAGTTGTGGCATTTTGTTGCCACCATTCACTTTTGTTGCTGTGGCTTTGCACTTCAACGACAACAACACCAACAAAACAGCAACAACATTTTAACACTGCCATCAACATAATCACTGCCAACTATCAGCATCAGCCAGCGATCGACAACAGCTTCATTATTGTCATGGCATCGTCATTGTTGTCCTCCATCTCCAGTGTCATTATGAGCGCAGTTGCTCCCCCAGCCCATATTTTTGTTGGTGTTATTGTTATTATATTTGTTGTTGATTCTAATCGCAGTGATTAATATCACAAAACTCATCAAGATTGTCATTGACTTTTTATTGTTGTGCTTTTTATTTTTTGGAGGGTATTGCTATTCTCCGGGTGGTGTTCTTTAAGTAAACTTGTTGACATTTTAGTATGTCATTGTCCTTTAAGATAATAATCATATTTTACCTTTATATTAAAAAAATTATAGTTTGTGTGGTCTGTAGAGATTTTTAGTTTTGATTATCAGACCGACTTTGCTCAGAAGATGTGGTTGACAAGCCAAAAAATGTCTGATAATCGGGCATTTTCAAGTGAAGGCTACCTCAAAACTTGGTCTACAATTTAGCCGCATATCATACTACAGACGGTCCTATCGACCAACACAGTTTATTTGTCAACTTCCAATTACTGCCCTAATTAATGATCTGGTTATGGATATCATATCACATTCCTCGCATGGAAATCTCTGTTATTCGTATCAACACTTGTTTAATATATAATATTTTGCATTTATATCGAAATAATTTGGAAAATACATATGCGAATTTTGTAACAGGTCGGTAAGAATGTCTGAAATAATGAAACAATGGAATGCAAAACTAGTCGCAGTTGAGTGAGTGGTTGTGAAAATAACAATCACCAAGGGGAGAGGCGGAGGATAATGCAAAAAACAGAACAACCAAAGAATGAATCGTAGTTAAATTTTTGTCAAAAAAGAAAAAAATGAGAGAGAGAGAGAATGCTGGTGAAGTAGGAAAAAGTTGTGATATTATTGAAAAGTTTACATTTATTCCAAGCGATATACATATGAACAAAATTAACTATGAATCAAATTATGAACATAGTAGTCAAATGAACGATTGCAAAAATAACAACCACCAAGTAAGGGAAGAGACTGAAAACTTGAGCGTAAATAGTGGTGAGGTACATCCAATTAGGAAAACAGTTGTATTATTAATGAAATGTTTACATTTTTGACAAAAATATGGCTTTCTAATGATTATAAGAATTTTTCTTGTATTTTACACGTTGTACATATACAATATGGAAACATTAACTGTAAATAATATTATGAAAAAATTCATTAAATTTTTTTCTGTGTAGCGTACAATAAGGGGCAAGAAAGGTCGGCGCTGGACAGTTTTTGAAATAGCACCCCATTTGGGGGAACATTCTGTTTTGACCTTATGGATCTTTGATTCATTGTTTCTGAATTCCACGTACGACTGGCATCCGAATGCATAGCTCATGATCCAATGATCCATTACAAATTGAGCTATCGGTTAGTTCCTTCGGCGATATTTCAAATGCTTTTGATTGAAAAGCACTCACCGTGCAAAACGTTGAGTCCTTAATTTGCTTAGCCAGCGCCAGGCCCCTTTGTTAATTAGTAGGGAGGAACTACATTTGATAGCTAGAATAATAGCAATCCTAATCCTTCTCTGCTATATAAACTTGTAGTTCCTAGCATCAAAATATCAATTTATAGAAAAACCATAAATAAAAAATAACAGTATGTTTAATTCCAGGTTTCATAAACTTTAAGGCCGGGTGCAGTATCACATAGTCAGCAGTAGCCATTACTTGCATATTTTTTTTAAAAAAACCTAAACAGGTTATAATTTTGTATAGCTTATAACAAGACTACCGAGTTATATGACCATTCGATCAAAAATTAACAAAAGCAACTGTAACACCTTTTTAACATCCAGCATACACTTGTTGCTGTTCTCTGCGAATCCGTTTTGCAGCATTTTTTATTTTGTATTTTTATGTGTTACACTTTTATCGTTGTTAAAATAATCTGAATATTGGCTACTTCGATATCTGATCCATTATAATTCCAAGACTCATTTCGGTTTATTTTCATGCTTTTGTTGTTTTTTTTTTTCGTTCACTCTTGATCTGTTGGCATGGATTTTGATCGTTGCTGTTGGTTGCTCCATTTGTACGGTTTTGTTTTCATATCAGTATTGCAGATTCTGTTCTTGTTGCTGTCGTTGTTGTTATCATTCCCCACCACTCGTACATATTTCTTATTGTTATTAACAATATTACTTTTATGTTGTTGCTGCTACGTATCTGTTGTTGTTATTGCATATTGTGTGGCAGGTATTTGCAACAATGAAAGCAAAAAACAAAACGTCTAGAGAAAGACTTGAAGTGTACCACCACCACCACCAACGGCATCGGTATTCAAACCGCAAAGTTAAATGTGAAGCATGTATAAATCATAGCAGTGATTGGTGGGTGATATGTGGCAGCGTGGAACACTACTACAATCATAATTTAAATAATTTTAAAAATTATAAACTTTTGAAAGAGGATTACCATCGTTTTTGTCCATTAAAGTGCATAGATATTTTTTATTCCCCATGGGGAATGTGTTGGGGAAATTCTTTATATTATGAGAAGAGAATTAGCATTATTTTTTTACTCTATCAGAATAAAATATCTTTCAATATTAATCCTAATCCATTTATATATTTTTAATATATTTATTGAAGGTATATTTTTAATATAATTATTAATGTGTATATTTTAAATATATTACTTATTTATTTTTTATTTTTCTCCATCTTCCAATATTACATGATGTAGGGTACACCCTCAAAGAATTTACACATAGAGAAAAGGAAACAACAGCAACAACAAAACTGCGACTTTAAAACATATTTCTTATCTCCGGAGATTGATTATGTGGTTTTATGGCTTTATTGAATTATTGTCTTGTATGTAAATTGGGTTAAATAAGTTGCAACTTGTTGCTGCTGCTGTAGTTGTTGTTGTTGTCGTCGTTATTTATATCGAATATATCTGGCCGTGTGTCAGTTAACTGCAAAGTCTGTGTGGTAAACCAATAGAAAATTTCTAACAACAACTACAAATAACAATCATTTCTTGTTTATTATTGAATATACACTTGCCTTGTTGGCTGGGTGTCTGCTGGCCTCCTTGACGGTTTATTTGTCTGCGGCTGCTGGTGCTGTTGTTGTTGTACATCTTGTTATTTCCATTTAGTTTGTTATTAATGTTTTTGTAGCCTTAAATTATAGCTATATTAACCACTTAAATCCATTACATAAATCTATTAAGCAAAATCCATTATGCATACCACCACCAGCCAAAAATTTTTATAGGCTGCTGCTGCTGTTGTTGCAGCTACTCCATCTATCTATCTGTCCATGATAGCTATGAGTTTCCAATATTATGTTGGCATTTCGAGTTTGGAGCTCGAAACACCAACGGATTTGAGATCAACAGGATATGTTTTTTTTTTTTTGGATGATGTTGTTGGTGGTATTTTATCTCAATTTAAAATCAAATAAAATTATATTAGGGATGGAATTTTATTTCTTAGTCTTAGACAGCCTTAAACAAAGAAATCTAGTTTAGGGACCTACAGAAGAAAATATTAAATAAAATAATAATAAAATTAATAAACATACTATCGTTATATTGTAAAAAAATTTTAAAAATAAAATTACCCATTAAAAAAAAAAACAAACAAATATTAAACCAGTGAGCGGAGCAGTCGGACGGGGCCGACCATATGATACCCTACACAACTTCCACGAAAATCTAACATTCTGTGGTTCTATATTCCGATCTTAGGCAATATTTGCCCTCTCTTGACCTTCACCGTGGGTTGTGTTGTTATTCGGCTTTCAATTGTGGCCTATAGATCGACTCGAAAAAACACTAAAAATTATGTTTTTGGCCCACTTTATCCCAATATTATTATCTGATGATCTCCGAAAATTATAGGCGTTGTCCTTGACCATACATGGATTCTCAATGAAAATTTCAAAGCGATCAGCGCTATATTTTCGCCCTCTAGAGTGGTAATGGGCTACTAAATAATATATGAATACGTAAGCATCTGTAAATATTTAAGTGTAAATCGCACATCCGAGCACATACGATTATATAATTGGTATCAATTTAAAGCTCAACCACTCCTCTTGGATATACTATCAACTTCTCGGGTCTATGTACTTCAGGGGTAAATCTATACGCTATAGAATACAAATTTTGCAATTTTTCACACAAAAGTCAGGGTCCATTTGGCCCGCTATGGCCCAATCCCCTTCTCCATGTAAAAAATCGAGATGTTTGGGCCATAATTGCGGCCTCTGGAGCGACCAGAAAAACCGACAAAAATTAAGTATTTGGTCCATTTCATCCCTTAAATATTAACCGATCTTTACCAATAGAGGTCTTTATTGGACAGAACCCATCCTACATGCAAAATTTCGTGAAGATTGGCCATAACTGTGGCCTACATCGTGTTTACAAATTATAATGGACAGACGGACGGACACACATGTCTAGATCGATTCAGTTAGTCGAAATATGACGATCGGTATACTTAAAGGTGGGTCTAGACCAATATTTCGCGGTACATGAAAAATATGTGGATATTATTGTTGTAAAATACGGAAAATGGAGGCTGGACATCTATACGCCAATATGGGATGGACCAGACAATTTTCTGAGAAGAATGTTTTACCGTTCAGTGTAATTCGTTGCTGCAAAAATATTTTTCAATTCCAAAATCCCAATTCAGGGCCATGACAGTTAAAAACTGCGCGAGAATTCAATTTATATGATTCATAGAACTCAGCAGAACTTGTCGTCTTGGCTACACGCAACATCGTCTATGGAGCCTTATGGAGTAGATCTGAGTCGTACTAAACTGGGTCCATATGTAAACGCAAAGCGATTGATTCCTTAAAATGTTGAAAAAAAAAACAATAAAGTCTAATTTGCAAACATTGTTTGCATAACAATCTCAATACATTAAAAAAACAATTTTTAAATCTTTTTAAATTGCAAATGAATTTCTGTTAATCTTTCACAATGGTGTTATAATTAGCTTGTCAGAAGTTTAGATGTCAGTTTTTTCTAACTTATATCCCCAAATGAAGATCTGTTATACCCAAAAATACCCAGAGATAAACTGGCAACACTACCAGAAGTTAGCACAGAAGGTCACATAACCCTTTCAGAGCATCATGACTATCTGCATCACGCAGTGATGTGCACAATCGGGGAAAAGATCATATTCTTACATATTTTATACGCATGTGTACAAAGTGTGATCCGACACTGTTTATGAAATGAACTTATCTGCTGATTCTGAACCAATTACTTTTAATAAAGTAAATAAATAAATAAATCCATATTTTTTTATTAATATTACAAACCTATAACATTATTTTCTTTTTCAACTCACCCTATTATATCGCCAAATACCCCCTACACATACGAAGTGTATCGAAGTGAAGTATGCAACCATTTTCAACGCTATAAAAGTCAATTGATTTTCCTTATCTATGCGCGATATATGCTTGTTTGAGTCAAATCTATTAACTGTTTTTTCCACTTAGACTTGCCGGTCGTTCAATTCGCCTCTGGGTTAAATAATGAAAAATTAAAAGTTTTAAGTTTGATCTTTGCAAGACACACTCACACACTTACAATTGGGCTCAAACGTAGTTAATGCTGAACAAGAAAAGCCAAGAAAGAAAAAAAAAAACAGCATATCAACGTTAACGACAATGGCAACAACATCAATATTGACAGCAACAATTTTAATTTACGTAATTTTTTCTTTGTTGGCTGGATGCTGGCTGGCTGGTCGTTCGACTGACTGAATGTCTCTGCAAACATGTTGAGTTCATTTAAGTTATCGCCACAAATTTGTTTAATTAATTTGTTTATGGCACGAATATCGTTTTTACGAAGTATCTCACTTGGTTTATTTTCGATTCTGTAACTGCTGCACCTATATATCTTTTCGTTTTTTTTCGGTTTTTGGTCATAAATGATTTTCGTATATTGGCTTCGGGGATATTTTAATTGAATTTACCTTCTAGCATTTATTATTGATGCAAATATTATAATGCAGATTATCAGATTGACGACACAATTTGTTGGCTAGATTGGCTTAGTCATGACATTTAATTTTTCTTTACCTCTATTTTTTATTATTTTGAAATAAGGCACAGAAATACCTAGAGAAAATTGGAAGCAAATTTGTTATTTTATTTTCGAGGCCGCCTTTGCTGCTTAGCTAATGCCGGCCGGTTAATCTGTACGTCGTTTTAGCTACCAGTTTTTGATATTATGCAAAAAAAAACAACAACAATAACAACCGCAGCAACAATTCTAAATAATTGAATCAATGTTATCGGAGGCAGCCATGCGTTGCGAAATGAAGTTTACAATGTTGTTTAATTAAGTTTATCGGTTGCGCTAAATGCCATCAAATACATGCATACATACATATAGAATAAAAAAATAAATATATACATAATTAATCTTACATAAATTGAACAGAACCGACCTTCTAGCTTGGCATGGTCTTAAGACGTTTTTACTGTAAAAGTTTATTCTGATCGTTTTTAAGTAGGACATCCTAATATGATCAATCGATTTTTTTTTTTTTTGATAAATTCTATGCAATCCTTAGACATTACTTCCAACTGAGGTTCTGCAAATTAATGTCACTTCGTTGGGAAATGGGCCTGCATCTCCGTATTTAGAGTCAGGGCAGACACGTATATTGAAAATTCAGCGACAACATAGTTTATACCATGAGAATCCGCAAAAGCAAATTACACCGACATCGTTTGAAAAAACCTTATAGGATATTCCAAATATCTAAAATGGTGGTTATAGTAATCAAAATTGTACATATCATGCAGGAACGCATACAGGATTTCATTTAGGGGGTGGGACCCGAGACACAGGGCCCCACTCTTGATACGTCGCTGCTATCATGAGTTGTTTATACACATAGACGATTCTTAATCGTTTAGAGGTAGTGATTTCAACAGACCGATAGATAGAGACATATATTGCTACTAGTCCTAGGATTCTTGGTATTTAAAATTGAATATATCGGACCACTTTTTAGGGTAGCCCTCACATAATGGTACATCTCAATATTCGGTATGTTGAAATTTTGGACACTTTTATGGTAGCCCCATAAAACTCTACCCTGAATATTCCGTAGTTGGGAAGAAAATCTCCTACCAGTTAATATCAATCTTGGCTTGTGCACACTGAAATTAATTTGAAGGTTACCATGAGGTGTCAAATCTTTGTACCAAAAATGATCAATATCACAAACCAACCAAATTTGAAATTGCGAATGGATTCGGAGTCAGAATATTTTCCTCTATACATGTACCAAAAATTACTGGTGTAGTAGGAAAACAAAACGCCGATTTTTTGAAAAGTGAATATTAAAAAATTGGTGATATTACCCATTAATATAGGTCGGTATTTTGAAGGTTTTAGCCGCAGTTTTCTGTAACAGCGGCAGTTACTGTAAGCGTTCATTTTGGAATAATGGAAGATAAAATACATTTTTGAGGGAAATGTTTTATAATTGTCCATGTTTGAATATAGCTCCGAGTTTTTAGACAAAAGTTCTTAAAACTCAAATCGTATTCGTGTTTAATAAACAATTTTCTTCTAAAATTTATTTAATGTAGGGTAGGTTAAAAAAAATCCATATTCAAATGTCCCATTTTATTTTCGGTATGTTAAAGTTCCTACTCCAGTTTTCAACCTGAGTGTCTCTTCATGTTCAGAGCATGAACAACCCACCAGATAAAGGTCCCGATATAAAGAATTTTTAATGCAAGCCACTTTGTGCTTGGTAGAAAAAGTTCGTCCCGTGATAATCCGATTCGAAAGTAGTGAAAAATCCTCTATATTTAATTCCATTTTGGCAAGTCGTTTTTTAAGTCTCTGTAAACAACACAGCACACCGTCCTGAAAACGTTTATGCTAAAAACTTGCAAACATTTGAATGGAAATTAAAAAAAAAAATTATAGGAGCCCATATATAAGTTTATACAGCCGTTTCTTAATTTACTTGTTACACTTTATTCACATTTATAATTATCCTTTCCGACACATAATCGTATCCTTAAAACTCCTACACCAGAAATACGGCAGCAATTCATAACAAAATTGTTAGTAAACCATTCACCTGCATTTCTCCCCCATTTTTTTTTTTTTGTATTGCATGTGATATATTTGCCTGGAATAAGTTAATTTTTCTTTGGCGTTAATTATCCGACTATTAATTTCCCGTCAATTTTCTCCATACAATTACAAAACACCCACATTAGTGGGAGGGGGAGGGTGACATAGTGCGATCTATGTCTGTCTATGCCGGGCAGTGCAATTTAAAGTGATTACAAATACCGGGAATGAATAAATGCGGGGTTGTTGAGCATTTTGTTGTTTTAACAAAAAATCCAAGCGAACGACGACTAATGTTTCAACGTCCAATATATACACACACATACCTACAGACTTACATACGCTTTCAGTTCACTTCCAATCGGCTTTTGCACATTTCCGCATTCATACATGTATCGGTTCGTTCATTTCACCCCCATCACCACCCTGATGTTGTGGGTATGTGTGGCATGCGGTTTGTTGTCTCTCGTTAGTACGCAAACGAGGCAACGTAACGTAAATCATGCATATTTCATGCCTTAACATTTATTTTTCTACAACTAGTGGCTGGTTGTTTTGGTGTTTATGCTTTCTGTATGTGTGAGCATGTGTGTGTGTGTTTTTGCGAGCTTTTGCTCGATATGCCGGCGTTGTTGTAACGGAATCACGTGACGTGTGCCGTGAAATGAAATGCACTTTGGTAAGAGCGAATTAATGATTGATGAATGGCTGGTTGGATGGATGGTGGTATGGATGACGGGATGGGTAGTTGGATGGACGGATATGGGGTGGATACAATGCGATGTCATGCAATGTGTCACATTTGACCGCATAGCGGTTAATAAAATAAAATTACTTATGTCCAGAGTTACTACAAATGGTTCAAATTATCTATTCTCTTATAAAATAAATAAATGAATAGCTTAAAATAGAAATTATTAAATATATTCTTATTGATTTTTTTTTATATTTAGGACTATTAAAAAAGTTAAGAAAAAAATTATTCGTATATAATGTTTTTGGAATATTAAAATGTTTATACCTATAACAAAAAGATTACGACATGTAGATTTCACAAAACAAAAAACTTATATGGATTATTTCATTCTGAATTTTTATGGATTATTTCATTCTGAATTTTTACCGAAATATTAATTTGTATTCCACTTAAGTTATTTTACATTATTATTGTATTTTGTGTTCACGTTTCACATACATACATTGTTAGCCACTAACTAAGCTGTGAGTGCAAAAGGCCCTTGTAAAAGACTTTAACCTTGCCCGGCGTTTTGCTGTCAAAATGGCGTGCAATGGCAATTTTCACTCGATAACAAATGCATTTGCATTACCTTCATGTCATTCCCTGCCGTTCCGTTCTCCAACGTTTCTACTGCACAGAGTCATAAGGTTAACTCAGGTGGAAATTGGCCAAGAAAAAAAATGTAAAAAAAAAACGAAAACTGAAAAAAATGCAAAACATTACTGCCATACTCACGGCCGATTATAGAAAATGCATTGAAATGCATTATATTATTATTTTGTACCCTACATTAATGGGGATGGCATTGGTCGCATTAACAGAGGGAGAGTATATAAAACCCCACCATTCAAAACAAGTCGAAATCAGTTCCATGGCCGTCTTTATTGGCTATGGAAGCGACTAAATGGTCGTGCAAGCAATATCGAATAAAGGGCAAACATTTTTTCAGGGATTGTGGATATCTTCAAAATAACTGATATGTCGTTAAAATTGGTGTCGTTTTAAACGATTTCGAATGTTCCTCAAATCCATAGCGAGTTTTATATGGGGGCTATGCCACAGTAAATTATTAGGAGGACAATAATTTTACAACAAATAAGAACCTATATAGAAACTTGGGTTAATATTACGCAGGGAGATTTCCTAAGCATTGAGAATCCAATTATGGAAATTTGGAAGGTATTGTAATTAGGGTAGCCCACTAAAAAAGTGGATAATATCACTGGGATCTCCAATAAGAATTGATTGGGGGTAACGTTATATGAGGGCTATGACATTACGTGGACCGGTAAATCCCATTTACTTACCTAACATCCTAGGACAAGACGGAATATATGTGCCAAATTTGATTTAAATATTGCGAGACCAGCGTGTGTCCTGCAACATTTTGCGAAGTGGCTGTAATTAAGCATTCCTGGTTCCTGAAGGGCACAAATTTTCGTTGCAAGATATTTTAAAATTAGATGCCTGTTTCGACAAAGCCTCCATATGACAATTCTGCTGCATGTTTTGTATTTTGAAAGGGATTAGTCTCATTTTTCCGGGGTATTAAAGGATAAAAACTCTGTGTAGAAAATTATGTATATAAGTGCATCTTTTAACATCATCCCCATCCTATTTTTTGGTATTTTGAAAATTGTGTCCAGCTGTAATTTAAGGGGACCCCCCATTCTCGGGGTCAAATTTTTTGTTGATATAATTCGAATCTACACTGATTAAAGAATGTCTCTACAAAATTTCAAGTGAAAATCTCAAGAACTCTTGAAGATATAGCCGATTTATTGGGTCAGCATCAAGTGACGGCTGAAGGGCTTCTCAAACTTTAAACGCGTTTTTCTCTAAACATTTTTTTGGCGAATGGCAGGCACGATAACTCAATAACTAATAATCCAATCGGTTCCAAATTTTGCAACGTTTCTCTGGGAGTATATAGCTCTCGTATGAACTAGGATAAAGCCAATCGGTGAAGATCTTCCATATTTTTTAACTTGGTTTTTTGGTAAAAAATCGGCGATTTTCCAAAAATATTTTTTCAAAGGTCACCATTTTGTAAATTTTAGAGCGAAGTCAATAATCCCAGTTCATACGAGAGCCAGACATGTAATCTTTCTAACACCGTTGGAATTTTCGGATTCCGATGTTCCAGTGAGGAGTTATCATGCCCGCCATCAAAAATAAGGACTTTTCTTTAATTACAAAAAAAAAAAAAAAAAAAAAACAACAACAAAACAATAACATTTTTTTTACAAATTATTTTTCTTCTCTTTTAAATCTTCAATTGTATATGTGCAAAGTTACAAACCTTAACAAGCATTTGTATTCATTTACCAGCCCATTGAAAATCTTGAAAAATTAAAACAAAAAAAAAGGGGGGGGGGTTCCCTTAACATTATGGCTTATCGAAATTTAGATATAGGACGATGTTTTGACATACAATTTAAGGGATATAAACGAACCAGGTCTAGAGTGAACAATTACGACGTTTCATACATCGTATAATGAAGTTGCTCCTAGAAGGTATTTGCTGAGGTCGATTATGAAAATACCAGACTTGGAGTTTAGAGTGAAGACAATAATTTTATTTCATAAAAGAATTTTTATGTATTCTTTTTATGAAGATTTTTTTCTTTATCACTTTTCAAAGAATAAACTTAAAATTCATCTTGCCTGAATACTGATGCCTACTTTAATATAAGACCACATTAAATGATTTTTAAATTATCATATTTCATATTTTTAAAGATTTTGTCATTTTGCATATTCTCAATGACACAATTTTGATAAATTTTCTTAGATAGCCGCCTTTTAAAATTGTACCAACTCATTTTACATAGCCGCCAATGCTTCGTTATGCTCTTTTATAGGGTATTTGCCATAACAACCTTTCCAACCACCAGTAATCCGACTTGTACAGAATGTGGGCAGTAGTTTTTTTTTTAATTCCATAGCCGGTAATTACAATTTAATATTTAAAAAAGGAGAATGTTGACAAACAGCGTTCAGCGTTGTTGTTTATTGTACAAGAAATACCATGACGTTATGCGCATGCGTGTAAGTTAATCACTAATATCGTGATTAAATGCATTTTATTAAAATGCGTTTAATATTCATATTTTATGTTGGCACTACGAACAACACAACAGCAAGAACAAAAAAAAAAAAAAATACAACACAAGTGTAATTATTTTTGGACTATCGTTGTTTTTCATTTTTTTTTTTTTTTGCTTTACATTTGAATTTATAGCCTGTGGCATACTCACACATCTACACCTTGCCCCATATTCTAAGTAAACGCAACGCTACGGAAAAAAAAACCGGCCGGCTGACTGACTGGTCTCGCCTTATCCGCTGCTGTTCAAAGCGAAAACAAAATTAAATCCAATTCAATGAGCATCAGCAAAAAATGAAAACAAACAATTTAAAACCTGTTCGTAAAATTTTCTGGGCCTACTCCGACACAACAGTGATTCGGTGAACAGCGCCAGCCTCCTTTTGTTTGCCTCTTGTTGTTGCTGCTGCTGATGTTTTTCGCCACTAAATCACCCGCTTTTACGCACTTGTTCGCCTGGTTTTGACCATTCTATCTTGGCCAAAAAAACAGTGAAAAAAAACCAACGAAAGACATAAAACCAAAAGTGGCACAAACAACGGTCCGATTCATTAAAGTTTTTGTTTCGTTCAGGCTTCAATTCAATCGATTGGGGTGTGTGCCATACTGACTTCTTTTTGCTGTTCTCCGTCCGTCCGTCCGCCTGTCTGTCTGTCCTCTGCTTTTTCCACTTGTTATTTTGATTCTGTATGTGTGTATTATTGATTTTTTCTTTCATTCTTTCTGCACTGAGCAGCTTTATTTGCATAAATCCATACTTTATACTGCAAACGCCTGTCCGTTGCCGTGTTGAGTAAAATTGGCTGACAAAAACGGCTTAAACGTTAATGTGCGTCAAGTGTGCGTGTCTCTGGCATATTCCGGCCATATGAGGCCAGGGGAAAGAGTCATCCAATATTTAGCGATGGTAATTACTTTTTTATCGTCAGCAAGCGTTAGTTAATCAAAACTGCCAAGAAGGCAGCAGGGCTCACGCCGTTGTATGCCCTCAGGCCACTAGGCGAGACATGGAACTGGCCGTTGAACGTTTTTTGGCCATTCCTTTGGTGTTTTCACAGTCATTATCATCTTTGTACTGGGTTGGTTGCTTGTTTGGTTGACTGCCGGACGAACTGCCAGTTGGGTTTTATGTGTAAGCCTATACTTGTTGTTCACTGCCTATTAAATTGTCATATTTTTTTTCAAGCTCCCCCTCGGGGCTTTCTATTGAAATTATTACGCGTTGTCGCTGTGTGTGTGAGAGAGAGAGGATATTTGTCCCACATTTGTGAAAGGTGGCAAGTATATATTTTCTGTTTTGAAACGTTTGTTAATTGTGTTGAAAATTTTGACAGCATGTAGATTTATTAATTATTTGGAATGGTTGTTTTTTGAGACCTTTTATTTCAAGAAAATATAAAATCTTAGTCAACAGGTTTAAAACAAATAGGGATCATTGAAAATATTTGTATACATTGAAAATTAAAAATGCTAAATAACTAAGAAAAACATTAGGTTCATTCTTTAAACATTTTCTGTGGGAGATGCCTCAAAGAATGAAAGTTTTGTCATTTTTCACCTAAAAGAACAGGTCGGATTGTTCCGCGAAATAGTAATGTTTAATATTCGGTTCAAAATTTTTACCGAACATTTTATTTCCCATCGATCATTGGCAAAGACTATAGGTGTCTTTTTTGAAATGTAAGAATTTATAGTGTAGTCTAGTCAAATACATCTCGATTTCGCAGGCCTGGTTATAAGTCCTGAAAAAGTACGGTCTTTGTTTTTATAATTCTTCTTCTGATTATTGCGATCAAATTCTGTCGATTTCTTGGCCGCGACTAAAAGCGTATTTGATTATATATTTCAAAAAGAAAACGTTACAACACATGAGTCGTTTATTTTGAAAGTGGTTTTAGTCCATTTTTTTTTTTTTTTTTTTTTTTTTTGTAGTGAGATATTTAAGTATATGCGTTTAATTTGTATTGTTTTTTCTAAAAACAAAAGATTTGTATAAAACCTTAAATGGACTTAAAACACTCACTCAAAATGAACTACTCACATATTATTGCAACTTCCATTTTAATTATATGCAGTCGAAATTCCTTAAGTGGAAAATCGAAGCCTATGTTGTTCTAAGGAGGCAAATTCTGATTAATTCTAATCAATTCCCATAAGTCAAAGTTAATTTCAATGTGTTCGTTATTTTTTGGATGATGATTATTATAAAAATAAACTTTTTAAATATTCCTTTTACTTCTCAAACCATTTATATTGCAATTTCCCTTCAAAAAAATAATACCCTTTCCCCGTTGAGAGCTAAAAAAAATCCGCCATAACGCGCATTGTTTTCTTCGCGTAAACATGTTTTCATGTTAATGTCATTTTTTTTGCTTTTGTTGTTGTTTGTCATTGTTGTTGCCGCAATAGCAAAAACTGTTGCATTGGCTGCCGGTGTTTTTCATGGTTCTCAATCCTATCTCAAAGTTGGTATCTAGGAAAAACAACAAGTGATCGCCAGGCAAGGGAACTAAATTAAAAGCGACGAAAAAAACACTAAACGCATAAGCGGCGAATGCAGCTAGAAAAGCCAAACCAAAAAATAAAATTAATTGCGTGCGATGTGAATTGAAAATAAAAATGTTTTACTCTAATCGCGATAATGTTAACGATACTACCGCCACCACAGCCATGGCCATTAGAAGGCAGCTAACCACCAGCCAGCAGGGCAGTCGCCAAACGGCCAACTTACAAGACAACAGCTAGTAAGTTGTTGGTGACACTTTGCTGTTGGCTTGTTTGCCTCTGTTTCGGTTGATCATAACCGAAATAAAAGATGCTGCTACCCTGATTGTCGAATGCCGTCGCCGACGCCTTGCTGGTTGCTCAATTTGCAACAATGTTGTTTACGGAAGTTGCTAACAACAATGAATGGGCTAGCTAGACAGACAGAACGACGGACGGGCGGGCGAATGTGTTAGCTGATGGCGACTAATGGTAGCTGACTGGCTGGCTGGCTGCGGGTAATGTTTAAATATATCATTCGCATGCAGTTACTACCTTGTTTTTTGGTTTCTCCCATATAATATTTTGATTGGAAAACAAAATTCGTTAGATAAACAAATAAAATTGCGGACTATTTTGAAGAAAAAATATTTTATAGAAAAATAAACATACAAATTATCGGGCGCATCTAATGAAGAAAGAAAAATTAATTTGTTTTTATATAGGGTTGAGGTTGTGCAATTTATTTGTATATGAGAGTGTTATGGAGATTGAAAATAAAAAAAATAAATCAGGGATGGAGTCAATGAGGGTTAGTTAACAGTGAACCTCCTATTTGTTTGTTTTGTTTTCATATTGCCTCTGCTCTTACCAAATTTCATTGGAGCGATCACTGATTTGCCCCCCAAATTGGTGGGGGAAATTAAATCGTAACTACGCCTCTGCCTAGGTATACTTGAAAACTACTGTGCGAATAACAAGTTATCAAGTGTACGTACGTATGTGTGAGTGAGTGAGAATAACAAAAACACTAGAAATGTTGTTCTTTCTGTCATAATTGCGTTTAATTGTTAACAATGCGTTAATTGTTATAATGACGTTGCATCATTGCTTCTATTCTGATATCGCTGCTGCTGTCGTGCCGCTTGTTGCTCTACGGCGCTACTCTTCTTACTTGATGGCTGTAGGTTTAATGTCAAGCTGATATGTATGTGGGCAACATTATGAACAACAATGGCAATTCAATATCATTGCATGTTGTATGTCTGCCTGAGTGTATGTATGTGTATGTGAGTGTGTGTGTTGGGCATGAGTTATGAAGGAGAACAAAATTAATGTACAATTGTATTGTTTCGTCATTTGTTTCCGCATTTGGGGGTCAATTTTCTGTTTGTGTCATAAATAAAATCAACGAACGAATGAATGAATGTATGACTAATATAATTTTTTGTCGTTATTCTTTTGGTTATCTTCTTAGCAAATAATAAAAAAAAAATCATTAACGTAATTTTTGTTTTTTGATGCTGCAAGTGATTGTTTGCTTGTGTATATGGAATTTAAATAGAAATTACCATAAAATCTGTAAATTAAATGTGGGTGTTTTGTTTTCGATCTAGATGGATATTGAGGCAGTTTTTAGCGTTAATATATGAAATCAAGGTAGTGTATAGTAAGTATTATAATATATATTATTATGTACGTTGAACTAATTAAATATTAATTATCTTGGGAGGCAAAGACCTATATGGAATTTAGATTACTAAAAAAAATGTTAAATCGTTTTAAAGCGATTTGGACTAACGTCATTCCAGAATTTAAAATTTATTTTCAATCTGAAAAAAGTAAAGTTGCGTAGGTGCTTCGTGGTGGGAGTTATATTATTTGAACAAAACAACTCAGTAGCCCATTCAAAATTTCGAAGAACCGTAGAGGGTTTACATGGTGAAAGTATATACGGGGTATATATCTAAATCGGTACAGATTGACACGAATAATTCTAGACTTGATTGAGTATGTAATTTAAAATTACGTGTCAATGGAATACACATAGTGTCCGATTCCTTAAGTCTCAGTTCATCTATAAAGGTTCCCTTACAAGCTTCATCTAAGAAATTCCTGACCAATCAGCTCAATTGACGGTAGGATCAGCTCATCTTTCTCCCTGAACCTTCACATCGTATATAAAAATATCTGCCTTTCAGCTCAGCCCTATTAATATTTGGTTTAAGATTCTAACTGTTTTTGAAGATATACTGATCTACATAGTCCCTCAATCTATTGGAATTGCATACAGTTTCCCTGACCCTTCACCTATCTATAAAGACTATCTCCTTCTCCCACAAAGATTTTGGAATTTCAGCGTGTCCGACTGCTTCAAGTCTTCTGTAAAGGTTCAATCCGAAACTCCCATATGGAGTCATTCAGAGCCTATAGAGTACAACTTGGCCATCAGCTCAATTAAAATGACTACCTTTAGCTCGTGTATGAATACGCCATGTAGCTATTCACCCCCTGCGCCCCAGATTCTCTATAAAGACTCCCTGTACTTCAGCTCGCTTATTCCTGGCCTTAAGGTCGTCTATAAATATTCCCTGGTTTAGACACCTATAAATTTAAGTAATGAAGGAATAATATTATAGCTGTGTTATGGAGCAAAACAAAATATTTTTTATCTGTTTTTTTGGACTTCCTAGCCCTTCAGTTTCCCTGGCCCTTCTCCCTCAACGACTAGGCACTCTTCAGCGTGTCCGTCAGCTTTAAATCGTCTACAAAGTCTTACTCCCTCAGTTCGTTTATAGAATGCAACCTGGGCATCATTTCATTTATAAAGACTACCTTCAGCTCTTCTATATAGACATCTTGGGCTTCCGCTCGTATATAAATACTCTATGTGATACAATTTATCTGTTTTAATAGATACCACAATTATGACCCGAATATAGCGAAATTTTAGACGCTGCATGTGATCTGGCCAACGATTGAACGTTTTTATGCTGTTTTTGTGTGAAAAAATAAAATCAAACTCAGCATATTTTAGAAGGCATGATCCGGAAAAATTGCCTGTTTATGAATGAGGATGGCTGGGCTTTAATCTAATATATATTACCTCGGATTTTTGCATATTTTTTATGCTTTATCCGATTGGACTCAAATTTTGTATTTAGGCGTTTCATGCTTTAATTGATCGATATTTGGGGTCATGTCAAAAATATGCAAAAAATATGCAAAAAATATGCAAAATATATGCAAAAAATATGCAAAAAATATGCAAAAAATATGCAAAATATATGCAAAAAATATGCAAAATATGCAAAAAATATGCAAAATATGCAAAAAATATGCAAAATATGCAAAAAATATGCAAAATATGCAAAAAATATGCAAAATATGCAAAAAATATGCACGGTATGCTAGGTCGATATGCGATAAATATATGCAAAAAATATACAAAATATGCATTGTCGATATGCAAAATATGCAAAAATATGCAAAATATGCAATAATATGCAAAATATGCAAAAATATGCAAAATATACAAAAATATGCAAAATATATGCTAAAATATGCAAAATATGCAAAAATATGCAAAATATGCAAAATATGCAAAAATATGCAAAATATGCAAAATATGCAAAAATATGCAAAATATGCAAAAATGTGCAAAATATATGCAAAATATGCAAAAATGTGCAAAATATATGCAAAATATGCAAAATATATGCAAAATATATGCAAAATATATGCAAAATATATGCAAAATATGCAAAATATGCAAAAATATGCAAACATATGCAAAATATGCAAAAATATGCAAAAAATATGCAAAAAATATGCAAAATATGCAAAAATATGCAAAAATATGCAAAATATGCAAAAATATGCAAAATATGCAAAAAATATGCAGAATATGCAAATATGCAAAAAATATGCAATATGCTAAAATATGCGATAAAATATGCAAAAAATATGCAAAATATGCATTGCGATATGCAAAATATGCAAAAATATGCAAAATATGCAAAAATATGCAAAATATGCAAAAATATGCAAAATATATGCAAAATATGCAAAATATGCAAACATATGCAAAATATGCAAAAATATGCAAACATATGCAAAATATGCAAACATATGCAAAAATATGCAAAATATGCAAAAATATGCAAAATATGCAAAATATATGCAAAATATGCAAAATATGCAAAATATGCAAAAATATGCAAACATATGCAAAATATGCAAAATATGCAAAATATATGCAAAATATGCAAACATATGCAAAATATGCAAAAATATGCAAAATATGCAAACATATGCAAAATATATGCAAAATATATGCAAAATATGCAAACATATGGTAAAAAATATGCAAAATATATGCACGGTATGCTAGGTCGCAATATTAAAGATAGAACTTTGAAATTTTGCACATATATTATTATTACTCCTAGGATGTTTGGTATTGGAAATGGGATATATCGGTCCACGTTTTAGTATATCGCCATATAACGGTTATATATGTTTGCATGTTTTATACATATATTTAGCAAATTTTTCATAATGCCCCAAAAATCTAACAGTTGAACCATGAAACGCATACATACACAATTAGATTTCTATAGGTTAAAAATAAAGAAAGCACACAAATTCGAAAACTACCCTGATTTTTTTTTTTTTTTTTTGATTAAAATGATTGCATTTGTTAAATATGTTTCTCATATTTGCACATATTTTGCATATTTTTGCCTATATTTTTCATATGTTTGCATATTTTTGCATATTTTGCATATTTTGCATATTTTGCATATTTTTGCATATTTTGCATATTTTGCATAGTTTTGCATATTTTGCATATTTTGCATATTTTTGCATATTTTGCATATGTTTGCATATGTTTGCATATATTTTGCATATTTTGCATATGTTTGCATATTTTGCATATATTTTGCATATTTTTGCATATTTTGCATATGTTTGCATATATTTTGCATATTTTGCATATTTTTGCATATTTTGCATATGTTTGCATATTTTGCATATATTTTGCATATTTTGCATATGTTTGCATATTTTTGCATATATTTTGCATATTTTTGCATATATTTGCATATTTTGCATATTTTTGCATATATTTTGCATATTTTTGCATATTTTGCATATTTTGCATATTTTGCATATGTTTGCATATTTTGCATATATTTTGCAAATTTTGCATATTTTTGCATATTTTGCATATGTTTGCATATTTTGCATATATTTTGCATATTTTGCATATTTTGCATATATTTTGCATATTTTGCATATATTTTGCATATTTTTGCATATTTTGCATATTTTTGCATATTTTGCATATTTTGCATATTTTGCATATTTTTGCATATTTTGCATATGTTTGCATATTTTGCATATATTTTGCATATTTTGCATATGTTTGCATATTTTTGCATATTTTGCATATGTTTGCATATTTTGCATATATTTTGCATATTTTTGCATATTTTGCATATTTTTGCATATTTTGCATATTTTGCATATTTTGCATATTTTTGCATATTTTGCATATGTTTGCATATGTTTGCATATTTTGCATATATTTTGCATATTTTGCATATTTTTGCATATTTTGCATATGTTTGCATATTTTGCATATTTTTTGCATATTTTTGCATATTTTAGCATATATTTTGCATATTTTATGCATATATTTTGCATATTTATTGCATATCGACCTAGCATATTTTGCATATTTTTTGCATATTTTGCATATATTTTGCATATTTTGCATATTTTTTGCATATGTTGCATATATTTTGCATATTTTGCATATTTTTTGCATATTTTGCATATTTTTTGCATATTTTGCATATTTTTTGCATATTTTGCATATTTTTTGCATATTTCGTGCATATGCAAAATATGCAAATATGCAAAAAATTAAAAAATATGAACCCTTCAAATAATTCTAAATCCTTTGAAACGAATTTGTGTCCAATCAGAATTTCGATATCTTCATTATTAAAAAATATGCAAATATGCAAAATCCGAGGTCTAGTAATGAATAATGAATACATTGAGCCAAATACAAAAACAAACTACAAATTTGTATAATTATCGAACATGCCTGTGGGCATACAATACAATAGCAAGCTAGATAGCTAACCGAAGTTCTGCTGTAATGGAGCGGCCTGGCTGAAAAGCTACAAAACAAAACAAAAAATATTATTGTTAAGCCATGATAATATTCATTGTAAATTCAATTACATGATCATTATTTTGAATGCATTTAAATTTTAATATTGCAGTGCAATGGAAATAGTGTTTTTGTCATTTTCATTTTTTTGTAGTTTGTTTTGTTAATTCCGAGTTTATATGTACATATATGCTATACGAATAATCAGTGTGGATATTTATAATAGATAAATAGGATAAAATACAGTCTCAATCGATTATAACGACACCATTTATAACGACATATCGGATTTATCCAAAAATCCCCAGAAACGTTCGCCATTTATTTTGATATCGTTTATAAAGACATATTGCTTATAGCGACCAATTTCGCCGCTCCCTTGTCGGTCGTTATAAGCTATTTCAACTGTATATAAAATTATTTTCAATTTTTATTTTAAAATATTACTTTATTAATAATATTATTAATAAATAATATTATTAATAATAATATTATCATTTTGTATTAAAAGAAATCCTTTTAAATGTTTTTTTTTCTAAAATTTAAATTAACTCTCTTTCTTCTTTTGCAGGTAAGAACAACAGTAACACACCTTTACATTCTAAAATCAAACGTTTTAAATCTCAAATCATGTATCCTTATCAAGAATATCCAAAAATTATTTTAAATGTGAGTAATATGTCAATATTTAACACAATTATCTGCGGTTTATGACATTAGATACCCCCAATACATATGTGTGTGCAATGTGCAGTGATGATATTAAAAATTTAATGAGCTGTCAATTGAAATTAAAAACAAATAATAACAACAGCTCGAACATTTATTGGTTGGCCACAGCGACCACGTCGACCACCACAACTGGTCAGATGTTCCATTGGAGCGGTGTGTTAGACGCCAACGTTTCTAAAAACCCACTTGGAATTAGTTGCCAGCTGTTTTTTCGCTATTTTTTGTGCACAAAAAATGCAAACCATATTTTTTTGGTTTTGGCCAACAACACGATTACCACCCATGTCCAATATATTTATTTATTTTATGTGTGTGTTAACAAAGAACAGCGGGGACAATCAAATATACATTGACTGTAATTTGAGCATTTAATTGATTTTCAAATCGATCTTTTATTATTTGTTTGTATTTTATACTCTGAGTCACAAACACTAAAAACAGAGACCATTAGAGATAGAGAAACAAATGTTCGAGCTGCAAAAAAAATTAATTTGTCATTCACTGACATATTAGGATGTGGTTTGTACAGGGGCTTTATAAGGATTATCATATAATTTAAAAATAAAAAAATAATCATAAATAAATAAGTAATAATAACTGTCATAATTATACACGAAACACACATTTAAATTACATCAAAAAAATCTTAGTTCCCCGTCAAAGCCCTGTACTTCAATTCGTTTATCCCAGCTCGTCTATAAAGATTCTATGGGTTCGACACTTATAGTTTTTGATAATGAAGGTTATACAGGGGTTTTATAAAGATTATCATATAATTTTGAATAAAATAATAATAATAAATAAATAAGTAATAATAATTTTCATAGTTATACACGAATCACACATTTTAAATTACATTAGAAAATATCTTAGTTCCCCGTCAAAGCCATGTACTTCAATTCGTTTATCCCTGGGTTTCAGCTCGTCTATAAAGATTCTATGGGTTCGACACTTACAGTTTTTGATAATGAAGGTTAATATTTAGGTTTGGAAATGGGTCAAAAGAAAATATGTCTATCTATTTTTATGGATTTACTAGCCCTTTAGTTCCTCTATTGAAACGTCCTTCATTCTCCCTGACCCTTCTCCTTCAAGGGCTAGGAATTCTTCAGCGTGTCCGATTACTTCAAGTCATCTACAGAGACGTTATCAATCTTCTATAACGACTTTATGAAACTCGTCTATAGAATAATCATTTCAGCACCTCCAGCCCCGTTTAATCAAAACCTATTCAATTTGGATTCCTGCACAATTTTATAATCTCTCAAAAAGTCTCGGGTCCATTAATGCAAAGATATTTTGAAGAATACGATCACGGCGCTTCGACGGATATTTATGGGATCGTCATGTAACGAATCATGAATCAATGCATATCTTCGAAGACGAACCAAATCCAATAAACGCTCTGCAAAGCAAATTGTAGTTTGTCAAAACCGGTCTACAATTTCGTTTGAGCACTGTAGGAGTGGTACAGCTCTGACTTGCCACCCAATAACTTAGTTATTTCCGAAATTGGAAAATGCGTAGTTAACCTATTTCGCCTGTTGAAACGTTCAAGGTATTGGAGTTGTCTCAATCGGATGGAATGGAAAGTGGAAATATTCACCGCAGGCCCCATTACGTACCAATGGCTTAATCACTATAAAATTCTATGTTCATGTCTGTCCGTTGCTGTAATCATAACAGAACATGCAATATTTAAGTTAGGTCTTTGTAAATTTGGACATACATCCAATAATTATGTTATTGCTTATTCCAATAATTATGTGATATATCAGTGCACTTTTTTGGGCTGCCCTCATAAAGTGGTAACCCCATTATTCGGTAATTTAATGACTATAGGCACTTTTCTTAACCGATTTAACTTGTTATATTATGGATTCTCATTGGGTAGAGAAACCCTCCCTTCCAATAATTATCCGTATTCGTCCACTTTTCAGAGAAGCCTCCATAGAAGTGTACCCCAAAAATTCGATATTTTGGGAAACTTGGATACATTTTTTCGACCAAATTTACTGTAATTCCATATTTTAAGTTATCATGTGATGTCAAATCTTCACGCTAAAAATTATTGATACCGTAGAATTACCTATTTACGTCATGTTTTGGACATTCCCCCGTAAAGTGGCTTTAATTTGGCACGTTGGGTTCATGTAGGCTAAAACACATTTTCGCTGAAGATTTTCTACATATTAGGTTTAAAAATTTAGATTTAATTCGAATCTACACTAATTCAAGAATGTCCCATTTATTGTGTCAGCATCAAGTGGCGGCAAGAAGGATTCTCTAAGTTTAAATGCGTTTTTCTCGAAAAAAAGTGTTTTTACAACAGGCGGACACGATTACTCTAAAGCTACTAATCCCATCTGTTCCAAATTTTCCCACCGAAGTGGCTATAATTTGGACTTTCGTGTTATATTTGTCGAAACATTTCGGTTCCCTACTGAAGTTTCTGTATTCCTTTTCAGAAAGTTTTCAGTGTAGGTTCCTTATTTTTACAACGCTCCCATAAAAAGGCCACGTTAAATTTTCCTTTTTTTTAACCAGATTTCAACCAGAGTGTTTGTAATTTGGTTTTTTCATGCCACATAAAGATCACCAACTTTTTAAGAATTTTTGAATGCACACCACATGGTGGAGGGCATAAAAAGTCCCACCCTGCCAAACTCTACGATTTCTTGATTCCATTTAGTTGAGACAATAAACCCTAATATACTACGTATGAACAAATATGCGTTTAATCGATTTATTATTCTTCAAGCTCAATATTATATTTCTTTCATTTCAATTCATTTGATGGATATTATTATTATTATTTTATTTATTTCTGTTTTTTCGCATTTTCGTTTTGTTTTACTGTCATTTGCAATTGTTATATGGGCAGAAGAAAACACAACAAATCGCAAAACATATACAAAATCCGATTATTGGTTGTTTAGCAACAATTATCTTCGCTTAAGCAACTCAATTAAATCGAGACTGAGACGGTGATTGTTAGAATGGTGCGAAGGACAGATGCGAGGACGGAGGTACGGACGGACGAACGGACCTACAAAACGTTTGAACAGAATTGAAATACGATTTGTTTCAGTGCAGATCAATTATTGTCTGAACAACGAGACTTAAGTCTCAAGCTCATGTCTTGGATTGTTGACTCCACAGCATAAAGCCATTGTCTTTGGCCTGGCCCGAACGACTTGACTTGGTTTGGTATTTCGTAGCATTGGTAGTACGTCTGTTGCTGGTTGGTGTTGTTCTCAATGTTATTGTTGTCAGTGACGGCGAAAAAAAAACAAACCTCTAGTCAATCAGCCTGTTAAGAGACAAGAAACCTTTCGGAGTTCATTTTTTTTTTTTGCTGTTTTTGGCCATTATATCAGTGCAGCTCGTTTTTTCTGCTACTCCACTCTCTGCTTGCTTTTGTGTTATTAACTATTTCAAAGCATTTGCTTTAACCTTGAGTTGTTGCCTTTGTTATACGCTTGCAATTTGGTGCTAGTTGTTATTGTTGTTGCTCTAATAATCATTTTTAGCAGCAAACCTTTCAAGCATTTACTTCTTTTTCGCGCGCCACTCATATGCAGTCGTCGTCGTCGTTGTCGTCTATCAGTTTGGTTTGGTTGGGTTTTTGCAGCGTTTTGTTTCCTTTAGCTTCGGTTAAATTGCGGCAAACTTAAATTGTTTTTTTTCTAGATTTTGCTATTGTTGTTGTTATTGTTTTAATGCTAGATTACGTTGTTGTTAACATGGTATGAGCGCAAAAAAAAACAAAAATACGAAAATCATTGAACGAAATAACAAAATCTAAATGTTAGCAATGCAAAAAAATAGACAATCAAGCAAAAGCTAGTCAGCTAGCCAGGCTGGTCTACTCGTAGTGTAAATGGGCTTTGCTTGGCATTCGGCGAACGGTTTTGCTTGTTGCGGATATCACCCAGTAAATTACGCCAAGCGGTTTCAGCCAACCTAGTAGTGGTGGTGATTGTAGCATTTGATCTGCAAAAAGTGTTCAAGTTGAGTCAGAATGCGCGCGTAATGGTGCGCAACAATTTGAAGGCTAGAAAAAAATAAGGAACTTCATACAAAAAAAATAAGACCTCAACTAATGAAGATACCAGCAAGCTATTTTCTGTTGTTGTTTTGATGCATCTCTCAAAAGTCATAAAATTCAAGTACAAAGATAATTAAAAAAATAAGTTTTAATTTGTGTCTTAAGTCGGTGAGTTATGCCATTTATGACATAACTTTGAAAAAGAAACTATTTTTTAAAGGCAAGAATTGTTTGATGTGCCACAATTGGCAATTAGATGTTGTGGATAATCGTGTTGTTGGATTGGAGGACAAACAAAAACGTAGTTGGGTGTATTCCCTTTATTATAAAATAAACAATGAAAAAAATCATCTCTGAATCCAAACCAAAGTTAGTTCTACCACATCGTTACTTATGTATATATTCTCTATTTTGTACCTATGTACCTATTTTGTAGGGAGATTTTCTAATTGCTTACAAAAATTAATATGAATATTGGGACAAATTTAACATCCTTGGGTTTAAAAATTCCGCAAAACATGCATTCCTCAAATAAGTTGGACCTTGTCAGAACATGGAAATACTGTGAAAAAAATTGCCAATATGCGTATCACGCTCTAAGAACTCCGAATGCCAAATTGTCATATATTCAGAATGACGAAATGTGTCGGGACCTTGATATAAGGTCTATGTCAAAACATGGACATATATAGACAAATTTCTGCGATGAGGCTTTTTATTTGCCTGTTTTATGCTGCAGGACTTTTATGGAAGCTATATTAAAACATATCGGCCCATGTTTAGTTACAGCCTCGTTTTTCAACCAAATTAACTGATATCATAGGGTGTCAAATCTATCCACTAAAAATATTAATAATGTTTGGGTATAGTTCCCATATAACTGCACCATCACATTCTCGGTATTTAGAAGGGTTTCGACAATATTTTAACACTAATTTCGCATATGGGTTGGAGGAGGCTGACATATATACACAGAATTATCAGCAGCCATTTTCCACCGAGGTGACTAAAAAATTTATAATTTCGGTCCATCTTTTGAGATAACCCCCAAATATAAAAACAGTCCGAACCCTTATTTGGTACTCTGAAGGTGGCTCTAATTTGGCATTCTGGTTTTCTGGTAAATAAAATAACTTAGTTTTCCAAACTTGGGTGTCCGTAATTTGGTTTTTTATTTTACCACCATATGACTTTTCCGACCTATGTATGACATTTTGAATGCACACTACATTGTAGAGTGTATAAAGTTCGTTCGGCCGAAATTAACGACATTACACGACCGCTCGCAATGTTCGACCAATTATGTCGATGTTTTCGGCGTAGGCGAGTAAAATGTGTTGTTTGCTGTACTGAGTGTCATTTCTGTTCACCTTTGCATCTCCTATGACTTTCTCCAGGAGAATATTAAAAAGGTCATACGATAGGCTGTCACTTAGTCTACACCCTTCGGTGTTGAAGGGCTTCGAAAGGTCCTTTCAAACATTAACTGCTGACTTTTATAGGAGCTATGTTAAAACATATCGGACCATGTTTAGTTACAGCCTGGTTTTTCTGCATAGCAGTATTAATGTTGAAGGAATACCGAACACAGTCATGGCTTTAAACACCTCTGAGTGGATAGGACTGTCGAATGCAGCTCTATAGTCGACGTGTTTTCGTCTATACTGGACTCGACAGGTCTGAAGTCGCATTGGTGTGGTCCAATATTGTCACATGTGGTACATTGTCTGGTACATGTGGTATAAACTCTATAAAATTTTCTCTTATAGGTTATGAATTATCTTCTTCGCCGCAACTATTTGATGCCAGAAGGTTTGCAAAATGATTCTTCAAGATGCTCATGACAAAACTTAATCTGAAAAGAGCTAAGAATAAAAGTCTACTTGGCTCTGCCTATATTTCACCACTTTAACAAAAAAAGTTCAATGGAATATTTCATTACATCACCTGACGATAATAACGGTGACACTCTTTTCCACGCAAATTTTCCTTTATTTTTCTTTGTTCAATTTTCTTTTTGTGTATTTGTAATCAACATTGCATTATTATTTTAATTGTTGATAATATTTGTGTTCTTCTTACATATATACACACATATGCTTAACAAAATGAATCATTAATAAACTGATGATGATTAATTACGCGAACAAATCTTGGCCATGTTGAAATTGTGACGTGTTTTTTTTCAATTTTTTTATTTGAATGTATTTTATTTTATTTTTTGCTTCACTTCATTAACTTTGTAATGAGTTTTATTTTTTTTTCAACAACAAAAAATCGCATTGAAATATTTATAAAAAAACAATTTGTTATAACATTGACTATAACACTAATCAATGTTCTTTCTGCCATTTATGGACTAAATAATTCATGTCAAGTCGGAACTTTAAGCCAATGATGTGGCGGCGAGTGAACGTTAAATCCTAAATCGCATTGCAAAAATAAAGCCAGACAAAAAGACTCTCAACATGAACGAGGTAAAATGCAGTTTATATAAAAAAAGCTTTTCGTAATAAGCCATTAAATTGTATATTAAATTAATCGACATTAAATAAAATTATTATGGACATAAAGTTACAAAATATTTTATTTCTACACTGAGTGCCGAGGTTAGAGACCAAAAAAAACCTCATAACACATCAAGTCGGGACGTTCGAAAAATATATTTTTTTTTTGGGTTAGTTTTGGAAAAAAATTTAATGCATTAGATATGAATGATAATGTTGTTGATCTAGAGGATATATATGTAAAACTAGATTATTCAGATTATGAGCTGGCTCGAAAATGTTTGCCTTGAGTCCAGCCATATTTCCAGGTACATGACTATTTTGTTCGTTAGTTCAATATCTCCAAAAATCTATTTCATTTAAATCCCAGTTTTTGGCTTGTTGCGGTCCCTACAATAGTTTTAAATTTTGGAACGAGTATTTGGACTAAATACTAAATATAGTTCCCCATGAACATTTACCAAAACAATTCTTATATATTATCAAGTCGAATTCTCAATGGATTGCCAGAAAAACGTATATAAAAACTTTACCATATTGTTTGGCTAGTTTAAATGTTTGCAATAATTTTATGATAATATTTATGCTGACGTTTTTTTTTTGTATTTCTTCATTGCTAACTGCAATGGACTTCATCCGCACTGCATGATTTAATGTGACAAACTGCATGAGTAGCAACGCACCTTTTTAAGCGTTCACAGTGAGTCTGAGTGCATTAAAGGCTAAATTGGCGTAAGAGACTAAGAAATCCATACATACATAAACACACACACACACACACACTCACTCGCACATATGTATGTCAGTTTCTCAAAGGGGAGCTGGAGGTGAAGGAGGAATATATATACCATAGACCCACAAACACTCGATGGACAAACAGACCGACTTTGAGTAATGTTAACAGTCATTTAAGTTAACAAACAGCAAATCAGTTAACAATCAACAAACATGACTTACATAGAAAATATTTTTTTTTGTTTGTTTTCATTTTCGTCTGCTAAGCAAGCGGTGGCTTGTTGTGATGAATGTTGTAGCTGGTGGTGGTGCTGGTGTTGAATGCCGGGTAATGAACGGAACAGCAGCAGCGGTGACGAGCAACGGCGACAAACCCCAATGTAACCAATTTGGAAAATGTTGCCGAGTTTTTAAAACCATTTTTGGTCGTAAAATTTGGTTCATGCCACACCACACACCACACATCAAACATCACAACGGCAGCAATAACAACAGCAACAAATCCAAAATGTTATACCATATTTTTCACCTCCGATCTGTCAGCGCCCGCCGCCATTCCCCACCATCACCACCATTAATGAAAACAATCATTGAGCGATGACTTTGGCTTTATTGGAAACTTGTCAGCGCTGTGCATTTTTTATGGGCAATGCATTTCAAAGACATAAATTCATGTAAAACATGCACATTCGGCCAATTCGCCTGGTTGGCCTGCCTGCCGGCCGGCTTGTCGGCCTTTAATGTGCCCCATTGCATTAAATTTCCATCGATTCGATTGTATGCCGATCAAAATACGAGAATGTTGTCGATTTTCGAAATTCATATCTTGACGATTTTTATAACAAAGCCCGCAGCCGGCCGGACAACCTGCCGGCATTAGATTTTAAGATTGTGATTTGTTTGCAAATCATTGCCAGATAAGAATCGAATGATCGCCAACAGATCCCATCGTGGCAGAAGGCGATTGTTTGTTGTTGTTGTTGGTTCATCGACGTTCGTTTGGTTTGGTTTGAATGGTCATTTGGTGCAGTGACAACCAACCAAACAATCACATACGATATCCAGGGCGCACCCATATGTGCTGAACCGACGGATGGATGGCTGTTTGCCTGTTTGCTTTGGTCGCGTCCAATTGTCTGGCCGGGCATGGCGGCCAGCGCCTGTGGATTGTCGACGATTATGGTCAAACAATTAAAGGACGAATTTATGAACGCTTGCTGTGTAGCTGGCAATCACAGATAGCTGGAAATAAACAATTTTAATTGCCACTGACCGACGATGACGACGAAGAAGAAGAAAGATGCATCGGGGACATGTCCAAAACTTTACTACTTTCCTTTATGGCAGTTGGCCGGCATACAAATGAGGAGATGCGGTTCCCGTTGCTAGAGTTGTTGTAAATTATTTGTAAGCAGCTAATTGCCGGTTGGCTGTCAATTGACTGACTGGGACTAGGACTGGCTGGCTGGCTGGCTGACAACTGGCGGACCACATGGAAATGTACTGATTTAAAAAAGTGCTGGACAATCGTTTGGGTTTAAATTATTTTAATTGAAAGGAGCTACCTGTCGTCATCGTCGTCATGTCGAAAGCTTTAATTAATTTTCTTTGTTTGGAATTTGTTATGGAATTCACTTGGTGGATGGACGGATGGATGGGAGCCCACATAACCACAACCGGTGGCTCTAAAAATGCTGTTGGGATTATTTATGTTCACTTCCACCACTGAAAATTATTCATGACATTAAAAAAATTGAATGTGGTCATGGATATTCAGTAATTACCTATCTCGTACACTTGCAAATTCCGTTTCCGGTAAATAGGCTCCTCGCTTATGCTTATTAACGAATGGGTAACTCTTCGCTATAAAACCACAAAAACAGTTATACATTTAAAGAGGGTGTGTGTGTGGATATGTTACAGTAGTGGTGTAGTATGCTTGGATGATATTCTGTCGATTTTATATGAAATGTGTATGTGTATGAATATTTATTATAATAGTTTTAAAGGGTTGTCGATTGCCATAGATATGGCGATTAGAATTATAATAGTAGCGGAGCATACATACATACATTTACAATTTATATTTTTTAATAATATTTTTTTTATTTTCAGGTGAGTTGCAATGATATTTTGAAATTTTGAATTTTATAATATGGAAGTCCACACGTAAGTCAAATATTTCGATCGAACGGGTGTACTGTGCTTTCTCGACTACTTACTTACCGTACAACCTAGGGACCAAATCTCGAAATATGTACGGGAGAATCAATACCTATTTCGATTTAGCAATGCCCGTCTGTCTATCTGATGAACTTTCGATTGAACTCGCAATATTTAATGCAGAGCTGTAAAATTCAGCAGATTCCTTCATGTTTTGGTATAGTCTCCATATAATGGTACCATCGTATTTTTAATATTTTAAAGGATTTATCTGCATTTTCCAGAAAATTTACAAGTTAATATTTGAGTTTCTGTATATAAGGAGGCACATCAGCACCCGGAATCATATGAACGTCGCAAACCAGTATCCGTATGTTTAAGGCCCTTGTCGAATTTTCCAACCAGACTTACTATATGTTAGTGGGATAAAAATTGTCTGCATAGAGACGTTAAGCCCCCACCTATGTTTCCCGACCAATTTTAGGTATTTTGAATGTACACATTGTGGTAGAGGTTTTGGAAAATCCTACATATTTCAAAGGAGGTATATGAATGAATTACCCTAAACATAGCTTTTACATATTTGACACATTCTCTAACACCGACATCAGACTCTGGCGGGATCTAACTCCGCAGCTTACTTTATTCTCCAGGGTCTTCATTCGTTTGAAGTTTAGATATTGTCCCATATAACATGACAGTCGTATTGTCGAAGTTCTGGTCACATTTTCCATAAGTCTCATTGAGCTTTAGTTTCTCATTTCGAATCTGAGCAACAAATGTTAGTGAGGGTCCACATTTTATTTTGTAAGGTTCATACAGGATTGTTTTCTGCATACCCAATATACCAAAAAGTAATTTGTTTTTATTCCAAATTAACAATTTCTTTATTAAATCTCTCTTTCGTGTATTGACATCTCTTTAGCACAAAATCCATTTTTGAGCCCCCACATTTATTTTTGGTTCTACATATTTTTTGGTAGGCATTTTAAATGTTCACAGTTAAATAATTACTTGTATTCATATTCCGAAATGAACATTTTTATTATTATTGTATGTAAGTTCTGTTCAAATGTGCGAAATTAAACGTTGTCAATTTTTGGGTGGGTTGTGTCAGGCCAGCCAACCGACCGAACACCCAACGCACACAGATCGACAAACAGACGTAAATGCATAATAATGTTGAATATTTTTAAAAATATAATAAATTCAGTTACGACAATTGCCAAATTGAACAAAAGCGTCGTTATTTTATTTTTATTAGTGTTGTTGTTGTGGATGTTGGTTGGTTTGCTGGCTGGTTGGCTGGCTGGCAGCAATGCCACACCACATCGCGCCTCGTCGCCACCTTGGCATCGTATGAATTAAACCGCAATTGAATATTTTTCATAAATTGGCACCATCAACGACGGCAACACCCTCGTCTCGAAGTCAGCAGGCCGGCAGCAATGCTAACGGCCAAATCCGTATTGTTGTCGTCCGACCAATGTCCTCGCTTAAACTGCCACATAAAATTAAAATTTTGTTTAATTTTTGAATTTCAAGTTTTATTTCAGTTTTTTCTTCTTCGTCTTCTATTCGTTCTATTCCTTTTGGTTGAGCTATGGAAATTGGTTTCTTGTAGGAGTTTGTTTTTTTTTTTGCATTTAGGATTCAAAACTAGAAATTTACAAATATCGTTTGTTATTTGATTTGGCCAAGACTTAAATTATACATTTGTTGTTCTTGCTGTCATAGCTTATGGTGACGGGTGTGCCATGCCACCATGTCTTGGCATTGGCATAAAACTAAGCCGCCGCCACCGCTACCAACATCGGCATCATTTTAACAGTCGCTAAATGTCGCCCCAAATCTTATCGCGATTTATTTGCATTGCATTCAGTTAAGAGTTTCAATCGTTTTTCTATTATATTTTTGTATTTGTTGTTTTTTTTTAGGAATATTATTATATAATATTTGTTGTCAATGGCTGCGCTGTGTGTTGTAAGCCTTTTGTTGATTGTTTGCAACGTATCGATCACCACATATGCAGCAGCAGCAGCAATAACAACATAAACACTGAATGCCACACGTTTTGCAATGAAACCTTGAATTGAAAAGAACCGAACCGAACCAGTTGTTAGAAGCATAATTGTCAAAAAACTGAAAACACAAAATAAACAAAAAAATTGAATGGAAAATAGCGGATCGTGATTTTACCAGAATTCTATTAAGTTGTAAAAGTTTATGAACAAGAAAAAAAAATACAGAATAAACAATCACGAATATAAAAAAGGTACACACTCAGAGAAAAAAGGTAGTTTGTTGGAATTAGGATAGATATTGTAACAGAGCTCCGGTACTACTACTACTCCTTGGTTTAAAGGCATTAGCCGTTTTTTTTTTTCTTTTTGCATTGTCTTAATATAAAGACCCTAGCCCCTTTTGTAGATTTGGAAATTTCTAGCTCGATTTTTCAAATATATAGCCGCATTTCGGAGGATAAAAATATATATTTATTTTGTCATAGAATCGATGACACATTTTTGCATGGGAAGCCATACCTTTGTAAAGTTACTCAATATGGTACCAGAACCGATTGTGGCTTATGGAAACTCCTAGACGTATATTTCAAACAATGTGGGTAAATTGACCCCTCTAAAAATAGTTATTCCTTTCCTTTCCTGAACTCATACTCCGACATTTTCCACTCCTCAAAGTTTGATAAAGCTCCCATATAACATGGCTGTCCTATTCTAACCATAGTTCTAGCCACATTTCCAACCAAATTGGTACATTGCTACTACCCGAGAATAGTTTGGTTTTGAAAATAAGTTATATCGGTCCACGCTTTTGTATAAGCCCCATATAAAGGCATCGCCGCATTTTCAATGTTTATGTTTTAGACACATTTTCATACGAATTTTATGAAAATTTGCAATTCTTCCATTTCTTCAAACATATGCCATGTTAAGACCCGATCCATTTCAGGTACCTTTATGGGTACGAGGAGCATTTTCCAATATAAGTGTCTGTAATTTATCTTCCCGGGTTTTTGGTGGTACAAAAATTCGTTGGTTTGGTCCCCCACATGTTAAGAATTTTCCGAACTGAGTGTCTATAATTTTGTATTCTCGGAGGATGAAAAAACCCTGGCAGGTTATTTTTCCTATAGAAGGTCCTTTTTATACCATAGACTACCATAGACCATATACCATTGTCAAAATAAAATGGAACACGTTTCTGTTGTTTGAAACTAGAACGACTATTCGACTTATAATGGTCAAAAACGGTTCAAATTTCCCCGGTTGATCCGATTTCGTGTAAATGGACCAAGGTTTATTGTAGAATATGTAGAGGTTTTTAAAACCCCTTCTTCTAATTTTCGTTTATTGGTGTCCCAATTTCCAGTCTAATAACTGTCATTGACTTGCACTTCCAATAATTTTATAATATCCTTTATGCACACACATACTTGTCATACATAAAAAACAAATTACGTTCTCTCAACCTGTAAATTCAAATCGAATTTTATTACAATATACCCACATTTTCCTTTTTTCGATTTTTTATGTTATTTCCAAACAACACTTCCGCTCTATCTTGATTTCATTTTTTGAGAAGTGACAAACATACTGCAATCGATTCAATTATCCTAAAACCCGGTTTCTTCATTTAATGTCGTCGTCGCCTTATGGCCAGCTAGATTTCAACTCTGTCGAAACATCATCGAAACTGTCCAAAAGCAAAGTGGTGGCAATGATTTGTTTTTCCGCTTTCGGAGAGCACAATGCAAACAATCAACAACAAGTTGTTGTTGTTTTTGCTGTTGTTGTTGCTGGTCATTGCATTGCAATACATTTCCTTTTTGTTTCGTCTGCGGTCCCACTCTTGGACATAAATTATTCCCCTGTTTAGCTGAAAAAAGAAAGAAAATACAAACAAGCCGTCGTCGCAGTAGATTATCAAATGCCATCTTAGATATCAAGAGGTAGGAGTCATTTTCTGTCACTTTAACATGCTCCTGCCGAGGGGTACTCTATTACCGTCAATACCACCGCCTCAGTAGACATGGGCAGGCTGGCAGGCAATCGGATTAAATGTCCGTCTGTCACTATGTTGTGTGCCTATCTGTATGTATGTACGTATGTATATAAGTATGTTAACACCAAGAAAAGGCCAAACGGCCTCCATGCTGGTGTTGAATTTAGAATGTTTGTGTGGACTATTTTGCCTGTCTCCGTCTGTCTGCCCATTTTTATTTAAACTAGATCTGTGCGATAACTGATTTACATTTTTTTGGATTATAAACACCAACGCCTGTTTGCCTTCAAGTTTTTTTTTTGGTTGGTTGATACTCTTTCATAGAGTCTAATTTTCATACATGATAATATTCCGCTCAATTGATTTCTTTGTGTGCAAATATCATGGTGGCATTATGGCTTTTAAGATTGTCGACAAAAAATATTGTTTTTTTTTTTTTTTTTTTTTTTTTTTGTAATCAAAATTCATGGTAAGCCTCTGCATGATCTAATGTGAACGTAAAGATTTGTAAAAAGGAGTCTGTCAGAACGTCATATTCTGTAAGTTTTTTATTAAGAAGAATCTAAAATTATGGGTTTTTGCTATTTTAAGATAATCCAATGTTTTTGGATATTTAAAACGTACATGGCATTAGAACTATAAATATCTAATGACAGTCAATTTCTTTTAAAATGGTTTTTATCTTGAAAATTAAAAAATTAAAATATGTCGTATACTTTATGTTGGAGCCATATTAAAAACGAATATATGTGGGGTTTTATTTTCTAGGACGTTCTTTATATAAATTACAGTCACTTCAAAATACTTCAAAACCGTTGGTAACAATATTTGAGCAATCTGGCATTCCCCTTTGGAAAATTTGACATGCATGAACAACGTAGTACAATCAATTCGTTTTTCTGAAGTCTTCGAGGATATTAGAAAACAACAAACTTTTTTTGTTCGAACCCAATGACTTCTTTTGGTAGCTATTAGTTTCTATAGGATAATTCTACGAAATGTAGATCATATTGAAAGACTTCGATCGAAGCAACACAATGTTGACTGTCAGGATTTAAAGACCATAAGATGGGGGCTTTTGAAGGATTTAAAGGCTATTCTATAAAGTTTACTTAACTTTATAGAGTAGCAGATGGCGTTATAGAGTAGCAGATGGTACGTTTGAAGCAAGCAGATTTGAGAACAATATAAATGCCTAGGCGTCTTCATCAACGGATACAATATGGTCGGATAGCCCTCCATTAATGACAAGGAATTTAGTGAAAAGTAAAGCCAAAGGCAAAGACAGTATCAGCATAGGAAGTAAAAGTCAGGAAATCATAATGGGGGAATTGAAGTCAGAGGTTTTTTTTTGTAGTTGGAAATATATTAAAGTAACTAGTCTGTAGCCTTCAAAGCTGGGAGTAATTATCATCCATCCCAAGTTTGGGAAGTTTTCGGAAACCTTAATTTAGGAATATATATGCATGTCAGAATTTCTTTCACGTGATCAGAACTTCTTTCATTTATATAAAAGAAAATCGGGGAATCTTTACATATAAGCTGAAGAGGTGAAGTGTTTATATATGTAGACGAACCAGACTTATTATACAGGTAACCTGAGTATATTCATAGAATATTCAAAGAATAAGGTCATAAATTAAAAAACTGAGGATCGTGAAGTATTCTATAGAGTTATTATAAACTAGCCAGAGGGGAGTGTTCCATAGAGGAGCTTAGATCCAGAGAGTTATAATATAACCAACTGGAAGGTTAAGTATTTATTTTAGCCCACTTTGAGATTTGGGCAGACGGACAGGAAGTAGTTAAAGATGAACAGAAAAGTATATAATGATATCGATAATGATATCTATAGGCAAGCCAGGGAGTCCAAGTGAGGCAATGTGAAGGTCAGACGCCAAAGAGTCTTCTTTGGTAATTGAAGCATAAAGACCAATAAACATGGTTAACCATTTTAATCACCAGAATATAATGTAAATGCGTCCGAAACCCACTTTATAGAGGTGTTTCAATCGTAGTGGAGATGTACTTCAACATCGATTTTGAAAAACAATAAAACAACAACATTATTATTTGTATTGTTAAGCCACAAATGTATGTAATAGACCTCGTCATTCAGCATTTTAGGTTCGCATTTAATGGCAAATTTTAATATTTGTCCATGTAGTGGTAGGGGAAACTGGGGCACCTCTCACTATACATCACATATGTATCGAATATCAAAATGAATACCTATCGCAAAGTTTAAAATCTGTAGCTAATAAAATTATTTAGATGCACGATTGTTTGTATTTGTACAGATGTTTTTGAAATATTTCCATACCATTTCGTGTAAAAAACTTTCCAAATTGTAAGGCAATAGTGTTAATACAGATAGATAGATACATTCGGCCATATACAGATATTTCTATATTATTTCCTTAAAATGGTTTTGAGTTTGTTTTTACAAATAATCCCTTAATATGGTTCGAAATTTCATGTTACCGATGGTGTATGTTACCGCCGCTAAAAAGATAGCCTTAAAGTCAAATATTGAATCGCATATTAAAATAGAAACTTAAGAGGATCTGAATTTCAACCAGACTGATTGCGGTGATAATTAACAGGCTACGACTATGGTGCCGAATGTGCCCCATCAAATGCGGAAGCTACCCCGGGTAGGCGCACATTCGGCGAATTTGACTTTTTATAAAACTATACAAATTTTAAACTAATACTAATTAATTATAGGTTTTTGGTGCTAATTTTAATATTAAGCATGCGAGGACAATAATCAGCCCTAAAGTTTTTATATCTGTTGAGTAAATACTGAGATATAGAGCTCTAAAAAGTGCCGAATGAGCCCCAGTCTCTCCAGCTCCTAATGACATTTCTCTTTGGAAAGAAAAAATCGATTTTGATCAATTTTGATAATATATAACGATAATCCCCGCTTTTCATTTCATCAAGTTTTGGTATCATTTTTCAACGTTAATACGAGCAATGCATTCCGCATTCCACTCATTGTATTTTTTTTTTTTTTTACTTGACAACACTTGGATTATCAAACTCATTACCATCGATTTTGTAGTTGGCCGAGTTCAAAAATCTTGGTACATGTAATGACATAACGAAATAAATCATTACTTTAGGTACTAATGATAAAATGAATTGTAGTGTATTTCCATTATTTATAATGCAAAAAATAAAGAAGCACACACTCCATAGCTATGAATCTGAAATCAAGACGTATAACTGTCGTAAATGATAGTTATAATTGCTCAAAATATTGATATTACAATATCTACTGTACAACATCATGCTGTGAACAAGCCATTACACAATTTGGCCAATAATTTTAATTGCCCGATTTATGAAGTAATTAAATGTCATATTGCGCCAAAGGCTATATGCAAATTTATAATAAAATGCAATATAATAAATATAAAAAATATATATTTTACATTTTTATTCTGAAAAAAAACACACACACACAACATTGTATTTGGCAAAGAAAAGCCTTGACACACTTTTTGGCAAAAAAAAAATCTTTGTTTAAGGTGTGTACATGAGTTTTGTTTTATTTTTACAACAGGCAAACAATTTTCAGTGAATACATACAGTTTATCAAAAAAAAAAAAAAAAAAAAACGAGAAATAAAAACAAGCTACATTCAAATCAACAAATATTATTAAATCGCTTAGACAAATTAGGCGTTACGCATTGTTGGCCACCGACGCATTGCGTGCGAGTTGCATCTCACTCAAACGTAAAACAATTTTCGCTTGGACAGAATTCTGGCCCCCAATGGACCATTCCGAATGTTTATTGTTGGACCGTTGCTAGTTGTCTCATTTGTTATAATTTTTTTTCACTTTTTGTTGCTTTTGTTTTTTTGATGAAACAACATTTTTGACACTAATTCATTGTTGTCAGCGAAAGGAAAACAACTGCCACAGCAACATTTCTGCTTGAGTGAAATTAATTTGTGTTTATGTGATAAATGTCCAAGGTTTGCTCTGTCAGTCAGCCAGCCAGTATGTTTGTCCGTCCGTTTGCCTTCCTGCAGTAGTATGACTGACAGTTCAGGGCACCAAACAAATTTTTATTTGCTTGAAAACTAAAAAAATTAAAACATACAAAGAAAAAAGAAACATTCAAATGACTGCCTGCTTTTTGGCATTTTGACATTTTGCAAAACTAAGGGAAAGAGACAGGCTAATAATACAAATTATAAATTGAAAAGTAATTGTGTTAATTGAAATAGTCCCAAAAATGATGTTTTTTTGGGTGGATTTGATCATTTAAATCAGTTCACCAAAATGCCAAGAGATTTACCACATCAGGGCCTTAAACGCCCGTCCCCTGTTTTTGTGATCGATTTCCTGAAATGAATTGAAATTTAGATTACCAAACAATTGTGTTCATTCAATTTAACAACACATTAATACACACAATTAATTTCACACTGTGGCAATTAAAAGAAAAAAAAACTCTTTCCCTCTGGAACCTCAAACCAAATCAACTGATGGCGGCTGCCATGTAATGAAATGTTAACAAAATTATTACTATTTTTTTTTTTCATTTTAATTTCATAAAATTATTGTCTAGCAATGAAAGTGGTGTCAAAAGAAAGCAACGTCATACTCATTATGAAAAAAAAAAAACGGAACGAAACAAACTTTTATATGCAGGCTGGCTCACTGGCGGGTTGGCTGGCATTTTTGGTTTGCTGGCTGCTAGACTCTGTTGTCTGTTTTAATAGCTGTGTTAATGGTGTTTAACCTCGTTTTTCTTTTGGCAGTTTTACAATTCCTTTTTCTCTCTCCTCATTGAAAGGTTTTCAGCTAAAACCAACAACAAAATGCTTAATAAGTAGAGACTATTTGCTTAGCAGTGCGGCAATTACCATTACCACCACCATGTTAATGTTACTGCTGCGGCTATGACTGTGGCTGACCCAAATGCATCTTGGCCAATTACTTTTTGCCTGTTAACCCCAACGTAAACCAAAATGTCTTAGGAAATATTTAAGATTGTCTTGTTTATGGCTTGGCTGTGTCACAGTTGAATTCATTCAACTCCAAACAGATTTTGTTGCTATAGTTGTTGTCGTTTTCTTAATTTTCATTAAACTAACTTTGAAATTTATCTGAAGTTAATGCACATTTAAGTCAACAAAATGTATGTAATTTTGTGTAACTAAAAACCAACATCGATTGCATTTGAAAATGCATTTCAAAAAACAATTAATTCTCATTATTTGAGAATATAGCAAACTTTTAAATGTAATAAAAAACTATAAAGCAAACATACTATTATTTTTTATATCCAATGGTAATGAAAATTAAATTCCAATGGAAGTGTATATTCTGAAGTGTATAAACTTTATAATACTGTAAAACTAAATAATAATTAAAGTATTTCGATTAAAAATCCAACACTTATACATCTCTCCACCTCGCTCCTGGATCAAATCCAATCAAAGACTCTAAGCAACAAAACTGATCTCTCGGGAAATAAAATGTCATCTCCTTAAACTAAAAATATCCCATTCATTCCTGTTTCCATTCTCCAGCAATTGAATTTAATCCAAAGCGACCTGGACATAATCGACCGCTTAATTTATTAATTGCGTTCTCATTAAGTTTTTTTCCCAGGGTTTTAACATTTCCATTTCTTTTGTTTCTGTTTCGTTTCTTATTGGTATTCATGTTTGCCGTTTGCTGTAAAACATGATGGCGGCTAGTCTGTTGTAGACTTTGTCCCCATCATGTCACCGTGACAGTTATATGATCTCAATTTGGGATGTCATTTTAATGTCACGTACTGTCACTGAACTGTCCACTTTTATAATGTGCCACACAGGCGAGATCCAAGATCATCAGAAAACCAAAAAACGGACAAACGTTTCACACACACACACTCATACGCATGCAAGCTCGCTCTCTTGTCTATTACCGCAGGAGGAAAACGCAGAGAAGGCGAGTATAGGCAATTTTCCTTTGAAGATTTGTTTTTTTGTTTTTGGTTTTCAACACTCAGCCAGTGATGGCGGAGTGTTGCTGGTGTAACAAATTAAATGCCTTTTTTGCAGCCGTTTACTTTTCGTGTGGCATGCAGGCACTCTTTATGTGTGTGTGTGTGTGTGTGTGTATGTCTGTCTTTATCTGTGATAATGCAGGCACTGCACGTTCTCCTCGGCTATCGTCGAGCAAAGATCATGTTTATGACATTGTGCTGTCACTAAACAAAATGAATGCAATGCGATGCGCAATGCGTTTTTCGAAGACGAAGACGGCGACGACAACAACAACGACGACGACTTTACTTTTAGACTTTAATCTTGTAATGTTGTTATTGTTGTAATTGTAGTTCATGGCTTTGTGTTTTCTATTTCGAGTATCTAAAAAGCCGCCTAATATAACAGCTACATTCGTTCGTATTTTTGGAGAGGGGGCTTTTAGGCCACTGCAAGTAGTAGTAGCAGCCAGCAACAAACAGCATTCTAAATTAAAATAGTTGCTGTATGCACGACGATGAAACTAACTTAATATACCAAACAACAAGAAACACAGTAAACCTTTAACTCAACAGTATATGTGTGGTTGTGCGTTACAGTCAGACACAGCACTATGTAGTTATCTACCATAGGCCATAGACCTAGATACCTAGCTGACAACCCACCACCTGTACATGCAAGTGCATCTCGACCGGCTTTAGAAACCACCAAAAAAGATTCATACCCGATATCAACAGTTACTTGCAGCCAATATTCATTGTGAGTGTGTGTTTTTATTGTATGCCTGACTGAGGTTGGTTTGTGGTTGTAATGAGTTCGAGACGAACATTTTTCTCTTCTCAATTCTGTCAGATGGTGATAAAAAGATTACACATTCTACTTCTGTTTCTGTCTAATTTATTCAAAATTTTAGCTAGAATTATCATCATAACACCTGAAAGGGTTAACAATTAAAGGAGGTGAGTGAAACATCATGGCAAGAGTTTTGCTGTGGGACTTTTTTGTAGAAAGAAAAGTTCTTTAGGGAAAAGGAAATTTTAGATTTATTTTACTTAGGAAAATATGAAAATTCACAAACTATGTTGGAAAAAGCATAGGATTGGGTATACTACACACCTGATTATTATATGCAATGATTATGAAAATACAAATCAAGTGCGGTTTATACCAACTCGACCACTTCTGACTTTATAGTCTAACTAAACTCACACCACCAAATCCAAATGTCAAGGATTATCCGATTCATAAAAATCCTATGATACCATTGGAGTTATGAATTTATGTTGAATGGAAATAATTCTGAAAGTAGACATGCACTTACAAAATTCAGGGTGTGATAGACTTGAAAAATATATATTTTTATATCCTACACAACTATATTGTCAGGGTATTATAGCTTTGGGTGTCCCCACGAAATTTTGCATGTGACCCAAAGAAACTATTGTTTTTGGCATGTGTAATAAAGTGGCAAAAATGTTATTTTTGCCTGTTTTCGGTCGCTCTAGAACCCACAAATATGACCCGAACATCATGTGTGAAAAGTGGCAACATTTGCATTCTATGGCGTTGGTAGCATATCCAAGAGAATATACCAATGATGACACCAATATTATTGATGTATGTACTTCGACGGAGAACTTTTCGTAAATATTTACAGGGATATACTTATTTAGATATTCTTTAGAATTAGCATTACTACAATAGAGGGCGTAAATTCGACGTCTATAATTATCGCTAGTTATCTGATAAAAAATCACCGGACCAGGATCTGAAAACAGATCCAAAGAAAGTTGGACTTCCGTGGATATCATATAGTCGGCCCGTCCCTCTTTTGGGTTTGAAAAAATAAAAAAAAAATATTGCAAATATAAAAATGTTTACTGCGATAGTCCATAAGAAACATTTTTTTTAAAAATCCACACTACGAAAGGAAACGCAATGAAAAAAACCATTTAAAAACATCTCAGTTATAATCCTTGAATCACATTATTTAAAATATTGAATATTATTGAGGTGATGGTCCTTAAAAAACCAACACTATGATATTTTTTGGATTTTTTTTTTCTTTTGAAAAAGTAATTAAAGATTTTTTCCCCATACGCCATTACATTTCCTTAATATACGCTGTCTTCTATCTCTATCAACTAAATTACGAAATAATTACCTTAAAATGAGTAATTATTATGCAATCCTTTTTGTCATGCATTTTTAAAATCCTAATTGACAGCATTGGCTAAATTACAATTCTAATGGACAACCTATTATCCTCAGTTCGTCAATGCAAAAAGGCCAAATGCTTTCTTGTCGCCATGAATTTTCCATGAACTTCATAGCAACGTTTGGTTATTTTTTTGTAGAAATTTTCCTACTTGTTGACCCTTACTGAAGGCTACAAACATCTACAATGCCTTCCGTTCTCTGACAATCTGTCGGAATTACTTTGACAAATTATCAAATAATTACTCACGCAACACACACACATACATACACTCCTCCATACATCATCATCATAATATGCAATATGATGATGATGACTCATATACATACAGAAGTGATTTGAATTATGACAGGAAAAGTGGCGGAATTTCCTTTCCTACCACATCTATTACCACAATTAACACACCGCCCGCCCGACCGACCGACCGACAGACAGACGGTACGTCTCGTTTGCTACAACTGTTTCCTTATCGTCTCTTTGTTTTCTATTCTTTAGCATGAAAACCTGTCTTTAGTCTAGACCTTCCTACTACTATCCCATGAGCTGAACATAACAATTGGGAATTATAAGACGCAGAAGAAGAAGAAGAAGAACTAGTAAACTGCCGGTTTTCCCAATAGAGACTCATTCAAAGATCCATTGGTTACAGCTGTTCTCATTTGCCACCATTAAAACTAAATAGGTATTTTATGACATGTTTGTGTGAGTGTGTGTCTGTATATATTGTATGTGAAATCTACAAGCTGAAAACTGTGGAAGACGTTAAAAGTTAGGTAAACGCACTTGTGCGTGAACGTAACATTGTGTGACCGACCACTACCAATCATATCCGAAAGAAAACAACAAAAACAACTATTTTTATTATGAAAAAAATATATATATTATAATAATATTATGGTAGCACAGTGTTCTTAAAAAATGCAGCAGCAGAATTTTTATGTTTGGTACACAAAACATTTTTGAGAAATTTATTAAATATTCTTTCAGGATCGGGAAATTAATAAAAATGCATTTAATTTAAAATTAAAATAGATTTAAAAATATAATTTTAAATTAGAATAATCAATAAGAAAAAAAGTTTAAGCCTAAAAAACTTTACAAATTACGTACATCTTCACAAAAAATAATTTCGTCGAATTTCTATAATGTGTCTAATCGTAAACCGAAGTATTCTGTTTATTACTAAAACTTTTACTGTGCGGTTTACAATGACTCGCTTAGGTCAATATGGCCCACATTAATGCCTATTTCTAGGCGACCTAAAATAATAACAACAATTTAACCTCTACGTAGGCCATAAACTAACAAAACCCCATTTCACATCACTGTGTCACACGCGAACATAGGTTAATAACTAAACAAATGTACGATACATATGTATCTATGTATGTAGTATCCATGGCACGGTAAGTCATTGTGTTTACACATTTTACGCATGCCGGTCATAAAGAAAGACATGGCTCACGTGAATGCGTGAGTGTTGTCTAGCTGATCTTGCCGTTGTTCAGCACTACGGCCTAACACTGCTACCTAAGCAGATACCACACAGTCACACATTTCAGTTTAATTTCCAATACTTCTTAGATTTGACGTGGACGACAACAACTACAACGTTGAACGAACCTCCTCCTGACGTTTTTTGTTAACCGTGTATATATATATATATATATTTTTTTTGTTATTAAAAACCCGCTTCGGCTGTTATGAATAATTTTGTATAAAAGGTCTACGCACTTTTTCATCGCCTAATAGAGGTGAGTAAGTGTGTGTGCGTTTGTGTATCTTTGCTTTTGGCCTAAAACTGAGTCTACTATTTTGATTTATTTTTTGTTTTGCTACCTTATTCGCTTATTTTACAGTTTATTTTTTTTCTTTTCGTCTTGTATTATTCATAGGCCTATTATAAAGTCAATGTGATACAGCAATGACAAAGCAAAAAAAACACACAAGAAATTTAAAATCCACAATAATAATGGCAAAGCTAGGGTGTATTAATATAAACTATATCGACCATTAGGTGAATAGGTTTATTAGATGGTGTCGTGATATTTTTTAACAAATTATAATCTAATTTTGGAAAGGAAACACATTGGTCCATAAAATGGCGGCCTTGGCCATTAGGGGAATATTTTTATTCGATGGAGTCATGCATATAGAATTTTTACCTCATCGTCTAGGCGAATTTATATTTAATTCCGGACCATGATTTTTATCACTTATTCGATTTTTGATTAATTAGCCTTAAGATTTTCAGGAGATGTTGAACTCAGTCCGGATTTATGTTATTGAAGTAAAAATCACTGATCCATCATCACACTGAAAGCTGACGTATGAAATGTCCAACATGTTCGATCGAGTGTGTATATTTTGGCCTCAGCTTTTTTTATATACTTTTCGCCAATTCTCGAAATTTTTGTTTTTATTTTCTGGAAGAAATATTTGCTACCATTCGGTTGAAAAACTGGCTCAAACTCCCCAAAATACTGAAAAAATGTAAAACCAGATTTAGAAGGGGACTATCACAATAAATATACCGATATCGATAATTTTTGGTAGGGAGATTTGCTACCCAGTGAAAAACTATGTTAATTTCGACCCGGCCGAACTTTTTATACCCTCTACCATGAGGATGACAATCAAATAATGGGAGCTCCTAGGACAAAACTTATGTTAGGATAGGACCCTGAACATACCGAAAAATACTTGAGAAAAGTATGAATGAAATTCTCAAAATATGGGGCTATAAAAAACTGATCAATATTGATATTTTTGGTAGGGAGATGACAGAGAATGAGCCAATGGTATTTTGACAGCCAAAATACCGAATATTGAGGTGTACCGTTATATGGAGACTACCTTGAAACTTGGGTCAATATTAATAACTTTTAATACGAATATTCAATGAGAGAAAACCAAAATACCAAATTACATCCAATTCGTTTGAAAAATGTGTCCAAAATCCACAATCCTCGAGGTGTTTCAAACGGAATGACACCTTATTGTGAAGGGTATAAAAGCCAAATTACAGTTAATGCGGTTGTAAAACGTACCCATACTTTCCGAATAATGGGAAATACCGTTATACGATGTGTACAGTTATTTGTGTGCACTTTTATGCAAAACTGACATTTTTACATTAGTGGATTTGATATAAATATAATATGTTATACGTCAAATTTTTGAGTTATTTGTGTTTTTTACTATTTAGTGGATGTTTAACTTACATTTTACATTCAATGGAACACAAAACTACAACAATAGTGTATCACTACATATATACGAAGATACTGGTTGTATACTTGTAAAATATTAACAAAAGACGATCCATGAGAAGAAATATAGGTTCCATTTTATAGGTTTGTCTTCCCATCAAAACGCCTATTCTCCTCTGTCCATTCACATGTATGTATGCGTATATGTGGGTAGCACTTTGCCCTGGTATCGTTGTCGTTATTATTAATTTTAATGGCCATCATTAAAACTGCTGGGACACAGAGAAATTCCACAACAACAACAACAAAATCTACAACAAAACATAGGCCTCCAATCCCATTTTTTTGCTTTGTCTACTTTATGGACTTTTGGCAAAGTATCATTGATTCATGCATTCAATCATTCGGTGTGTTTGTCAGTCCATCAGTCAGTCATAACAAAGTCCATTGTGTTTTCAGATATTTTATTGACTTTGGTTGTATGTGTTGTAAATAATACAACAACACTAACAACACAATTAGAAGACAACAATTGGGTGTTGGTTTTAAGAGCGTTGGTTGGTTGCTTGGCAATGATATTTATTGCCAAGTAAACATTCCAATAAATCTCCAGTCCATAAAATCCACCAAAAATTCAATTTATTTTACACGCCAGCATCTTTTTTTATTGAGATTTCTTCGTTTTTTTATTTATTTATTTTTTTTGTAAAGATTGTGTTATTTTAGAAGCTATTTATAGATGTCATTTTATTTTTATAACAGACATCTGTTTGTTGTAACATCGATATGGACTATGTATTGCTTATTATATTTAATGTGACGCTTTATTTTAAAATAAGGGGTTTCCAATAAGAATTTGACACCTGAAAAGAACTGACAACATAATGAAATTGAAAGATTTGCATTATTTGCTACGGACCAAAAATAAACCGGCCCAAAAATTAGAAAATCAAAACTATAGATATCCGGATCACCGTTCTGTCTGGCGGAACTTGTTTAATATATTTATATATTAAATATATTTATGTATATATATATACTTGAAAGTTAGAGGCCTCCACCCTAACAAACTTCCCCACCCCAACAAAACTGAAAATCAGTTCCAAAACTATTGATATCCGGATCACCGTTCTGTCTAACGGAACTTGTTAAATATATTTGTATATTAAATATATTTACTTGTTTATATAATTTCTCCTCCCCAACAATTTAGAGAAAAAACGAAATGATTAATTGCCTAATCAGTTTTGATTGGAACTTACTAACACATATGTGTATTCACATATATGTTTTCTACACATATGAAGTTGCAACCTTTACTTTGTTCATCGCTTCACAAAAAAGACAAAGAAACAACAAAAATCGAAAATAATATTTAATCAAATCTAAACAGTTGGCCAATGATGATCATTCATTACGAACAAAGATCTCCATTCAATAACAAAGATTATGATTTTTTCTACGCACTATCGCGTAAGTGATGCAATTCGAAAACAATAGAATTTTAATTGAATTGATATCAATCACTGCAAAAGTGCTAAACTATTGTGATGAATGGGAGGAGAACATCAGACAATTGAAATTGCGTAGTTGCATTTCTCCATACTTCCGCATTTGTTGTCATAGCTATTATCTGAACATTGATAAGAATTGTGAATACCTTAGTCTTCTTGTGTGTGTCTATATCCTCGCATTAAACTTATACCATGAGTTTTCCACAGATGGTCCTTTGTCCACCTTTCCCAGGAAAACTGTCGATTGCTGATGCAAATTATACAGAAATCTGTATTAGTACTATATACCACATGGTCCTTTCCAGTCCAAATATAAAAGCACTGCTAATCTGAAACAATATTTCAATAAATTTTAACTTTTTTCAAAAATTTTTAATTGTCTTCCTGCCATACACATCTTCTAGACATATATCAAAGCTGCAAATCAAATACACAGAAAAACTAAATTACATTGCATTTCAAATCTGAAACATACACACACACATGCACAAACATTTGATTTCCTCTCATTACAATCTCAACGCATAATCAACATCTCAGGGGGCACCTGAGAAAGTCCAACCAAATGGTTGCAGAAAAAAGAGACTGCACAAAAAAATGTTGAAGAATTTTAATGTCTGTTATTTTGATTTTGCAGCTGCTGCAATATTTGTTGCAAGATAGACAACACCAAAACTTTTGTTGTTGCCTAATGAAGACATTAGGCCAACAACAAACATTTGTCCAGCCTTATGGTCATTATTGATTTAAGTGGAATTTAAATGTTGTGTTGAGGCATGAACGAACATTTTTTTCATTTGAATTTTTGGTATGTATGTGTTTTGTTGGAGGCCTCTAACTTTCAAATGACCTTTTTGAACTTTTTACTTGTGGGTGTACTAGAGAGAGAAATAAGCTTGTGATCAGAGATTTTTTTGTTGAAAAACTCAGCTGATAACATTATGTCGAATATCTTCATTTATGCAGGCTGGACGTATAGGGTTCATAATGTTTAAAATGCCCATTCCATTACTTTGGGCCATGGTTTGACATAGGCCCGACTTAAAGATCGCCCCTTATTTTCGTTATGTTGAGTATTATAGCGCAAGTTTTCAATCTAAGTTTTTATAATTTGGTGTTTTTTAAGTAAAAACTTATATAGACTAATCGGCCTATTGTCGGTTGGTTTTGTGTGACCCGGCTTTTTATTTTCCATTTTAATTTGATTCGAATTTAAATTTTTTTCTGCTGATATTGCACAAATTCATATCGTTAGTATGCTTGCTTGCAAGTTGAGTGATAACACCCAGCAATATATAGCTGGCTATCAATACTGGTCTTATCAATACAACCAAAACAAAAACCTAAACATATCGATATCTAACACTTGCATGGCCCTTATAATGACGAGGCTGACTTCAATAGCATTCAACACTAAACCGGCTATTAATGCCAGCTGTTAGACAAAGAAAAACTTACACTTTGACGTCGCGACTGTGTTAAACGTCAGTCCAAAGCAGCAAAAGCTACAGCAAAACTGAAAACGAAATGATGTAATTCATAGTAAACGATTGCGTTTTGATTTGATTTGGAGCAGCATTAATTTTTACTCAGACTTGTTGTTGCATTCGATTTGATAGCTTTGGCATTATTGTTTTTGTTTTCATATTTAGTTTATGGTGTCATTAACAAATTGTGCATTGCCAGTTGCAAAAAAAAAAACAACAACAAATAAATAAACGAACATTCGAACTACAACAATGAGTGTCTGACTGACTGGCTGGCTGGTTGGCTGAATGAATGAATGTAAACATTGACAAAGCCACCTATCTGTGTCTCTTCTTTTGTTTTCATTGGGTGGAATGGGGAGGTGTGGTGTTGTTATTGTTTTGTTTACTACAAGTCTTGTTATCGACGATAACGACGACGACAACAAGTGCTGCAATAGTTGGTTTGAATGCACTGCGACACGTGTTGCATTTAATCTTTCCTTTGTCCTACAAAAAAAGGTGTTGAGACAATAACAACTGTCTAGTAATGAGTGCGTTCACCTGATTATGGTAAATTGATTTATTTGCTTTTTGTATTTTCTTTAGTGATTATCCATAGTTTTTCTTTTTTTTTGAGCTTGAAGCACATAGAATAACAAATCGGGCTATAAACCAATCTATCATCTTCAAACTTATAAAAATTGAATAATTTCTCACAATGTTTGTCAAATAAATTACGGTAGAAAGAAACGTTTGCTTCTTTAAAAGTTGGATTCGGTGAGAAGAGACGTTGAAACTCGAGAATATTTTACTTCCCCTACAATCATTATTGTATTACCTACAATAATTAAAAATTTGATACATTATGTGGGAATAATTTAATTTATACCTCAGCTATTTTATAAGTTTGATGACTATTGGAGGATTTACATAAGAATTTTCCACAAATTATACAATATACATTGTTACCTTTGAGGATATATGTATTTATCATTTAGTGTCCTCTTGTGATCAAATTTAGCCGATTAACCTGAAATTTTAAATGACGTACAGAATTAAATTAATGCAAATGTATGTTACATGCAATGGAAGACCTGCCAGGCCTTCAATAAATTGCCTCATCATGACACCAGTGAGTTATCTTTATAGGGAGACGAAAATCATACCCGTTCATCTTAACAACCAGTGGAGTGCCTGATTGGGTGTTATCGGGAACGAGAGGATCACCCTTGCCATAGTCTCATATGCAGTCTTCCCCGACTCAGGCACGTCACCATCAAAACGAGAGGTCCAAGGCTATAGGCGTGAAACTGGTCACCCACAGACTATAGTCTCAGCCCAGCTCCATAGCTACAGACCGTAATCACACTCTGGAAAGTGAGCAGGCACTTTTACATGTATTCAGCCCCGTGGAACTATACCACATGTATGCTATATTAGGAGATCTTCCACTATCCGCAGAGGAGAATCAGATACATTGACAAACATGAGTAGTCTTAGAAAACCACACATTAGTATAATATACGTTTTATGGCTCGATACCTAAAACATATCTAGAATGTATCCTAAGTTCACACGACTTTTTGACTTTCCAAGACTTAGCTTGACTGAAGATATGGACACAATTTCATATATGAAGTAACCTTCCTCAATTTAGACAAGACACTTGTTATATTTCAATTGCTACAACAACAAGTCGATTTAGTGATTAAGATCTACGACACATATTCCGTGGCACTACATCTCTAAAATACTCTCGCAATATTTATACACCTAACATATAGATTAGTACTTATATTCCGAACTATTTTTTTAATTTACTTCGTGTTTTCGTTGATTAAAAACTCTTTTTAGGTTCCAGTAATTAGTAAATTTTGACATTCCAACCAGTTCCACAAAAAATCTAACATCCTATCAAAAAATTACATAACCATAAAAATTCCATTTGTGCAATGATATCATGTATATCAACCACAATTGAGTTGCAATGCCAATGATCCTTGACGATCAATCACGACAAACAACGACAACAAAACCCAAATTGAAAACAAATATTTGCCAACAATTATGTACAAAATTGTTTTATGATTTTCAAACACAGCCAACCCACCAACCTACCGACCGATCAATGATGACATTTCATATACCATAAATTCTTCGTTATTTCCATAACAAATCTTGGAAAACTTTTTAAAATAAAAAACCGAGCCTATTTTATTTCGAACAGGTTTTTGCTGTAACTCGCCCGGCTCACAAAAACCAGTGACGACCATGTTCTCCACCCACCATCGCCTTTTCAGCAAACGAACAACTCGAATAAAAAGTGCAGCAGCTGTCATCAAAGTGGTATGCATCAAACGCTCATTTGTCTGAAAAATTTATGATTGTCAAACACACATAAAGACAGACAGACAGACGTCTCAATGCATCAACACCACCAACGCGCCAACACTTTTTTTGCCATTGGCCAACTACTTCATCCAAGCTCTAATGCAGGCTGCATCATCCACCATCCAAACGACAAGGCAGCCAACAAACGATCCAAGAGAGCTCTCTGTGTGTTTGTGTGTGATGATGCACTTGCAATCAGTTTGTTGCCGCTATTGTTGCAACTTTAAAAAATTAAGCATTCCACTTAAGCCACAGCTTCATGCCGCGGCAGTTGTTTATGCCATTATCGTCATCGATATGCGCACTTTTTGTGTGAGCGAGTGTGTGTGAGTGTGTTTGCGAGCGTGCAGGCCTTTGCTTCGGTAGTTTGTTCGTTCGTTTGTTTGCCTTGTCTTGGACGATTAATGTTTGCCTCACCTATCTGCCTATCTATCGGTTGGCAAAAAGAGCATGGAGCGTATAATGCAAACGCAACAAGTGCCTAGCGACTATGCTGCTCATGCCTTAGTGCACCACCACCGCCACCACCAGCTGTTGCCATTATTGTTAGGCAGGTTGTTTTCAAGCCTCAATTGTTGTGATTTTTTACTCGGTTTGGTGGTGGTGTTGAGGTTGATGTGCGATGTTTGCCCGTTGACGACGATGATGATGATCGTGCCGCCTGCATGCCTGCCTAGCTGCTTAGCTGCCTAACTTGAGTCTTGTCTGCACTTCACTTTCACTTTTGAATGCGATTTTTCGTTTGTTTGCCGTTGGTTCGTTCGTTCATTCGTTTGTTATTTCTTGCTTAATACTCGCCCCATAAAAATAAACTACGGCACAGCAAACGGCATGAACATGAACGCCGTCATCGATACTCCACCAACCGTCATGAATTACTTGTCATATTTATTGGTGTACAATACGTACTCTATCCCCACCACCTTCGAAATTCGCTGGAAGTTGCAATTCGTTCATTGGTTCGGTCGGCATAATTACGCATGACCTGATTAGCGTTTCATTGTAATGCATTCGAGTTTGATATGAACACTTCTGGGGGCTCATACTCGCATTTACATAATTAATTAATAAAAATAATTAATTGCATTAATTAATGTTTCGCATATATGTATGTGCATGTGCACTTATTGCAGTTTTGGAGCATATATAAGAGGGTCATGTAACAATTTGGGGAAATAGACACTTTTGTACGACTAATTTTTAGTATTTTCATACGCTACACTACAAATCGGAGTGTGCATTACATATATCATTCCGTTTGCAACTCCTTAGCATATTCGTCGGAGACGGAGATCAAAATAATTGTCTATGTCAATATAACCATGTCTGTCTGAAAGCTTGTAGTATTTAATAAAAATCTTTCCAATTTTGCACATATATTGCTGGATGTTTCACATATCAAACATCCAGCAATATATGGTTCCATGTTCTTATAGCCTCCATACAACGCATAACGTCCTCTTTTTTTAACCAACGTTTTTATAATTTGGCATTCCTGATTCTTAGAGCTATGAAACTATTTCACAGGTTTAATTTTTGACATAGCCTCCCATATGTATTTTGTGTATGTAATTTAGCACTCCGGGGTATTTATGGGTGAAACCCATAAATAACATTTTTAATACAGATCCATACTTTGACATAGTCTCCACCCTTTTATGTAGTTTAATGATTTTGGAAGGATTTCCACAACTGAAATGATTGTGATTTAGCACTCTTGGTCCATTTTTAAATGATCGTCAAAACGTCGCGATATATTGGACCTAGATCAACCTTTAAGTATACCGATCGCCATATTTCGATAGCATAGTCGATATAGACATTGTGTCCACCAGTCCGTCCGTCTATCCATTATAATTTGTAAATACGATACAGAACACATACATATATGGACCAATCGTCTCGAAATGCATGTTGTATGAGTTCTATGCAAATAAGACCCCTATTTGGGGTTACTGATCCGTTAATATTTATGTGATGAAATGGACCAAAAATGTTATTTTCGTCTGTTTTTCTGGTCACTTAAGAGACCACCGCAAACAAATTTTACACCACGAATGGAAACTGAGCAAATAATAAACATGACTGTTTTAATGAATATCGGTTAATATTTAGCCGGTCAAATGGACCCAGACTTTTGTTTGACAAAATGACTAAATTTTTAATCTGGGCGTAGATTATACTCTTGAAAGAGAAGTTAATGATATTGTTTAGTGTTACTATTACCCTACTAGAGGGCGAAAATGTCGCGTTGATCGCTTCGAAATTTTACATGGTTATGGCCAAGGACGACGTCCATAATTATCGATTATGTTAAGAGGAACATCACATATTTTACATGGTGAAGAGGATCTGACCAAATACTGGGAACGGCTGTATCATCTGATTATCGGTCAATATTCCGAGAATCAAATCAATAAAAACCTAAAGTATCCAAATTTTTATTTTATTAAGTAAATATTCACCTCGGAAAAACAAGATTTAGAAAATATACCAGGGCTAGAAAGTGGAGCGGTTGTCCTATAATCGGTCAAGAGGATGCAAATATCGCGAAATACTGCCCAAGCTCAGAATATTAAATTGCAGAAAGATAGATTTTCGTGGTAGTTGTGTAAGGTATCATATGGTCGGCCCCGTCCGACTATACTCACTGGTTTTCATATAACTCCCATTTAAAAGCCCTGGGAGGATTTTCCAACTGATGTGGAATATGTGGAGGTATTTTCGGCATTCGTCGCATTCTCGGTATTTCGATGTTTCTAGCCTCATTTTCAAAGCGACATAGCTATAAGAAGTTAGTTCGGCGTTTTAATATGAAAAGTTTAAATGTAGGCCCATATTGTGACATATGGCCACATTCCGTTTTTCAACCGATTTCATTATAATTACTTTACGTTACTTTTTTATTGGCAAATAAATCTCCCAAATATTGAAAGTTATTTTTTTTATGAAATGTGTGGTACTTTGTTGAATAGATTACACATAGTCCCGAACAAGGTACAGGCCTAACTTTACGTAATTTTTCGACGTTTTTTTATTTTTCTCATATTAAATTACATTTATTTATTTAATATCCTATTTTGTTAATTTCCATTCTAAACAATTGTATTTTGTCTTTCGTTGCAGGTATGTAACCCATGACGTTTTGTTTGATATTTACTGGGAGAATTATGCTAAGGAAGGACGGCAAGTACATTGATAAAATTAATTATAAACCGCCAAAAAATAAAAGAAAACAAACATTATTTAAACATTGTGGAGAAGAAACTTAAATCAGTTCCAGCATTTATTGGAACTAGCATTTATTTCGTCATAATTAACCCATTCAGTGTTTTTGTCGAATATATTCGACATTTAAAAGTACACTCTTTCTTTGCGATTTTCGGTTATCCTATGTACCGTTACTATTGATGTTTTTGTTTTTGCTAAAAGACAGACGAAACTGTCCGAGGGTTAAAATGAAAATGGCTATTTTTTCTAAACTCTATGCCTTCATATGATTTTAAAAACAAAATTTTAGATTTTTATTCCGACAAAAATTTTTTTGACACTGAAAGGGTTAATACGCATATATATTTTATCGGCAAGTTTGCCTATTTTCATTTTTGACTCAACATTTTTTTTATGAATTATAGTTTTTGCCTAAAACATAAATTCCACCCTTCCTTCTTCTAACTTCTTTAGCATTTCGTTTTCTCTTCGATTAAATAATCGCGTAGAGTGAAAAAAATAGTGTCTGTTCCGATTTCGAAATTTAAATTTGTATTGAGGTTTGGATTTTGAATTGATTAGTTTGTTATTGTGTGCCGTGTTTTATTTTTTATTCTCTATAGTCGTTGGCATTGTAAAAAAACTATTTCTATGGTAACAACAAAAGTAGCAGCGGTGCCGGCAGCAGAAAATACCATAGTAAAAGAAACTGCAAATATTTTTGCAAATATAAATATTGCAAAAAATGAAACGAGAAAAACACATAATACAAATTATAATAACAAATGCAAATCAAATGGGATACAGTCATGGAAAAAAGTTTTGGACTTGGATATAAAAATCTTGGATATAAATTCTAGGTTTTGGTTGGTTTAAAAGTCACAGAAGAATCAATATATCGATGATCGAGCGAAAACAATTCTAGTCATTATAAGAAACACAACACATGTTCGTACGTCTACGTACTGGCTACGTTTATGGTCTAGGTCGGTCAAAAAGACTAGGAAGATTGTATCGATGATTGACTGAATAAAAAAAATCGAGTCCCTAAAAGCAACACAACACATGTTCGTACGACTATCCGCACTGACTACATTTATGGTAAAACAGTCAGTTGGCGATAAGCATCACTAAAACCCGAAGTCTACATAGTATCCCACACATCGTCACATTAGTGATGTAAAAACCTCCATGGAAAAGGTTTTTTTATTTAGCTATACTATCCGATTTTTTGTATTTTGGCTATATCTGGTCCACTCCTGTCAGCTCAATGTGAATATAATTTGACTACTCGTCCCTGCCATATAAACTCATGTCATCGAATTTCATCTTCCTAGAATGACGACAACTTTTATTCGCTACTGTTCTTTTTTTTAATTGAATATTTATGCATGCCAATGGAGATATGTACGTATGCATATCAGCCAAGTGTCTGCCTGTGTTTTGTGCCCCTCTTTCTGGCGTGATACGAACGAACGCATGACAATATAACAACAACTTAATCTCAAAAATAGTTTCGCACCTTCCGTAATTGAAGCGGTGGCCAAGAGTCGTAAAACGAAAACGTTTTTTTTGTTATTGGTGTGCAAAAAAAGACATACCCACAAGACAAGTGGCTGCCAATTGAAACGCATAGTGAAAAAAATTGCGACGAAACGTTCAAATATTCGCAACAATGTCGTTTCGGTGTACAACAACAAAATTTGCAAAAAAAAAACGAGAGCCAAAAAAGCCATAACCAGCTGTTAATTTAAGATGGCACTGAATGTTTTATGTTTCTTTTGTTGTTGTATTTTTGTATTACCTTATTTTCCCTTTGCTTTAAGCAATTTCACATAACTTAAATATCTTCTTTCTTTTTTTATTTCTCCGTTTTTTGTGTGTACGTGTGTGTGTGCAAGTTTCACATAATATTAGTAACAATTTTTATGTTTTTTGCGAAAAATTTGCAAAGTCTACAGTCAAACGTGTTTTAAATGAGAATCACACATGTTTACAATTTTGTGGTTACCACGACTTGAGTTTGAGCTTTGAGTTGAGTTTGAGCTTCCAACATGTGTGACATAGCCGATAGCCACTGTATTTCTATTAACTCGATTGTTAATATAAATATTTTTTTGCTTCGTCATTTTGTTTTCGTTTCGTCTGCTACATTTAAGTCTGTCCATGTCAGAGTCGGCTTCCTTGTTTATTTTTAAACTTTTTGCTAATAACGTGCAAAAATTCGCACTTTCCCAAAAAAACCAAATCGTAGTAGGGAATGGGCAAACAAAAAAAACATTAAAAAATTCAAGTTTAGTTGCAATTTTTTTGTTTTTTGCAAACCAAAAAAAAAAGGTAACAACTCTATGACAATGATGATGATGAAACTTTTTTTTTTGCAAATTCCCTGGCCTTGTTTAAATTGCAAGACAGTGGGCCAAAATAATAGTTAACACTCTGTTAACTCTTTTGTAAAATAAATATATAATTTTGTTTTATTATATTATGGCTGAGATTGTTGTGCGTCTGATTGTGTTGCTTTTTGCCCCAAATTTGAATTAAGGTTAACAATTGCCAAAAAAAAAATATAACAATCACTCCCCAAAGACACACGCACACACACATATCCCCACATAACGTATAATTCATTTTTGTCTACATGTATCACTTTCAAAACATTGTTGCCATTGTTAATGAATGTTGACACTTGGCTGCAGGTTGGTTGGTCTGAATGCAATCGCGTAGGGAATATTTATAAATGCCCCCCACCACCACCACCACCACTTGCATATGTGAATGTCATTTATGATTCGTTGTTGTTGTGTGCCTTCCGATTAATCACCCGCCCAAGCCTTTGTGGCGAATGCAGTCTTGTCACATCCACAACAAAGTGTCGCAAAGTATTTACAACACTGTTAAAAGATAACAACAACAGCACCAACAAAAATCAAGTGTTGCCAATTTATTTCGAAATACATATTTTTATGCAATTTTTATTTTACTTCCGTATCAATGACACATGATGTGATTGGGTGTTTTTATTTTATTTTTTAATAATTATATATTGGACCATATAATGAACGTAATAATTTCTTAGTATTATAAATCAGGGTATCCCCCTGGGTCAATATTAATAATTTTTGGTGCAGAGAGGTGCTGCACAATAATAATTCAAAATATCAAAACGTCGACCGATATATCCCATTTGCAATACCAAACATCCTAGGAGTACTAGTAATGTCTGTCCAAATTTTCAGAGATCTATATTAAATATTGCGATATCTATCGTGATTTCAACAGACGGACAGACATGCGAAAATCGTCATAGAATTTTATTCTAATGAAGAATTGAATAATATATACATTGTGGGGCCTCCGGTGATTTCTTCTTCCCAGAGGATAAAAACAAACTATTCACAATGCCATGACCCCATATTACGTTTAGCCCAATCGAATCATATGTGAAGCCAACCTGTACGGCAGAAGTGTAACTCACCTGCACACTATAAATGTGAACAACGAAAACACTTTTAGCATTCCAACGCCTAGAGGTTTTGGGCGAAAGAGATCCACAAAGTCATTTGGAATAACGGAAAGAATAAGAAAATATTATTTAGTGCAACATTTTTAGTGCAACATTAACTTAAAATCGGACGAAAATATATGAAGGAGGTGTAAACATGATTCTAGACCTAGTTTAGTACGCTATATCAAAATCCGTGCAAATCGAGAGATATATAGGGACTTTGGTGCACCAATTACCTTAAATCGGACGAAAATATATATGGGAGAGATATATCTAAATCTGAACTGATTTTCATAAAACTTAGAACACATCAAAATTCGTGCAATTCGAATGATTTTCAGGGACTCTTGTGCACCACTTACCTTAAATCAGGCGAAACTATATATAGGAGCTATATCTGAACCGATTTTCAGGAAACTTAGCACACATCATTCTAGACTTAGTTCAGTACGCTATACCAAAATTCGTGCCAATCAAAGACTTTGCAAGGACTTTGGTGCACCATTTACCTAAAATCGGGTGAAACTATATATGCGAGCTATATAAAAATCTGAACCGATTCTCACGAAACTTAGCACACATCATGCTAGACTTAATTCAATACGCTATGCCAAAATTCGATTGATTTTCAGGGACTTTGGTGCACCATTAACCTAAAATCGGGCGAAACTATAAATGGGAGCTATATCTAAATCTGAACCGATTTTCACGAAACTTTGCACACATTATTCTAGACTTAATTCAGTAGGCTATACCAAATTTCGTGCATTTACATTAAATCGGACGAAAATATATATGGGAGATATATCTTAATCTGAACCGATTTTTCCCAATTTTAATTCAATACGCTATGCCAAAATGCGACCTGTACTTTGACGGACATGCATAAATCTACAGACGGACATGCATAAATCGACTCAGAAAGTGATTCTATGCATATTCTCAAAAGGAACCATAGGTCTATCTCGATTATTTTTGCCTGTTACAAACATATACAAAGACATAATACCCTGTACCACAACATTTGGAACATTTCCTATGTCACTGTTAAGCTTTTGAAAACCTTCGAACCCAATTATTGGCAAATAAAGAGGCATAAAGGGACTGCACTAAGAACCCAATAATATTAGAAGCATAGTGTGACTTACCTTAAGATGTCGCTTCTAACTTTTTCCTTCCTACAGTGCACAGCAGGCTTTATCTGGGTTAAGTGTAAGTCAAACTACGGATATGTGGTGGAGTAAACCACACCTTTCATCATATTTTTCAATCTAAACTAATCTAATATTTTCTTAATCGTAGGATCGGTTTGGGACGTTGGGTCAATATTTATGACAAAATTTATTCACATGATGTAAATTCTTTTCGAAGTCTGATAAATTGATGAAAAGCTGCGAGAATAGCACTTCCATTCGACTGCACATGTAGCGCTTATTTGGTTGCAACTTCCTGTATACAAAGGCTAGTAATATTTTTACCGAAATTATTTCAAGATAGTTCAGATTTAAATTTAAAAAATCTACATTAATAAAATCGAGATTTATCCTCCTTTTTATATATATATATATTTAATTTTTGCCGAAATTATTTCAAGGTTTATTTTTCCCCTTATTTTTCCTCTTTTTATAATAAAGTGTCAACTCATATATATGTACACATATCCTTTGTAAACAACAAATCGATTGTTCCTCAGGAAATCAATCCATTTTTCTTGCCGTCCATGACCTAGTTCTCAGCATGTGTGCATGTGTTTGCTTGCGGCCGCCATCATTGATACCAATTACTTTTAAGATCTTTATTAACACGTTCTATGGTTTCCTCCATCTCTCTCTCCCTCTCCATACAATTCTTTAGACAAATGAATATAATTAATAATATGATTAACTTAAAGCTGCAACAATTTGTTGCATGTCACATTCACACATCCTGCAAACATTGCCGGCAACAACATTTAAGCTCTTTATTTTTTGTCGTTCGTTCTTTCTTTCATTTAATGGCAACTAAAATGGTTGTAAATCTCACGTTGGTGCAATGGTGCAAGAAGGAGCTTGCATCTTGATTCTGCAAAGCCTTTTCGTTACCAGCCTCCGACTTCATCATCTTGCATAGAGCATGCTGGAGTGCGAGAGAGAGGGAGAGAACGATCGGTCGGTACGGTAACTGAAATTGTGGTTAATAGTAAATGGACGGAATGGAAAATATATGTTTGTATGCATGTATGATGAAGGAACTTTTTGTGGCGTAAGGGAATGTGTGTTTTGTGTGGTGGAAATTGATGTTTATTGCAATGGCATAATGCCTTTGGGGGTCTGTTAAAGCAGAAAAAATAAAAACAGTTTTCTTTGATGCCACCACCACCACCATCATCATCAGCAGATTGAATGTTAGACCAACGCACGTTATACTTATGCATGGCACACAATCACATCCACAGCCACTGACATGTATCCACAGCATTGACCACAGCATCTATCCATCTATGATGATGATGCATCCATGCCATTGTCCGTCGATCAATCCAGTCAGTCAGCAAGCCAGCCTGCCTGCTTAGATGGCTGGTCAGCTAGCCACATGCGGATGAGTGCATTTCTTCTATTTCGTTTTTCCTGTCGTGGTTTATTTGTGGTTTGACATGGTTAATTATAAGTTGCCAAGTTCCAAGCCCATATTGTTGTTGCTGTTGTTGTTGGTTGGAGGGGGCTCTATTTATATTGTTGTCGTTGGTGTTGTTGCTGTTTGCTGATTTCATGTCTTCTCGTAAAATAGAAAAATTTCGTTATAATTCAACTTATTCGACTTCTCGCACCAGCGTTTCTGCTGAACGACCAACCGACAAGAAACAAACATCCAATTTCAATCAAAGCTAACTTTTCTTTTTTTCTATCTTTCTTTCGATTTGTTGCTGTTTTTTGTCTTCAAACTCATTTATTGTTGTACCAGAGTACCCGGTAATTTTTCAAATGCCTCACAACGTTTGGCGTGCCCCTCTTTATATGTTTTCAATTTTTTGAGCTGCATAAATGTTTTTCTTTTCTTGATTTTTTTTTTTTTTTTGCTTGGTCAGCGTTGTTATAAAAATTTGTGAATATAGTGCTGACAAGTGTATTTATCTCCACGTTTTCCTGTGAAATCTGTGAATTCATTCATTCCTTTTGCGGTCGAATATGGTAAAGCATACGTTCGTGGGTCCAGATGCGAAATACAGTGTTGTCAATTTATTTTGGGCCTCTTTGGAACGTCACTTGTATATTGCACTGAAATATTTTTAGCCCCAGTGTGGCAAAATGGTTTTGAAGTGTTTGGAACAGAATAATTCAATAAAAAACTGTCTGACACCACCTGAGATGCCCTTTTTTACTTACCACTATATTAAGCGTATGCACAATTGTAAAATTCTGGAATTCTGAAAATTTGTACATTCAGAAGTCCGAAACCTTACAAAATTTAAAATAATACCAAATTTTATTTCCATGTATAAAATAGGTACATTGCTTAGCATGAACCAACCTTCCCAGTATTTAAATGCTTTGTGTTCAGGTCAAAGTACTACATAGGTGCGAACTAAAATAATACGAGTTTATCGTTTCGAATATGTGTTATATGTGTGTATGTAGAAAAGTGGAGGCCAAAAAAACGAAGAAAACAACAAAAAATTAAATCAGAAAAAATCACTGAGAGAAGGTTTTGAGACAAAAAAATAAAGCATTCGAATTATAACGGTTCTTAATGGAATGGAGTGTGCATTTCGATTGAATTTCAATGTAGTCAGTCATTCAATCCGGGGTAGATGAAGGCAATGCAACAACACATCATGGCATGGCATATCGTGTGGCGGTGTGGCCGCCGCATGTATTCCACCAAGGTACGCAATTGAGTTGTCTCCGTGATTGATTTCGAAGGTGGAGATTATTTACCACGAAAAAAGTTTTTTTCTGGTTTGGAAGAGCCACAACAGCCAACCAACAACGAAATGATAGCCTATCAGAGAGAAGAGTGAAAAAATAAATTTTCCAATTTAAATTATAACAAAAATATTTGGAAATGATGTAAGAAGAATTTTTTTCTCTACACTCAAATATTTTCTTAAAAAGGTGCTTAAAATTAATATTTAAGGATTGATTTTGTTTACATGGCTTGTCGCGAACTGAGTCGAATCTCTCTCAAGTTAAGTCACCGAACGCTCCCTTCTTTCGAATAAGATGAGAAATGCGTATCCGTTCGGATTTTTGAGTCTCCTCAATGAGGTGAAAATTTAAAATTTTTTAGAACTTTAAAATAGTGGCTTTGGTATATTGTTAAAAGGAAATTTGGATGCCCAATAAACATCCAATAAATTATAAAATATATCTAATTCGATTGAAAAACAAGCCCAAGATACAGAATAAAGGGCGTACCGCTATAAGAGGCCTACTCCGAAACATAAATAGATATTGATTGTACCCAACACGAATTCAAAATACCTAATATACTGCCAATTTTGTTGAATAACGAATTCCGAAATTCTTTATGGGATTAACATTTAAAAAAATCTAATATTTAATGCCAAAAAGTAAAGCTTTGGAATCCTAATCCCAGCTGTAGCTGTCACATACCTTGCCACAATATTTCCAAATACTAATGCGATAGAACATTTGATACGCCATATTTCCAAAATCACAGATTCAAGTGACTCACTCTCTCCTATTACCAAAAATTGTGAAAACGTTTCCTCTATCAAATAAAAACAAATAATACAAAGTTCCATGTGTCCTAGATGCTAAAATTATTGCGCTAACCATTATAATGGAAAGTAAATTGTGTGCCCTTTTCGATATCCCCATAGTTAATGATATTCTCAAAGTATCGGAACATATTTGTTATAACAGCTCAATTCGTGACTTTAAATAAATGTGTATCATAAATAAAGTTAACAACAACATGTTGCAACCACCGCCAACCTCAACCCCATCGCCCCTTTTATTCGATATATTTTACTTCATCTTCTGGTCCCGCTTAATAACAGCAGCAGCAACAACAACAATACACACAACACAAATTACAACAAAATAAGAAATCAAAATAAGAATAATGTTCGGCAGAAACGCTGCTTGATTTGTTTCCAGCATGTTCGTGGCTAACGAACGAGACTGCAACAATCAAATCAGTTGCAAAGAAAAATCGACAAAACATGGCCATAAACAATCGGAAAACATAAATATTATGATTGACTCGTTTGGCTATTGGAAAATCGAATAAAAAGAAAAACAGAAAAACCTTGACGATTGCCCCGCTGGGGGAAGTTTCAGTTACTCCCATTTGATGACGATGTGGAAACGTTTCTCTCCTTTCGCCTTGCCTCGATTCCTTGGAAACTATTTTTCAAAAAGGTGACCATGTACTGGTTTACTTCTTACGACAACAACGGCCAACGACTGGCCAAAAATCAAGATGAAGTTATCTGACAATGGGGTATTCAAATGTTGGGGCGTTTTTGTCCACACAACAACAGCAACAGTCGGCACAACACATGACACATCTATCCCCTTGGCCGTTTCATTTATTTGTCTTTTCTGAATGTATGTTACCATGTAGGTATATTTGGTAGATGGATGCCACACCTGCAAAGGTGGTGCACCTCCACCCGGTCGGGCATAAATATTCGTGGTAAAAAACAAACGGAGAAAAAAATGACTCATGCTATTCAACAACAGCTTCAATGAAAAAGGAAGTAAAAGCCCAACAACTGGGAGTTGAAAATTAAGCGGTTTCAACTAAAAGTTATGTAAACAATATAACGGATTAAGATAATATTCAAAGACAATTATGACCACCATCACACTAGGTGGTATATGGGAATGACTAAAAACATATATTTTTTGAATATATGTAGAAAATTAAAATTGGCTATTGTAAACAAAAGTCCAAAGGTTCACATGTAGCAACTATATTGAGAAAATTTTAAAATTTTGCGGTTTAATTGTTTGTGCATAGATACGTCATTTATCCTGGCAAGTTTCGCCAGTTTAGCTTGAACATGCTTTGATTTGAGTTATATTTTTGTACATTATTTTGTGTGAAGTACTTCACTTTAAATGGTCTATTGGCTTTTATTTATGTGCCAGCTTTGTCTTGTAAGAGTGCTAACCAAGAACCTAATGCAAAATTTCTTATAAAATAATAAATTGAGAACACCTGAACGGCACCAGCACCCTTGACACCACGAATAAGCGATGTAAAGAATATCTATTGGGGCTAAAATGACCACTCCAGGTACCCCAGTACTAGGTATTTTTAGCGCTTTGAAAACATTTTCGAACCGAATCAAATTTTTCTACAAAAATTTATTTATATCAGTTTACATTTTGACATATCCTTCATATGAGAGTAGCTCCCCCATCCTCAGTATTTTGACGGTTTAAGAAGCATTTTTCCATTATAGTGACTGTAATTTGACATTGCAGCATATTATTACGTTCTCATCGAAGTGGCATAATAATTTGGCATATTGCTCTTCAAGTGCATGTCTTTAAGTCTTCAAGTACATGTTATAAGTCTTCAATATAATGCACGTTCGTTAAGTTGGTGGTGCTCTGATATTCTCTGCAAATCTAAAATTCCATGCCCCCAGGTTTGGAAAATATGGCTAGGGCCTTCATGATGTCTAAAGTCATTCGGACTTCTTATATAGATGTTATGTGGGTCATGGACCTGTATTAAAAATCTTCTTCCATGGGGTATTTTGCCTTTTATGAAAACGAAATGGCAATTTACAGGACCCTTATGTATCCCATGAATATGCGAAATACCCTATTCTAACCACATTTGATATCTGAAAGCTTTTTCATCGAACACTGAATAGATGCTCTTATTTTTCCGATATTTTTTCAATTAAAAAAAGTTTTCACAATTTTTAGTCATTGGAGGGAGTGGGTCACTTTTATTTACGATTTATGGAAATAGGGCGTTTCAGCGGATATGTCACAATTTTTAAACATTAATATTTGGAAATATTGTTTGTTGGTCTGTGCCAGCTACATCTTAGAATTCCAAAACTTTATTTTTTAAAATTAAATTTTTGGGATTTCTTCTTTTATGTTAAACAAAGATCCCATAACGATTTTGGGGGTTTTGGCACGTTTTTCAACCAAATTGGCTGTAATTTAGTATTTTGGATTCGTATTGGGGTACAATCGATATCAATTTATGTTTCGGAGAAGGCCTCTTATAACGTTAACCCCACGTTATTCATTATCTTGGTCTTGTTTTTTCAGCCGAATTGGAGTATCAAAAATTTATCATAATCCCTATTTAAATTTTAACAAATTTTTAATGTTCACCTCATGATGGAGACTAAAATATCCGACCGGACGAACTTGCATTATTTTGGTACACATTATCCTTAATTGTGTTGAAAGGTTGGTACACAATCGTAATGGTTGAATTTTGTACGCAATTCTGATCTAATTCGATAGAAGAGAGCGTTAGGTTGAATTAACATGAAAGTGGTCTGACTCAGTTTGGAATATCGCCTATTTTCGACCAAAAATCAAGATGGAAAATAAGAAAGATCTTCTCCGATTGCATTTATCGTAATTCATACGATAGCTATACACTCACAGAGAAACACGTCAAAAATAAGAACCGATTGGATTATTAGAAACGCGTCAAAATTTGGAACCGATTGGATTATTAGTTTTTGAGTTATCGTGCCCGCCATTAGTAAAAAACTGTTTCGAGAAAAACGCGTTTAAAGTTTGAGAAGCAGTTCGACCGTCGCTTGATAGTGACACAACAAATCGGCTATATCATTAAAAGTGGTAGAGATTTTCATTTGAAATTTTATAGGGACATTCCTGAATTAGTGTAGGTTCGATTAAAATTAAAACTTTTGAAACTGAGTATGGATGGGGTCCCCTTAAATAAAAATTAAAACGTTGACAGATATTCATAGTTATCCACGTACGAGGAAATCCGCAGATTTTTTTTTAGAAAAAAATCATTCATTTCTCCCATAACAAAAAAGCAATGTCCAACTTACCAATAATTTTCTCCTATATATCGTTTCCTTTCATATATGCTAAAGTAGATATTAGCCCTGGAGTCTTACATTTATTAATCTATACCTCAATATCATGTAATATAGATTAATTAATGCTAAAAAAAATATTTTAAAGCTTTTAAACATACCAAAACCGTTTCTCATAGCCGAACAACAATTTCATTTTCTTCAAAAAAAGTGACTATAAACCGTAACACGGTACACGATTTTCAACATACATCTAATAATGAATGATTATATCGATTTGTTAAAATTTACCGAACAAGAAAGGTGTTCGAAGAAAAATTTGCAGCACATCGCCAAATGCCGCCGGTTAGTTAATAGACCAAGAAGACATTTATACATGATTAGTCTCCCATTGTGAGATTATGATAGCCATTGTGCCGGGAGCGGAGAACAGTGGTTGAAATTTTCTAACAACATAAATCTCAAAAATGTCATAATAATTCCAAAACTATTACAAGATTATTACGACAAAAAAATCGAATTTAAAAATTCAAGTGGATTATATGAACTTGTAATGAATCCCTGTCTGATCTTATGGTGTTGATCTTGTCATTAATGACATTAATTTTGAGCTAAAATTTAACTATAAAATAAATAGACCCTTGTTCCACTGTTTATCCCATAGTCCCATATGCATGACTCAATTCCATTCGATTGTTGTTGTCGTTGTTATTGTGATGATGCTGGCTGGCTGGCTGCCTGCCTGCGATAGTAACACTGGCCATGGTAGTAGTGGCCACATTTGTTTTCATTGTGTGTTTACATCACAATTAATGTTCCTCGTTGCAACAAAGTCAGCCTGACAATTTAACCAAAATTACTTCCAATTTATCATCTAACGGGGTCTGTTGTGGTGGTGGTAACAACAACTCAGAAAAAAATATGTTTTGTTTTTTTTCGGACTTTTTTTTCGATTGCTTGTTTTAGTTTGGTGCTATTTTTGATAGTTCGTATGTATTGGTGGCATTTATGTGGATTTAGATAGTCTTATAATAACAAAAACAAATAATTTTTGTTTTGTTTATTTTGGATTGTCTTATAAACGTGGCTATTTAATTTTCAATTGTTTTTTTTTTTTGGTGATGATAATAATAACACAATTCCAAAATCCCTGATCCACCAATACAATGTTAAGAGCCACTTGAATACACTTCTCCTTCCATTGAAGACGTCAACAACATGACAACCTGGGCCGAAGAGATGTTATTGTAAAAATATAATTACAATTATACCGGAAATTAATGTTTCTGTGGTCAAAAGCAATAAAATAAAATTTTATGAGACCTAGAAAATAAAAAGGAGAGAGATGGTTACTTTCTTAAACGTGCTTAGTCACTGGGTGGCATTTGGAACAAATCCTTCAAACATGGAGGCAACCCACCTACCGAATCTTCTAACCATTTGCAAATATTTTATTAAAAGTCCGGAAAGTTTGAAAGTATATGTGTGTATTATCTATAGCACAGTCGGGGGTAATCATCGCACGCGTGCACACTCGCGAGAGTAAATATCGCTATTCTCTCTCACACATTCAACTGAACCAATTGAAAAACCATTGACACACACACAAAGACAAGTGCGTGAGAACAGAATTTTTTACGCTCTGTCCGTGCCTGATCTATAGGAAAAAATAAGTCATTGAGTATCGGCCAAATAAAAGTTTTCGCCGGAAAGCCCCTGGTTTGAGATAATATGTGAGAACTCGCAGCCTTGATGTGAGAGGACCATGGGTATCATGTTAAAACATACATAACATACTGATTAGAGCCTATTTTTGAGATTTCGCATTGTCATATGTTTAGATCACCTGTGACGATCTTTTAAATATATTTTGAAGCACCACGTGTGTTTCTCTAGAAGTTGCGCATACATCCAATAATGTATCCCAATAGTAACTGCAAATTCCAATATTAAGTACGACCACTACTACATCTCAATAGTTTATATTTATTAGAAACTCTCATGACATTCACTCATTAATATAACAAGAATCTTGTTGCCCATAATACTCCTGTTGTTGTTGTTTCGATTCCACGATTTGTCATCAGTCCGTCCAGCAAACTGACTTAGTTATTATTCTAGAAGAAAAAAAAAAATAAGCGATGAACGTATACTCTACCAGTATTATTTGTTCTACATAGATTTCTATCTGGGCACACGAAAGATAGTACCGGTTGCTGCTGTTGCTACTTCTTGTTGTTGCCGCTTTTTATTCCGTTATGTTGCCTGCACTGATTATGGTGTATGCATGCATGTGTTTGCCTTAGATTGTGCATCTAAGCCCAAAGTGGCTATTATTTTATGAGCAAAGATCAATCTAATCGCAGTCTTATTCAGTTCTTCCAGACAATGTGGAGCTTTGGTGTGTGTGTGTGTATGAGTGTAGTTGATTGATTGCGGTAATTAATAATAAATATAATATGTACATACGTATACATAACATGTATGTATGTAGATTCATATGTAGGCTCTTGAATATTAATGTAATCTGTGGAATGCATCGTATTGTTTATATTAAAAAAAAACAAATATACACAGTTGGATCTCAATTTTTCGTAGTTATTGGATTTGGATTTTTTTGTTGTATTAATTGAGTAAAATTTAAATTTGTTACTCCACTTGCAACACCTCAGAGACTTCATATAGAATATATTCCTGAATAAAATAATATTTCCATTTCTGTCAGTTGAAATCCCGATAGTGCTCACGATATTTGGGGTAGACCCATGAAATTCTGTGAATGCGTTGCTAATATTCCTACGACGTTTAATATTGAAGGTGGGATATATCGATCCATGTTTTGGTATAACCTTAGCCATATAATGGTACGGTACATTACTCCAACCGACGGGACTATAATTTGGCATTCGTGATTCTTGCTGATTAATCAACTTCTCCGAATAATTTTTTCCGAATGTTGAAGAATATAGCCCAATTTTCCTACCTTAGCGTCATAGTCTCATTTCATGTTCTCGAGCACAAAACATGCCCTCATAGACTATAATCAATAGTATTCCTACCTCATGGTGGAGGGTACGAAAAAATTCGATCGGAATATGTTAAATCCGAATAAATCTTCCATTTTAGATCTGCCTATTACAACTAGAAGGACTGTATTTTCAGAAAAATAAGTTGCCTATTTAAAAAGCTAGTCCCACTGTATCAAACACCCTCTAATATTCAACTAAACATGGAGAAATGCGCAAGGGATTAAAATTTCCGGGCATGCTTAAAAAGCTTTAAATTCTGATTTTTTTTATTTAGAATTGTCTGTATAAAGGCAATACAAATTATGCAAATGATGGTGAGGGTATTTATGATTTTAGAAAATCAAAACTAAAATTACCGTTATCTCAGATAATCTCACACATTGTTCTCTTGTCGGCAAGACTTACACACATTCATAAGCCGCCAAAGGTCTGAAAGCTAACAAAAATTGTATACGCCAAAACAAATTCGTTGTTCCTCTATGTGGCGGCTTCAATACACACATTCATCTAACTGCGTACACTGCAGTTAAGCCTTTCGAATGAAGTGATGAATTTTCATTGTTACTCTCACACCACCACACACCACTTTTTCACTTGAATTTAATTAATTATGCGTTTTCAAGCTTTAACAAAAAAAAAAATAATAATTTACAGTATGTACAATGGTTATGCTGAACTTGACGCCGGTCTCTAGCAATAGGGGGGTTTCTTTGTGCGATCAACAACAAAAAAAAAGAAAAAACCTTAAATTTCAACATTTCACCAACTAACCAAAAAGACCACAGTTGAGGGAAATTTCCAACTGTGAATGCATTCACATAACCAAAACCAAAAAAAAAACACTCACTCTCATACGACTACACACACCTATTGTTGCGTTCCGAAATGTTAATGTGGCTCCAGCAGCAGCAACAACAAGAACCAACCGTCCAGTGAATGTAATTACTCCCATATACGGAAATAAATGGCCCAAAACAACAACAATAATAATAACAATAAATGGGGGGAAAACAATAACCAACAATCGGACAGACAGACGGACATAATACACCTGTTGTTGCCCCAGCAGGATGGTAAAAATAAATTTTGTTACATTGTATTATTCAGCAATTATTAACAACAACATTGTTGTTGTTCTAATAATTCTGCAGAATGCAAAACAAACCAAAATCTTAGATCCATGGCATATTTTTACTTTATTGTCTGAAGAATAGCAACATTCTGGCTTTGAAAACCATCTTGCTTATGAGATTTATAATCTTTGCACAAATCGCCAAGAAAAGCAATTAACAAATGTTAGCCATGTACAACATTGTATTACAGAGTTAATTACATTAATGAACTAAGGTCTGTATAATGAAATATTAAATATTTGAGTATACATGAAATTATACCCGACGTTAGCTGAATTTTTGTGTGCTAAAAAAATATACGAGTTATTCCCACTAGGGTTTATTGAATTAAAATTTCCATGATTTTCAAGGGGATGGAAATTAAAATAATTTCGACATGAGAGCTGACATTGATCTTTTCACTGTCTTACGTAAAAATCATCCAAAAGTGGGTAAAGCTAGGTGGTCACTATATTTGGTCCATGGTTATGGACGAAAATTCGGAAGGAGGCTATACCTTAAATTGGACCTATAACGAATATTCTTGCAAGGATATTGCCCACTCACTAGAAACTGCAAAAGAACATTTACAGCCATTCGGTTGGAAGATGTGGCTAAAACATTAAAAATACCGAAAGTTTAAGGAGGATATTCCTAAACTTGGTCATGCCTGCAAACAAACAGTCGGAAAACAGACAGACAGTTGGAAAAAGCTAGATGGTCTTAAAATCCACTCCTTTATATGGTATAAAATTTGGTGTAGAAAAACTGCCCTCGAAACTTTAACATACAGAATTTTTGGGGCTATATAAAAACAAGAACCTATATTAACAATTTATTAAGCAGAAACCCGGAATGCGAATTTACATCCACTTGCGGTTAAAGTCCTCAAAATACCGATAAAGGGGCGCGACATTTGTATGGGAGTTATTTAAAAACATAGATCTACTTTGAAAATTGTCTACAAAGATTTTTTCTTCCACCAAGAACCAAAAATGAAAAATGACAAATTACATTTGTATGGAGACTATTTAAAAACATGGACTTTCAATACAGGTCCATACTCTGTAAAGGGTGATAAGCAGCACTCAATACAGGAACAAACCAAAATATTCTTAAGACTGTCAGGTCAAATTTATGTCCTAAATATTGAGTATTCAAGCTTCCAATTTCATATACTGAACATTTCAATGGAATATGTACTTGTTCATTCAGTCTTCTAAATTCATACTACTTAACAATATATTTACTCATCGTGTAAAATTTCATGGTGTTTGGATCATTGAACATGGTAGTCTGTAGAGCGATAAGAAAAACAAAATGAATGAAATATGGTGTCCATTTGATATTCTAAATTTTGTTAAGGACTATATTTAGATTATTACTATTATTTCCATTTTTATATTTGTATAAAATACTTATTTTTTATTTTAAGAAATAAGCCAAAAAAAATATTTTTCGTCAATGTTCAAATAATTTCATGGACATATGTACCTTACAAACACCCTCAAAGATAAATAATGAAATTGGGTGAAACAACTTAAAAGTTTATCATTGTTGATTGATTGCAACAGTTCGTAGCAATGAAAAACCAGTACCGACCAGTATGACGAGTACCTTTGACTGGTTTAAGATTGGTGATGGTGGTGGTGGTGGTGTTGCGAGTACTTAGCTTTGGCATCTTAGCGTCCTTCGTACACATACAATTTTTGGAGATTGTATTTGATTACTGACTGGTCTGACTAGCCATATGCAGGCATTTGTATATATGTATAATGTTTTTGTTGTTGTTGTTTTTTTACACCTCTGCCTTCTCCTTCCCTATATCATCTATCTACTTATACATGATGAGGTTTGTTTGTTTGTTTTTTTATTATTTCTTCTCTCTACTCGAACACAATGAACTGGGATTGTTTGGCCGTTAATAGATTTGAACTTTTCGGTGTTTTGTGATTTTGATTGGCGGCATGCCACTTTTCAATCTGGCTTTCTTGACTGGCCTCTTTATTGTGCCCCTCCAAGCTTTAGTTGTTGGGGCCGCAAAATAAAAACCAAAAACAACAATAGCAGTCACCCAACCACGAAAAATATCATTGATCTGTGATATGTATCGAATCGGAATTACATTCAAGTAGTTGGTGTTTGCAATTGAAGTGAATTTCAAGTATTGTCTGTGTTTGCCCGCTGCCACACCATCCACCACCATCACCTCCACCCTGACATATAGCTTGCCATCATCACAACAATTGGAAAAATTGCTTTGAAAAGTTTTTGGTGGGGCAATCGGGGTCCCATTAAACATTTTTTTGAAACCGTGATAAAACACTTAAAACTGACAACAGCTTTAAGCTGTTCAATTTAATTGTCAACGTTTTAACCATAAAAACGGCAGAATGACTACTGGAAAAATTCATTTGGAGTTCAAAGATTTGAAGGGTTTTCTTTAACAGTTTTTTTTTTAATTCTCTTATTTAACAAAAATGTTTGTCGTTGCTGTAAGGCAACGAAATAATGCCATAAGAACTAAATTATTTTTTGTTCAGCAATATTTCCAATGACAAATGTTTTATTTAATTATACCGCTGTGGTTCTATTTGAGATAATTGGTACTGAACCTTGACCTAAAAATTCGATCAAAATGTTTTTAGGCGATTTTAAAATAGATTTTCAAAAGAAATAGTAAATCGAAAAATAAAGAAGTAAACAAATCGTTAAGTTTGGCTAGGCCGAACATCTATTTACCCTCGAGAGGTGCTATTGCATAGTACATTTTTTAAGGGAACCCCCCCCCCCTTTCACGATTTTTTATTTTTAAGATTTTAAATGGGCTGGTAAATGAATACCAATGCTTGTTAAGGTTTGTAACTTTGCACATATATATTTGAAGATTTAAAGAGGAAGAAAAATAATTTACCGTGTATGAACTAGGATTAAGTAAACCTAACAAAATACCGATTTTTTACCAAAAAACCAGTTAAAAAATAAGGAAGATCTTCACCGATTGGCTTTATCCTAGTTCATACGATAGCTATACACCCACAGAGACGGCCATTCGCAAAAAAATGTTTAGAGAAAAACGCGTTTAAAGGCTATTGCATAGTACATTTTTTAAAGGAAAATGTTACATTATTACAAATATCGAATAATTTGGGATACAGTTATAGAGGACCTACTCCTAAAACATGAGCCAATATTTCCAGTTTGTTAGAAAACGTGCCCTAACTCATCGAAATAGCATTATTTTGGAGGTACCTTTAAAAAGTGAACCAATATTGACAATTTTTGGTAGAAAGATTTGTTATCCAATTATAATCCAAAATCGTTTGTAAAACGTTCACAAAAACATAAAAGTTACCCGCTATATTGGGAACTAGACCAAAACATGGACCGATATATCCCATTTTTAAAATGAAGTTTTTTAACTCACCACGAACCGTGAATGCTGAATTACAGCCTTCTCGGTTAGGACCTTCGAAATGCTAAAAATGAGGCGGGACCTAAATATACAGATTATGCCTAAAAGTGGACCTACATGAGGCGATTTTTTCAATCCTTTATCCTGATTTCAAGAGACGTCCATGACTAAATCGGCATAAAATTTTATTCTGATTAATAATTTATATGTATTATAACATCTCTAGCGAATATGTCAAGATATTTTATTTTATGGGACTAGAATTTCTCCCCTCCATAGTTGACTCTGAAGTTAGTAATTAATTTGTAGTACCACGCAGCAGAAATGATAAACAAAATGTTTAAATTGACCCATCTATTTTGTAGCACTTAGTAGTTGGGCACGAATATCCAATTGCATGCATGCCCATGGATATTCTGCTGTAATTGTTTATACGATATCCATATGTTCGTTCTATTTGTATATACGTACGTATGTATATGTTACACATTTGTTTTTGATTACCATTACTCTTGAGATAGATATTCACCCATATTCCATACTCCACAGCCACATCCATACATCCATCTCTCTATCTAAGTGAATAGCAAAGCGGGTGTTTTTATTTTTGTTTAGCATGTCTATGCGACTGTCTGACATCCATCACCAAAAACTAAAAAAAAAAATAGAAACGAAACAAAAACACTGCCTTATTTATGGGCCAATGTTTGTGGTTTCGTTTTGGCTTTTTCTCTCTCCATTTGTCTACCACTCCCTCCCACCACCACCCTGGTGAATAGAGGGAGTCAGTTCCCCAAACAAGGCAAACGGACAAAACCCGAAACACTTTAAGCTTCAAATGAAGTTTCGTAATACAAGCAAGTTTGCCACAAAGTGTTACGTTATGTCGTCGTGGTCGTCGTCGTTGTCGAGAAAACGTTTTATGGGTATTTAATTACGTCTGTCGTTTCATTTTCTTCTGCTCGTTTGTATTTTATTTTTATTATTTTCAAATGCTGACATTTTACTTTCACATTGTTAAATTTGTTGTTGGAATTGGAATTTGTTTTAAGTGAACATAGAATTATAAATTGAAGAATTCTTTTTTATGGCATTTCAATTTTGTTTCGCAGCAATTTACACCCCAACTACATGGCCGTTAGCTTGTGGAATTGAAGAAACGAAATTAGACATACACTTTTTTATTATGGAATGTATAGACCGTATAAAATTTCAAATATTGCAATTTAAATATTTATATTTCGCTTCCTATGTGATACTCCACATTTTCGTGAAGCTCGCCTCGATTAAAAAAATAAATACATCAACTTCCCTTTTTGAAGTTTGAAAACATGTGACTGTGAGGGATGCGTTATTTTTCATTTAAATGTTTTTCGAACTGTAACAAATCTATTTGAGATTCAAGGGAGAGCTAAAACAGACCTTTGAACCTCATATCAGAGAACATATTTTCAATTCCTTAAGTCAGCATGTATTGCGAATTTTGTATTCTTTAAAATAGGGTTTTTATTTATGCATGAATATCAAATTTGTAATCACGCCCAGATATAATTGCAAAATTTTTCCAACCCTCAAAACACTTAGCCCTATGTGACTTTTTATCACAAGCAAGAGTAATAACGTTTTAAAGACCTATTAATTTGGTCGGAGTTTTGTATGATGATATACACTGCGTATCATAACTATAGACGCACCTTTAATTCAATTGGTATGTCTTCGAAGACAAAATTATTGCAATTTTGGGAAAGCAGCAACAATCAAGGACTCGTTTTTTAGCAGGGCAACGCACAAGTTCATAAAAGTCGCCATACTCAAGTATGGTTAAAATCGAAAAATATGAAAATCTCCGACCAGAATCCGATCGAGAACATGTGTGGAATCTTGACTCATCGTGTCTATGCAGAAAACCTCCTATACCAAACTGTATTTTACCTCCAAGAAGTGATTATCGATGAATGGCGGTCAATCGATGAAGACTTGCGAATACTTTTGATCAACAGTGTGATGGATAAAATTTTTTAACTTATTCAAAGTAAGGGAGGCCCTACCCATTAATTATAAAAGTTATTTTATTTTATTTAAGTTTTTAAAAATAAATTTTTCAAATTTTGTAAAAGTGCGTCTATAGTTATGCAACACCAGCAATTTTGAAAGTGTCTGCACTTTCGGCGAAACCATAAAGAATATATTAATTATTTTTGTTGAATAATATGTGTTTTTGATCGTTTTATTGTGAACAATAAGTTAATGGGTCCATTTTATTTGTCAACTAACATACCAATTGAATTAAAGGTGCGTCTATAGTTATGATACGCAGTGTATATACGAAAATAAAAATATGTGATAACTTTGAGCAATCGAACTGTAAAAAATCACACAATATGTGGAAATATTCAAAATATCTGAAATATCTGAATGTACGAAAATACGTGGGTTGCTATGTATATTTCTCTGAAATTTCTATATTAATATTTGCGAGATTTCAACAGACAGTCGGACATGGCTAATTGGACATCGAATTTTCTTTTGATCAAGAATAAATAATTTGCGGAGTCTTCAGTAAATATTTTAAAGTGTTGCAGAAGGAGTGCCAAAATTTATGCACGCATCGCCTTATGACTCCTTCGAAAAAGCACTTCGAATTAAATGGACGCCTATTTCTTCGACAAAATTGCTCTCGTGTCGACTGTCCCACTTGAACAACGTAGGAAGTAAATTCTAATGTGGTGTTCCAAAATTTCTTTGCCTGAAGACTTCGTCATAATTTTTGATCGAGCAAAACGTGGAATTAACGAATACATTTAACAATCTTCTGTCATTCCTTCAGAATTTTAGCGGCAATTTTTTGCAAAGAAGTATTCGGACCAGCCACCTCACAATGAATTTGTCTTATTGGGACATTCGCTTGGAATGACAAATGGTTATGCCATGGTACCGATCGATTTTTTATACCCTCTAACAAAAGGTGGAATGTATATTAAATTTGTCATTCCGTTTGTAACACCTCGAAATATTCACAGGAGACCCCACAAAGTATATATATTCTTGATCAGAATAAAATTCAATGTCGATTTACGCATGACCATATATTGAAATCACGGTAGAGAATGCAATATTTAAGATAGAGCTCTGAAGTTTTGCACAGACATTGCTAGTACTCCTAGGATGTTTGGTTTTGCAAATGGGATATATCGGTCCACATTTTGGTGTTGTCCCCATATAGGATTACTTCCCAATACTCGGTATTTTGGGGATTTTGGACACATTTTCTAACCGAATTGGCAGTAATTTGGTATTTTGGGTTCTCATTGAATAAAACACATATTTACCAAAAATTAGTTATATTGACCCAAGTTTCAGTGTAGCCCCCATATAACGATGCCTCCCAATATTTGGTATTTGGGAGTTTTGGATACATTTTCTAACCGAATTGGCTGACATTAGGTATTTTAGGTTCTCATCGAATAACACATATCCATTCTAAAAAATATTAATTTTGACACAAGTTTCAGGTTGGCACCCATATAATGGTACCTCCCAATATTCGGTACTTTGGGGTTATTGGACAAGTTTTTCCACCGAATTGGGTGTAATTTGATATTTTGGTTTATCGTTGAATAACACATATCCGTACCAAAAATTAATTATATTGACTCATGTTTCAGTGTAGTCCCCATATAACAGTACTACCCAATACTCGATATTTTGGGGATTTTGGACACGTTTTAATTTTGATCTTAATGTGGGATTTTGGATTCTCATTGTGTAGTTCATCTCCGAACCAAAAATTATTAATATTGACCCAAGTTTCAGGGTATCCCCCATAAAGGTCCTATCATAACATGAGCTTTCTTTTATGAGCCCCCATTAATTTTAGATATATAGATTGTCATGGCGATGGGTATAAAAAGTTGGGTTGGGCCGAACTTAACATCGAATTTACTTGTTTAAATTTTATTTTTTAATTAAAAAACTTTTGAAGCGATTTAGTGAGCAATTGTGTGAATGTATTACATTAACCATATAATATTTTTTATTGCTTTAAATTAATATAATCGGAATATTTTATATATGCTGGTTTTGCATGTCCTGCCAATGCTTCTTGCCTATGATGTTTTATTATCGGCCCTTCAAAAGACACAGTGACGTTCGAATTTTAAAGACTGCAAAGACTTTAGCAAATTAGAATCATGTATCTGATCTAAATTCCATTCAAGGCCATGAATGTTTATTCTGCATTTGAAAGGCTCTCTGTTATGTATGGATGATTTTTAGCGAAGGTTTTGCAATTGTTCTAGCCCATCATATGATTGGATCGATTTAGGAGCTCATATTGGTATTATTCTTTGATTTGATTCCACAATCGTTATTTATAAATATGTATATTTTCATCGTGTAGAATAGCTACTCATCCTTTTAGATGTAAATCGAATATTTTGTTTTGTCACTAAACTAGAAATCCATTTGAGTGTCAACATGATCACGATATATCGTATATAAATCGTGATCGATAGACACTCAGAAACGTGATTCCTAAATGGAAAACTTTGTAAAACAATACAACAAAAACACTCACTCACACACACACGAATACAATCCATTACACTTTGCCTTCCATATACGTACAGTTGATAATTGTCCGTACATTGTCGCTGAAATGACAGCTTTTAATTGGAACATTAAGAATATTAAAATGTAATAAAAGCAACAAATATAGCAGCAGCAAACACAACAACAACATCCACGCTACCTAACTGTGACGCATTTTTGTGCGATCGTCAGCATTCTGATTGTTTGCATAGCGCGGCGTCACATAAAACAAATCAACAAAAAATATACCGAACACGCCCATGACTCATTAGAGGAGAACCCCCAAATGGATAACTCCAGCAGAAATATTCACTCGACAACAACAACAACATCGATTGCATGAAATCAATTTGGAAATTCGAAATACAACAAAAGCCGGGACTGTTGATTGAGGTGACTAACAAATTTAAAGATAAAAAACCGACTATCCAAAACTAAAGTAATTTTAATGATAAATTTATGAGGGCGGAGTTTAACAGGTGAACGATGTTGTTTATTTGTCAATTATTAGTATTTCCAATTATTTGTTAATCAGTTTCACAATATATTTGAAGTGTTAACTATCCATGATCCCAGAAACCGACCCAATCCCCCCAAAAAGAAAATAATTTACAAATGAAGGGGAAACCCTTTCGAGTCCAAAAATACTACTACGTCAGCAATCAAACAATTAACCTCAATGTATGTTTCTTACCATGTCCACAGAGCCTCGAGAGTATCACTCAAGGCAAGACAAAACTTCCCACTAAAAAAAAATTAAGAAAAAAATTGTCGTTAATTTGCAACAAAACGACTGTCAAACCACAAATTTTTGAAAGCCAACAATGGCAGACAGGCTGAGGGTGAAAAAAAAACACAAAAATACAAGCGATGAAATAAAACCCCCTCAACAAAATGCCCAATTAGTTTTGACCAAATGGGCGTAATGGCCAAAAGAATATGTTTATGTGTGTGTCTGTGTCTGTGTTCGGACATACGTGGTGGGCCTACGTTTCAGGCAAAACTAGAAAAGTGATGTGAAAAACAAATAGCTAAGCAAAAATAACAACAATAGCCAGCCAACGCCACCAACATAACTGAACAAACGACCAAAAACAGTCAAATCAACAACAGCTCAAAATGGCAATTTTAGACACATACAGGCGGACACACAAAGAACGGACGGACGGACGATCCGACCAACAAACAATAACTTGGTATAGAGATCTAAACATTGTCGTAGAATGAAACTGATCAAGGATTTACTACATGGAAGCAGTCAATAGCTTGTTGTACTCCATGTGGTATTGCCAATAACGTTTTATTGGACATCATTGCAAACGCACACAGACACAATAACACACACCGAGAGACTTACTTTCGGCTGCATATTGAATCGATCGGTTTTGGTGACAAAACACAGTTGCTTGCTCCAAACCAACAACTGCTGTTCTGGCCAATGTCGGTTGTTGTTATTGCTGTTGCGGCTGCCGTTTTATCGCTGCCCAGCAAACGTTTAAGAAAACATATCTGTAGCAAAACTCTCCGGCTTTATTTATGCGAATCGTGTTTGTGGCACGCGTTCGCAATTAATTTGTAACGCGCCACCATAAATGTTGTTATTTTTGTTGCTGTTGTTGTTGTCACTCTTACTCATGTTTTGTTAGGTTTGCTCAGTATGGCCAATGATTAAGCCAACGAACGAACGAATGATCGACCGACCGACCGATCGTTCAATCAATCGTTTTGTTTTATTCGATTGAAATTTTGATTTAATGTGTTTCATGTTTGTTTTTGCAAAGGAGGGAGTGCAGTAGATTTGAATACAGTACATTTTTATTTAGAGCAGTACAAGTCATTTTCTATATGTGTATTTTTTAAAATTAACCAGCCTTATTGTAGTTTAATACATTACAAAAGAATATGACCAGTTATAGAAATAGACTCCTTTATACAACATAAAAAATCCACGCCTATTATTTTACTTGAAAAAAAAAATCCACGCCTATAATACAACTCGAAATTTTTTTTCTTTAAAAATCCAAGCCTATTACTCTACTTGAAAAGAAAATTATTTAAAAAATCCAGGCCTCTTATACTACTTGGAAAAAAAATATTTAAATAATCCACGCCTATTATACAACTTGAAAAAAATTATTATACTACTTAAAAAAATTATTTAAAAAATCCAAACCTAGAAAAGAATATTTAAAACATCAAAGAAACCACAAATATGGTCATCTTTTTGAAAAATTTTACATCTAATATATCTCAATCCTGTAGGGCATTAGTCGACCAAAAATTATGTAGCCTATTTCAAATTCGCTTTCCTGCAACTTTGTCATTATTTATATGCTCCACCGAGTTATTTTGTTTTGGCAATTTTGTGACAATATTTTGGCCAAATATAATTTCCAAAAATTCATCGTGCTTGGGCATGAAACCGGCCTGGTTTATTAGCTCGATGGTTGCTTACTCACCACCATCGCCACTGAGCATGCGCCTGAGCATATTTTCGGTAGCTTTCATATTCACCCATATCTTGACCAGTAGTTGTTCGACAACAAGCAAATAATCTGTCTTTCATGTTTATCAACATAAAAATTCATTTACTTCTGTTTGGAATATTTTTTTCTTGTTTTTTATTTTATTTTATTTTGTCTGGAACTACCGTTCATAGTAGCCGCCGTCCGTCACTCTTTCTGTTTTGGGACATTCATTCAATTTGCGGTTATTGTGATAAGGAGTTGGCGTACTCACAGACGGACATGCAGTATACACATATGTGTGTGTGTGTGTCTTTTAGATATTTGATATTGTATTCTTTTTGGTTTGGTTTTATGTAAATTTTGTTTTGTTTTGAAAATTTTCACACATATGTGGTGTGCCGGTGTACCACTCGTATGTGAGAGTGAGTGAATCTTATCACATTTTTTCGCATACATACATTTTGTGGGCTGGCATTTTTTAACATTCCCATTTTGAAAAATAATCTTTATGTCAATCTGAGGTTTCTTTAGTCTTATCAAAATATTCTTGGTGTGTTTTCGGCAAACCTTAAGAATGTCACACATTGCCATTTAGACATTATTGTGGGCAGGTATGTTTGCCGATGTGTGTCTGTGTGTTTTTTTATCATTTAAAAATAACCACAAAATATTCAAAACACTCTCTGCCTACAACAATGTCTTTGAGAAATGTGTGTTGTTTTGTTTTTAATTTTCAAAAAAAACAATAAAGTGTGGTCGGATGTCAAACAAGTAAATAATTGTTTTAAGAAAAACCAAAAAAAAAGTCAAGAAAATTTTTGTAACTGGTCAAACGGTGGGAATAATGTTTGAAAGAAAGGAGTAATGTGTGAAAATAAGTGTTACCACTATGTTTATTTTAGATAAAAAAAGGGAATATTTTGAAGTGAAAATCACATAATTTAAACTTGAAAATAATTAAAAATCGACTTTTATGAAATAAAATATATTGATGAACCGAAGATAGTATAAACAAGTAAAACCGTCGTTAAGTTAGAATCTAAAAATTTCGTATACCCTCGAAGATCCGCAGCACATTCAAATACCTGAAATCTACTGGTCAGAAGTGATAATTTTTGGTAGGGAGATTTAACACCCAATGAGAGGTCAAATTACAATATTAATAGTTTTTGTTAGGAAAAATTGTAACGCAATGAGAATTCAAATCACAGTCAAATCGGTCGAAAAACATTTAAAATATTGGCCGAACATGGGTCAATATACAATTATACACATTTAATCCTATTTTAGTTATATAAATACGTACAGAAAATACTAATATTTGGAAGGTATCGTTATATCGGCGGTAAGGGTGAACCAATATTATTGGTACAACTATTTGATAGCCAAACAATTTCATTGAAACTATGATAAATTCTTCATAGAAATTCGAAAATAAAAAAGGAGTGGAATCATTTTGCACCATAGCAATGTAAGCTTTCGCACATCAGGAGTGTTGGAGATATCTCAAACGGAGTGGAAAAAATAAGGACGTCAACTCAGCTATGCTTCGAAATTTAATTAAAGAATTTTTGAATATTTATATTCTACTTTGCATTATTAGGACCAAAAGGTATAGTAGCTCTCGAATATATATAATTTTTTATATATCTTCTATATTTAAACCACATTTACCAAAATCATTCCCCTCAGTGTTCCATAGTTCCAAGTGGGATAGAAAACCTCATTGCAATGGTGGATGATGTAACAAGTTCGGCGAACTCGACGACTTCATTCGTAGTAATATGAACAATTGCTCAAATCTTTCAAATATTTTCTGTTTGAAAATTTATTATAAGAATTATTGAAATATGTATGTATATATTATATAACAAAAATATGATGTTAAGTCGGAATCGAAAATAAACACGGATTTAGCTGTACCCAGGTTATAACGTTCATCGGTAGCAAATAAAACTTATCTTAGTTCAGACCTATCTTCATTGGGTCATATATTTCCTTAGGTTGTTTTTTCAAAAATGTTGACTTCTTCGAAACCAACACCTCAGAAAATCTTGGTCGCTTATTTACTGGTATACCAACCGGCATGCTAAATTTAGTATACCTATCAAAACTTTTTTTCTTCGTGCCGATAAAATCGTGACAAAAGCGTTTTCCAACCCCCAAGTGGTTAGATGCATTCCTATATATACACACACACACAGAAAAACCCTTATACAGCACCACCCTCTTCCGCTATTCATCACACTCACTCTCTGCTTAACGTCATAACCCTGCAAGCAAAATCTATCGCGGAAGTTACGTCGAAGTAACGTCAAGGCGATAGAAACAGTCGCGGAAGATAGTCGCATTCTTATCGCGGAAGTCACCTCCTTCGGGAAGAAATGAACCACGTCCGCGTCACTTCCAAGAAGTAACTTCTGCGTAACGTCTAGAAGTAACTTCCGCGATACTACGCATATGACACGCAGAAGTTACTTCTTGGAAGTGACGCGGACGTGGTTCATTTCTTCCCGAAGGATGTGACTTCCGCGATAAGAATGCGACTATCTTCCGCGACTGTTTCTATCGCCTTGACGTTACTTCGACTTATCTTCCGCGTCACTTCTAGTAGGCATAATATTTTCAATATTACATTATTTATTCATTGAAACAACTTATTGATTAACATGTTTCAAATTATTTTATTTATTTTTTCACACACTCACATTCAAAACATTATAAAATACAAACTTTTAACAATCACAACATAAATACAAATTTCTGTTTTTTTTTTTGTTTACGCTTTTTTAAATATCACACTATTGATACACACAGATCACTTTGAAAAATTAACATTAACTGAGTTGATTTATATGTTTTCTCCTCTAACTGTTTTTACAAGCAGATAAGAGACAATTTTGAAAGAGAGCAAATTGTTTTTGTAGCATTTGATCAATCTTCTTTCGTCTTCCCAGGCGTCTCTCAGAAGTAACTCAAAGGCGATATAAAGTAGACAAGAACAGTTTTGTTATTGTAATTACACAAACTATCGCCTTTTATCCGAAAAGAAGTGACGCGGAAGTGACTTATTGGGCGAGGGAGTGAGAAACTCACTTCCAAATGCTTGCAAGGAAATTCCTTATCAATTTATTTTGATGATAAATATGGCATAGTTTTATATTTTTTGTGGCGTAGTTCCTCACCATCATCAGCACAAACAACAAAACCAACATCAAATAATTAACAACAAACTGGCAATGCAAATCATTCAATCCGCAGTAGTTTGTTTGTCAACAACAAAACTTGCCCCCGTTTTGAAATAAACATTGGAGGTCACAATGCAAATCCAGTTTTGTTTGGAATGACTGACAACTTATTGTAAGTGTTGCTGTTGTTGTTACTGCTGTTCAGGTGCTTAGCATAGAAATGTGATAAATGTTAATAATTTATTTAAAATGTTGTTGATTTTTTATTTATTTTGTTGTTTTTATTTTTCGAGGAAAGGTAGTCGGTTAGCTTAAAAACAAAACAAAATAAACCATAAAAAATCTACATTTAGAAAAAAATAAAATTTATTTTTAAAAATAAACAAAATAGGTAACATGAAACAAAACAAAAAAAACGTAAACAATAGCCAACCTGGCTGCCAGAGTCTATCAGGCAAGATTTAATTATAAATGCCAAATAATGTGGGAAGTTGTTAATGTGCGTGTGTCAATGCGTGTGAGAGTTTGACTAGTAAATTACCAACAAACATTGAGATACACAGCAAAAACAATCGCAACAACAAAAACATATTGCAATGCATAAATATTAATTACCGTAACATGCCGGTATTCCAACAACCGAACCAATACAGCAAAGACAACAACAAATTACAATAAAACAAAAAAAATCGTCTATGACAGTAATAGCGATGGTGGTAGTTGTGACACACATACACACCGATTTGTCCCCAATCCAACAAAAACACTCTCTTACATCTGAGAGAGTAAGAGGCAAATAACAACAGTTGCAACAAAACAACTCAAATACAAATTTTCCGCAAAAGTATCCCCCATTCAAAAAATAAAAGAAAGAAACCCGAAACAAAAATCTACTACAACAACCTGAGTGAGTCCCAAGAAGAAAAAAAATGTATATTACGATGACGATGAGAGGCAGAGTGGAATCAAAAAAAAAAAAGAGTAAGAGTGGATTGGCTATAAGTACGACATGGTTATTGTATAACAAAACTTGGTTGTTGCTTAAAAATTTCACTTTCCATTGAGGGAGAAGAGCCGCAAACAGAGAGCGCAGAATGAGCTTAAATGGCCCCCCCAACCAACAACTATTGGGCCAACTAAAAGAGAGCTTGAAAAAAGCTCATCTTTCACTCAAGAGTAAGATGACCTGTTTTTTCAATTTTAAATTTAGGCTAACTCTTAATTTAATAAAAAGTTAACAAATATAGTTTTTTTTATACTGAAACTGATTAAGAAAATAAATAATTTTATTAATTAATTGTTGTTGTTTTTTACATATAATTTTTTGTATGAAGGTGTATTTGTTTTGTACGTGTGCTTTTGGGCAATTTATAAAAAATTAAAAACGAACAGCAAAATTCAGTACAAGGCCAGAAGAGTGCAAATTTAGCCTCGTTTCTTATTTTCCTCTTTGTTTTTGTTCTCTGGGCAAAAGAGAGCGCAGTAAATACATACAAACATGTGTAGTACATGATGCCTGCCTGCATGAACCTCTTTTATTTACTAGTCTCCATCTGTGTATGTGTGTGAGTGCGGAAAATCAAGTGGTCCCAACAAAATATAGCCCCCAAACACCCCCTTCCTTGACCAAATGTCGATATGCAATGATTCTTTGCAAAAGAAAACCACTCAAAGAGAATTGTAAACAGAGAGCCACACTGAATGAGAGAGAGAATGAGCAAAGTATCTCAAATTTGCAGCTAAAGTCTGCGATACAACAACGACGATTCAACCTAAAAAAATCACCATAAACTACAACAACAACCTAAAACGCAGTCAGACATCAGGCAAACGTTAACGACGACGAAACACACTGCGAAAAAATATAAAACAAACGAAAGATCGACCGGCCGAACAACCGCCCGCCTGCTAACCAGCCCAGATAGCCAGCCAACTGGCTTTGCTTTTGATTGTTAGATAGAGCTGTTTATTTCAGCATTCAGTTGTTTTTTCTTGTGTGTGTGTGAGTGTATCTATGTGTGCGCTTTGTTTTTCTTTTAAATTTTTGTGTTGTTGTTGTTGGTTTTTTTGTTTTGTGCTGCCTTCATTTGTTTCGGTTCGGTTCTCTGTTGAGTGCGACCGACCGGCCGACCGACCGACCGATGTGCAGTGCATTCATTCGTTTGCTAACCGCTATCCCTATGACATAGACACACTCTCTGGTAGTCGTAGTCGAAGAAAAACAACAACGACGACGACGCGTACAAGTGTAACTACTAGTAAGTGAGTGAGTGCTTGCCTGCCTTTGTTGTGTTCAGTTCTGTTCTATTCTGGCACCGAAACGTTGGCATCGCTGTTGACGACGTCGTCAACGCAGCACTGTAGCAGAGTGCCACTGACTCGGTTTGTTTGTTGTATGAAACGTAAGAATCATTCTTTAATACGCGCGCGAACCGTAGACATCATCAGAGAATAAAGCAACGGTGAGAAAAGCGACAAAGAAAGAAGGAAAAACGCAACGCCAAGGTTTTCTTTTTTGTCTAACGTTATTACAAAAAAGCAAGAGCAACAACAAAAAATAAATAAGCGGAACACAAACGTTAATGGAATACAAAATTTGGATAAGAATGATAAGCCTATGACCAGCACGACCCCCTTTAAGCTTGGAATAAAAGTGTCAAAAGAAAATAAATTATTTAAGGTGTGTGTGTGTGCGTATGTGGGTGTTTGTTTTACAACAAAAAAACGAAAATCAGTAACGTCATCAATGTCTTGGCCACGCAATGGATTTTCAAATTGAATAAAAATAATTGAAAAACAAAAGTTTGCAATTCAACAAAACAATTGTTTCAGAAAAATAGGCCAGGAAGTTAGAAAAGCCGGCCAATAAATACAAATAAATAAAACGTCATTGAAATCTCAAAACACAGTATTTGACTGTGAGTGAGTGTGTGTGTGTTTAAATAAATAACAGAAAAAACAAATTGTGAATAAATTTCTTTTGCCAATTTGGCCAGCCCGCATATTCTTTGCTTGGCTGACTTGGCTGTTTGTCCTCGTTTTGTGTGTTTGTGAATGCCGTTACCGGCCGGTCTTTTGTGCCCAATTAACGCACATTCAACAAATGCTGCGGACACATTTGTTCAATATCAACAGCAACAACAATAACAACAACAACATAACAGCTGCCAGTTTTTGTTACTTGCCACCAATATCACAGTTACCACATTTGGTGAACGCCGGTGGCCAGTAAAAAAAGAGCTTTTTTGTTTTTCATTAGTGAATTGCATTTGCATTGCCTTAACTTGGCAAACAAAAAAGAGAAAAATGCAATTAAACTAAAACCAACTAAATAATCAACATGACAACAAATCCATCAGCAACAGCAACAATTGCAATAAATGTAGTCAGAGATTTGATCAATTTCCTAACAGAGAGAGCGAACAGTAGAAAATAAAGTGAAAACTGAATTCTATTTTAAACAAAATAAAATATATACCAAATAAATTCTTTCACAAAAAAACTACCTAGAATTTGTATAGAATTAATAAAACAGAAACAAAATAAAATTGTGAGAAAAAAGAAGAAAAATTAATTTAATGATTCAGTGTCATTGTGTTTTATAGATGCAACCAAGAAGCGCAATAACAACGACAACAGCCATCATCATCATCATCACATTATTTTACTGATGAGAATATCTTTTTATCCCAAAACAACAACAAAAATCAGAACCAACACATCTTATTAACGAGTGTACGTGTGTGTGTATGAGAGTGTCATTTGTTAAGGGAATTTTTGAAATGAAATAGAAACCACTTTTTTGTTTGTTTGTGAGAAAACCAACAACAACAATAAAAAAAATAATTTGTGCCTAAAAACAAGTGCAAGCCGAAATATTCAAATTAAAAATATTAAATAAATTAATAAAAAAATATATATAAATATATTGTTATTACAGATCTCAATAACGTTCTATCTTCTACAAAATAATAATAACATCAATTAAAAATTAAACGTTTAATAAATTTTTTGCAATAAATAAATGTGCGTTTTTACTATATTGAAAACTAGTTAATTGAAAGAAAAACAACAACAACAAATTAAGTGCTCCTTTTATTTCCGATTTGCGAAAAATAAATGTATTAGAATGTGTGTGATTCTGTATATCGCTGTAAACATAAAATTTATGAAAGAAGTATTGTTATAATAAATAAATAAATTTAAAAAAAAAAAAATAAATAAAAAACGACATAAAATTGGTGTCATTCCATAATTTAAAAAAGTAATTAAATTCTAAAAGGGGAACATAAACTCTTCTGTGCCCTTTTGCAGAAAAACACATTATAATAAAAAGGTGAATATTTAATTTAATTAATTAAATTTAAAAAAAAGTAAACAATTTAAATGAATAGAATAAATATATAAAAAAACTCACTAAAGAAAATGTTATTTTTGAATGCGCAATTTTGAAGAAAATTGGCATGGGAAATGACAATTTGATGCCTTAGAGGTTTTTTAGTTCAGGATTAACAGCTGTTATCGCGATGATGTTTAATCCCAGTTCATTGCTAATTAAATTTGGCGAATAGTGGAAAATTTATATTGTGTATTGATTTTATTTGTTTTTTGTTTTGCATTGTAATATTTCATTACTTCCCTAAATAAATGCTCAGTATTTCAGGAAGTACTTCAGGAAAATGTTCCTAAATGGGAATTCTCAAAATTCTGCTTCTAATTTTCTTATTTGCCTTAAAACAACCAATATTCAAATTTACAGTGCAATAGTCTTCATTGTCATCCATTTGTCATCCATCGGATTCCATTTGCATTTTATAAAAAATCATTACATTTTAGTTGGAAAGCATCTAATTATTTTTATATTAAATTGAATTAAAACTACAAATTCTCAAAAATTGGAAATAAATAAGACGTTAAAAATTAAAAATATATATATCAGTCAGATCTGCTACTTTTCAATTTAATTCTTACAAAAATGTTTATCTTTTTCTGAAAAATAAAAATCGTCTAATTTTTCAAATAATTTTTAAAGGCGAGCACGTCTCTGAGATAGCATGTCGTAGTTGAGAGCTAAATATGGGTAAATGCGGAAGCAGTTCGAATGTGATTTTTTGCTTTTTGTTATGTGAAGATATTAAATATTGCATGAATACACGTTCTACTGATATCTTCAGAATGCCAGTTGGAATACAATTAAATATAAACAATTTCGAAATATCTTTTCGGTTAGTTTTGTAAATATAAATTTCGAAATTTTTAGAGGCCCACATTTTGAGAAGTATGTTCTGTCCCCCATGACTGTCTTTTATTTTCGCGATCAGGGAGACGAGACCTATCAGATTGGGTCCTTTTAAGACTTAGGAATATTTCTAATGCTCAAATTTCGTAATACCTTAGAACCCACACACTCAACTCAGATTTTCTAATTCAAAACTGTTTCCATACTACCTCAAATATATACAAAATATCACAAATACTTTCTTTTATTAAATTTTGGTGTCTGTATCAAATTTACACATACAGAAGGTTAGTCGGATTTTGAAGCCATGATCTTAGATTTTTATATATTTTGGTGGGCTATGGAGAATAAAATAAAATTTATAACATAAATAATTATTTTAATTACTTTTGTATAGCTATACAAATTTAAAAACTTTTTAGAGGCTCAATTCCGATTTTGTGATATATTAAGTTATTTGGAACAAAAATAATATGTTCACTACCTGTTGACTAATTACGTATTAGGCAACTTCCACTTATATTTTGTACCCAACTGAACTTTCTTATCACAAAAAAAAACACACGAAAACAATTAATATTGTATCGATAAAAATATATCCGAAAATAATACCTTATAGAGCAATGTTCTTAAATGGTTCAATACTCTTCTCGGTGACCGATAAGGGTGCCAATTTGGCTGTTGTTTTATGCAAAGTTTTTTTCTTTTTCCAATATCAACAAAAAATCGAAAATAACAAAACAGCCAACACTCAAATTTTTTAAAATAAAAAAAAATTATTTAAAAAAATATAAATTAATTTTTTAATATAACAAACAATAAAAAAACAAAGTAAATTTTTATATAAATTTAAATATTCAATTTATATAATTTGTTTAAATATTTGTTTATCTAATGATAAACTATCTATTTTATTTTTTTTCATTCCCCATTTTGTTGTGAGTAGTTTTCGTGTTTTTTTTTATATTTTCCTCTTCAAAATTTGTTTTGATGTCATTGCTGCTGTTGAAATAAAAAAAATCGCTTGTTTTTTAATTTTTTTTTTTCAATATTGCCTGTATTAACGTCATTTAAAGATAACAAAACGGGTTTTCTGTGAATTCGTTTCGTCACACAACGTTTAAGCTCAGATCATGTTTTTGTTGTTGTTATTGACTTTGTAATGACAAAAACGAACATATTAGGAAATTCCCTTTTTGTAAAAAAACCAAAAATATCTAAAGAAAATTCTCAGTTTTTGTGTGGAAAAAATTACAAAAAATTCCAATTCTAAAAATCCCCTGCTTTAGCAAATAATATATTAAAATAATTGTATTAATATTTATAAATGTAAACATATTTTCTTTACATTGCATCATACAAATCGGAATTCATTCAAACGTGAATTATTTTTTTTTTCTGGGGATTGACTTTTGAAACATCATTTATTGTTGAATGGTGTTAACCCAGAATTGACTCTTAATGTGATACCATATCATATGAATACCAATTTGTCACATAATTTTGTTCCACCAAAAAAATTCTGAATCTTCTTGTTATCATTAATACATTAATAATCTATTTCGAAATTCCCAATTGAAATTAGTTATCAAAACAAACATACAAATTGCTCAATTAATCAAAATTTGGGGAATAATTGAAAAAATAAATACAAAAAAAGAAAACAGAAATTTTGTACCAACAGTTTTTTGTTTTGAAATTGAATTTCGAATTATTTAGAATCACTTTTCTTTTTTTATATAAACTTAACATTAGCGAATTTATGTGAGTTTATTTTCTTATTTATTTTTTAATCAATTTTTTGCATAAACCAGCAGTTGTTTGAAGAAACCATATCATTTCAAGTTAAATTTTATTGAAGCCTCTCATCAATATAAAACAAAATTATAGTTCCCTGTAAATATTTTCTATGGTCGCCCTATATTGTTCTATTAAAGTTTTATCTTGTGATCATTTTAGTAGTCTCCTTTTATGTTTCCCTAACTACATCGGAACGCATTTACTTATCGTTGTTATCTTCTTGTCCAATTAAATTTCCAAAACATATTTCATTTAAGTTTTATGGTTTTTTAATTCGAAAAAAACCCATCACTTTGCTTCAAGGACCCAACATAAGTTCTGGGGCATAAGTAGAAATATTTTATGTATGCATTTATTCACTTGTTCTTGTGAAAATGACAAGGTCATGGAGGTGACCTGGTTTTTCATAAATGTGTGGTGACCAAACACAAAACTGGGTCATTTTGCACAAAAATGTTCAAGACCTACAGTATGGTACAAAAGCAAAATGCACTTCTCACACAATATGCTCCGCCTTCTGCCGCCACCACCACCCCCTTAACAATGAGCAAATTTTGTCAAAAGCAAAAAAATGGCAAAGAGGTGACAACAGCAAAGTAATAAACAAACAACACAAAATAAAATCCAAATATTAACACAGCAAATACTTCGGCTCAAGCAATGTTTATGCTACCCGTATTAATTGTAATTTGTTTGGTTCACTTTTTTGCTGCTGCTGCTGCTGCTGTTCTCTTCTGAACATGAAAATATACTTTTCCCATTCGACATTCATCAGTTAAGGTTCTTTGCAAAGCCTTAACAAGGTCAGCAAATAATAAAAAAACGAAATGAAAACGAAAAAAAAATATGTGTAACGAAATGAAAGTAAAACTGGGTCACAGTAGGTTTTGCTTGACATCAATGCTCATTCACATAGAAATAAATTCAAAATCAATGGCATACATTGAGGCGTTAAGGCAATTGCAGCAGCTGGCAGGCGGCAGGGTTGCACTCACCACACACACACACACACACATAGTATACATGTATGTGTGTATGTATGTTTTATTGGTTCGAGGTTAAAGTTGAGAGCTTAATGTTTCTGGTATGGGTGTTGCCTTGATTTGTTAACGAGTTAGGAAGAAAAAAAAATAAATACACAAAGTTAAGCAAAGTGGTACAGTTCATTTTTCAACATTTACAAAAAATGAAATTTAAAAGATGTTGTCTAAAAATAGGCGTAAGATATAAATGATTTTTATTTCTTTTTATTTATTTATTTATTTATTATTTTTTTTTTTTTTTTTGAAAAACCTAGAAAAAATTCTTCACAAATTTATTGCAATCAAAATTTAACCTTGAAAAAGTTGAATGAATTTTCCCCACAATTCCGATGATTAAGTGCCATTTAATTTATTTATTACCCCTTGTCAGGCATTCTAGATCATAAAAATTATTTTTATTGTTACACATAGATATATGGGAGGCATTATTTTTTTAAATTTAAAAAATACAATGACAAATTTGAAACAGAAAGCTTTGTCAATGAACAATTAATTTCATTCGAAACCTTAAAAAAACATATCTTTTATTTTCTATAAAATTCGATTTGTATGAATTCGGGAGGGTTTTTATAAACTTTGTATTTATTTTTTAATTTAAAAAAAAAAAACATTTTTAACCCCATGCTTAGAAATTTAGTGGTCATTGATAGACCTAAAAAAACATTTTTTTAACCAAGCTTTGAAATTTCTATTTATTTCATTAATTATTATTTGAAAAAGTTCTCGATCCGACATTAAAGGCTTAATTTCCACTGGATATTTAATATTTTCATAGATTGTTTTAAAACAACATATTTTTTAAATCTACCCATTTAATAAAATTATTTTTGCTGCATTCGATTGTTTGATAGTTATTTGAAAAATATTTCTTTTTTTAATTTGTTTTAATCCTACCAAAATGTAAATGTGTTTCTATAATTTATATAACATTTCCCATATTTATAAAAAACTTATCTAATTAATTTATTTTTTATTTTACCTTTTTCAGGAACCCATTGAACTGAAAAAACGTTTGGAAGAAGTGCGTCTCTTAGAATCGAGACGTTCAGCCCGTTTAGCCGATCAGGATACAGATTTTGCACGTTTAGCCGACATGGGTGGAGACAGACGCAAGCCATCACACAGTATTGAGGTGCCATTATCAGTCACACAGCAGCACAAGTAAGTTGCAAATTTAATTTCAATATTTTATTTAATCAAAAAACAAAACAAAAAAACACGACGGAGCAACACCATTTTAAATGCTTCCGCCTATAAATAGTTAATCGAAAAAATATATGCTAATTATATTAAAACTAAAAAATCAAAATAAACAACTTTAAAAAAACCGAAACAACCAAAAACAAAACTAATGGCATGTAAATGCTGGTGCCACAATACAAAACAAGAAAAAAACTGAAATCAAAATTAAAAACAAAACAAAATTAATGCAGTTTTTTAAAACTGGTGTTGTGTTTTGTTTGTCACTGTCTGGAAAATAAATTATACAATTAAAAGAAAATACATAAAAACACACAAATAGACGGTGGTAGCTGTGTGAGAGTGTGTGTTTTTTAAATAATAAATTAGTTTTGTTTTTTTTTTTATTTTCCGTACAGTTTACCCAGACTTTATTATTTAATTGTAAACAATAACATACGGCAGAGGAATATTAGTTGAAAAAAAGAAAACAATAACAAAAATAATATTTTGTTGAATATCAAAACTTAGAAAAAATAGTAGTAGTAATAACAATTACGTCGCAAATTGTTATCTTATCTCCAATGTATGTGGTAATGTGTTGAATTAAATGCGATTTATATATGAAGTCGTCTGCTTCATTTTTTTTTTTTTTTTTGTAGTCATAATAACTCGTCATAATTATGGTTTTTGGTGGGGACAGCCCTGACACTTGACGATTCAACACATTCAAGTGCTATGTTGAAATGCACTTGAAAAAAAAATCGGTTCACAGCAACAACATCAATTCGAATTATTCAAGGCAAATGGACGGAAGTCAATCAATTGTAACACTTTTTTATTTTTATTTTTTATTTCGATATCTTTTATTCGAAATAAAGATTTTCAATTAGTTTCACAAGGAAATAATATTTAAAAATTAGAGACCCCCACTTTGAAAAACTGTTCACATATAAGTTTTCAATAATTCCTTTTGATATCTATCTAATAAAATCCCATATTTTATTGCTTAATAAATATTAATATTAGAATTCCTTCCTCGATGTGCATACCAAAAAGTCAATTGCTCTTTATTAATTATTTCTTGAAAAAAACTAAAGCCCTCGAGACGACATTAAGGGTTAAATGTTAATAACGCATTAACAACAACTACTGGTTCCAGTAATTATTTATGGCCCATAAAGAACACAAAAGCAAGCGAAGCACTGCAAGAGAAAACCAACAAAACATTTTGTTACAAATATTTCGAAAATCAAATAAGAAAACAAAATGCAGTCGAACTTCTCTATAACATGGCAGGTTGAGTAATTAGGCACTTGTATAGTATTAAGAAGGGGGGCTATACCTGCTACACCATTTTATATCATTATATGGGGTCTACCCTCAAACTTGGGTCAATAATAACAATTTTTGGTAGGGAGATTTTGTACCTAATAAGAATATTAATATAAGAATATTAAATTATAAAACGTTGACCAATATATTTTTTATGTATGCCCAAAATTCTAAAGCTCTTTACTTTAACATTGAAAGATCTTTCGCGATTTCAACAGACGCCCAAGGATATACTTTTTGGGTCTTGCAAACGGAATCTCGAATTTAATAAAACCTTTAATCTATAAATAGGATTTTCCCGCATGTTGTAATATTCCTATGATTAAAAACGATCCATTTCTTAATGACGATCATGGTACCAATTTATTAAATTTTATCAGAGTCTGCAATGGCATTTTTAAATCTTTTCCTCAATTTTGAAAAAAAACATCTGCAAATTTTTTTATCTAATTTCTATTAAAATGTTCGCTGGGCATTGAATTCCCTTTGTAAAACGACTGCCGTTTTTGTATATATATTTTTTTATATGGCATTTCATTCAACTTTGAATTGTTGATAGCAGTTTTAACAGAAAATAAATAATAAAAAAAACACAAAATAAAATAGAAAAAATTAAATTAAATTATTTCATAGACGACGCGACGACATCGAATGCGCCATACTCAAATGTAATGCAGAAAAAAACAACAACGTCTTTTTCTTTTGCTTTTCCAAGCGATAAGCATTGTTCCAATGGCTACTAGAAAACGAAAGAACTAAAGCATAAAGCAACTTGCAAAAATAAGAAATAGTTCATCACATAGATATGTATGCATGTGAGTATGTATGACAGAGTCCAGTATTACTGGGCCTGTACTGGCATCTTCATTGTCAACATTTCCCTGTCATCATCACCAAAATGCGCAGCTATGGCGGCAGAGTCATAGTTGTTAGTTGTGTAGTGCATCATCGGCCACGTTCTCATCATCGGCCACGTTCTCAATTGATAATCAAGAAGAAGAAGAAATATATAACAAAAAACAATAAAACTTATACGCAACAAATAAAAATAATAATAACAACAACAAAACACAAAGTAACACTGGTTTACATTTGTTCTGTTTTTAAAAATACCATTTTTTATTTAGTAGTAAAGAGGTGAAATATGAAAATTGCTTATAGACTACAAAATAATTCGAAAACTTCTGAAACGGAAATCTAGTCAAAATATCGTAATTAAATAGCAATTCGTTAAAATCAACTCAACAGCCATTTTTACTCAGCCAAATAACTAAAGTACACTATTTTAATGGACTTTATTCATAAAATTCTTTTCATTTTTTACTCTCTTACAGCCTGTTTTTGGAAATTTGGAAAATTAAATTAACTCATTACATGGCCAAACTCATTGGTTTTGAAAAATATGTCATTTATTTTTTTTTCAATACAGAAAACCTTTATAAACATAAATAAAGGTTTTTATTCATAGAAATTCTCTGGAATATTACAAAAACTCTCTTAATAGTTAAATTTATATCATCATCTATCTGTCTATGTTGGTGTTCTGATATCAAACCATTTTTTTTTATTTCAGAATTTGTTTTCATATTTTTTTTTTGTATTTTTATAATTTATTTTTTATATTATTTTTTGTCACGATTTTTTAATGTCACCACTTGTAAAAAAATCTGTAAATGAGTGTTATATATGTATGTAAATATAAATATTTACATATATAAAAAAACTTATAAAACAATACAAAATAGAATCATCTATTGAAGAATGAGACGTCATGCAGTGAGTGTTACAGCTTTTTTTCTTCTGATTGTCAGTCGGTTTCTGATCGGGTGTGGCCCTTATTATTGATGATGTTGTTGTTGTTGCTATTGTTATTATGACATCAAAACACGCTTAAGTTGCGATAATTGCTTCCAGCTTAGCTATAAAACTTCTTCAAAGCCAAAGCCTCTGAGTAGTGAGTACATTGTGGAAACTTCAAAAGTCGTGTGTGTGTGTGTATGTATGTAATTTGTATTCTACACATTGTAGAGTCAGAATCAACTGCGTTACTGTTGCAATCGATTTTTTGTTGTATCATACTCTAGCTGGACACAAAAGACCAAATGAATGGGTTCTCCATTATAAGAAATTGACCCATAGCCACATACACATACATGCATACGCATACATACGCGTCTGTGTGCAATTATAACCACATTCATGGGTAATGACGATAATGTAAAGATGGTGGCGGTTTTCTCAAATAGAAGATATTTTCCAAATACTTGGTAGAGGACGATTCTTCAACTTACAGGCCACGCACACATACTGCAGTGCATCGTACCTAAATTATAATCCCATCGATAACACACAACGCACAAATTGCCACCACCACCACTACCACCATCATCATATGTTCATTCTATTCATTTTCCCCGGGCCGGCACACTTCCCGCACCTCTCATCCAACCAACTATGTTAGCCTCGATTTTCTATTGAATTTTAATGAATTGAAAATCAATTAGAAATTTCTATTAATTTGAAATTGAAAGGCTTTCCGTCAGATTGAAGATAAATAAACTTTTTGGGTTACCATAACTATTTAGCAATTTGCTCGGATCTGATGTAATGTTTTCAAAATTTGTTTTTCTTTTCAATATTATTTTTTGTGTTTTGTTGTTATGAGGCTTCAATTATTGCTGTTGTTAGTTTTAAGTTGTTTATTTATTTAATTTTCAGAAAGAAAGAAAAAAACAAGAACCTCGCAATGATTACTTTTTTCATTAAGTTGAAAAGGTACAACGGGGTGGGGGCAATTTTAGTAGCCCGATAGGAAAAATTGGTTAAATGAGTTATTTTTTCTGATGTGGAAACAAAACATATGAGCCAAATATTTAATAGATTTCAGTATTTTTTTCTTTAGTTCCCATTAAAATCCTCTTTACAGATTCTAAAGTGTTTTGAATTTTTCTATTTTGAAAATGAAAAAAAAATCAATAAATTTGTTATTTTCTATTGCAGTTCTATAAAACTGCAATTAGAATTCAATATGCAAATATTTTTATTACAGCCACTATTGTTTATCATTCGCTCGCTGACTGGCATGCTATATACTATGTTAACAGACGGGTTCAAAATTGTGGTGAAATTTTTTTAATTATCCCAAATGCAGGGTTTGGGGTTTAAATTGATAGCTCCTGGGCCATAATCTAAAGGGTTACAGTCTCTTTTTGTAAAATACGAATCGAACCAATTCCAACAAATTACTATCTTTATTTATGTAAAAAATGTTTTTTATTTAAAACAAAAATAAATTACATATTTTTCAAAACCAAGGAGCTTGGTCGTAAGTCACTCGAATTCGTTCGTTTAGAATTTTACAAAAAGTTTGTTGGTCTTGAAGAAATTAATAACTAGTTTGGAAATTGAATTTTACTGTGTTGCATATTTTTGGGGGTCTCAAAATGTTATATTTGTAGAAAAAAATATATTATGGCACCTAAAAGTATGCATCACATATCGTAAAAAGTCCCAATGATAAAATAGTTGGCTTAGAATATATCACATGTCAAACAATGTGATTTATCAATGGGACTTTTTACGTAATGTGGTGCATATTTTCAATTTAGTTTATCAGAACCTTCAAAATACTTCCGAAATCGCTTGAATTTTTATCTTAGTTATTTTAATTTTGGAATTAAGGTAGAAATTCAATTCAATCAATGAAAATTGCATTAATGTCTACTTTACAGCCACCAAAAAAAGAACATCTGTTGGTAGAATTATTGCTGACATTTACAGGCAACAAATGAAAATAATTCCCCAATTTTTGTTCCGCACTGTTACTTGCTGTTGTTATTATTATTTTCAATCTCTGTGTTGTTATTCTTTATTTTTATTATTCTATTTTATTTTCTTCTTCATCTGCCCGCACCTCACTTCTTACGCTCATCCTTTATTTTGTATATAATTCTTTTTTTCTGGTTCGTTCGTTTTTTTTTGCTCTTTTAATTTTCATTGCTTTTATGCAATGCGGAAGTTGAATTAAGAATTGTTTGTTTGCATTACTTTTACGATAGCAAATGTGCTGTGTTGTTGTTGCTGCCGTTGCTGTAGTTATTGTTGTAATGGATTTTCTGATTCACATACAAAATGGAATATACCCAGGTACATCCCCAACCAATAACTGGGGCAACTACCACATTTACAATCTACATGCTGGCAGTTTCCATGGCCTGGCATTGATGCTGGCTGGTCTGGTCTGTTCTATCATCGGCAGCGGCATATTGGCAGCTGTAGTTGTTAAGCGTCAATATGTTTTGTTTCTTTCTTTTTATTTGTCAAAAAAAAAAAAAACAAAATTATTTTCTTGTTTTATTTTAAATTTATTTGGACCAATATACCTAAGTATCGGTGATGATGGAAGAGAATGACGACAAGAGGTAATTTTCCCACCCTGATGAAAATAGTAAAAACAACAACGACACCAAATAAAATGACTTGAAACCCCCCAAAAATGTGACACAAGTTCTGCCAGCCAGCCAACCAACCAGTCTGGTTATTTCACCTAGGGAAAACAATTTAAATATATATCTAGACACATACGTACATACATAAATAATATGTAAATTATTTATTTATAGAAGACATCTATCAAAAGTGTAGGGAAAAAAGCCAATGCCAAAAGCAGGAAAAATAAACTTTTTCTGTGCTGTTGTAACAGCTTTTACGTTTCAAAATAAAACCCAAAACAAAATTTTGTTCGTTTAAAATTCCGAAAAAAACGAAATACAAAAAAACAAATATTTGTATAAAATGTTGTATTCTGTAATAATATTTAAATAATGTTGAGTATTAACATGTTTTTCTTTTATTTATTTTATTTGTCATTGAAAAAATTAGAATAGCAACAACAACAACAACAGCATCAACAATAAGAATAAAATGTGTATATTTTGTAAACATAGACAAATATGTATGTAAAAGCTGTTTACAACAAGTTAAATGTCTTTACCTGGTTCCCAATAGAAAAAACAACAAAATTTGTCTATGTGGCACACGGCAACAATCTAGAAATTTTGTGAGACAATTTTAGTTTTTATTTGAAACAAAGTGATTAATAAATCGCAATGTTGAATTAGATTGTATAAAATTGTATTTTTCTTAATACGGAAATTTTTCGAAATACAGTGAATCATTCCAAAAATTAAATTATTGAAATATTTTTTTAGATGTAAAACAAAATATGTCAATAATGGACCATTTTTTTCAAAATATCGGAACGAACCATCATATACAACAAAAACCATATACAATTATATACAATTACTGAAATATTTGTTTATGGACGTAAAATTCCAACCAAACTATTTAACCTATTAACCCTTTTTTGAATATGTTGCATACTTTTAGGCGATATCATATACAACAGCTGTTTTAATAAAAAAACTACCTTTTAGTTACTAACAACATTCAAAATCATTTTAAAATATAAATTTTATCTCACTTTCGATTAAATTTTATTACAACTTGTCTACCCTACTGTAAATGAGATAAGATCTTTATATAAATCCGGGGGATTTCCTTTGACATTCAATCATGAAAAAACTAGCTTTGAATATACGCATTATAAATAAATACAAAAAATGATTTCAACAAGTTAACCTCAAATGGAATAATTATTCATTCATTCCGTATAACTTTGAAAAAAAAAAAACACAAACTCGTATATGAAACGTCACAGCAACATTGTCGCATGCACACACATATGAAACATGCTGAGTAAATTTTTTTTGATATTTTATTTTTATTTATTTTATTTTATTTTTATTTTTTTTTTTTTTTTTTGCAACTAGAAAGTTGCTTGACAGAACATTCATTGAACGCACAGGTTCAAGAATTATTTGCAATTTATATAGTTCTTGTCTGTTGGTTTGTGTCTATGTGTGTGAAAAAGATTTATGTTAGAAAATAAAATCAAAAGTATGTTCAGAACCAGATAAATGTTGTAGATGTTTTTTTTTTGCATTTTGTACAATGACAAAAAATGAAATCTAGTTTATTTATTATTTTTTCTATATATATATATATATATATTTCAATAACAGGAAACAGAACTGGTGAGTCGAGAACAGGTCTCGTTTTTTTATTTAATTTTATTTTTGCATAAAAACTGATGCAAAATATTGTACAAAGTGTGTCAGAAAATACATTTTTGTTATGTATATTTCAAATGATATGAAGACATATACATATTTTGGGGTAAAATCTAAATTTCCTCATTCCATACTGCCCCATCATATACCTAGACCAGTCATATACTTGTCCTGCGTATTTTCTTCAAATTTCTAATTGCTTGGATATTTTTGATTTATAAATAAATATAATGATGAACGGTGCATTTTTTGGAATCCTAAAATCATATGAAATCCACAGAGACTATAACACAAAATACAGGATCTTACAAACAGTTCATTTGTTTTATCGAATAAGCTGTTTTTCGAAATCAGCTGACATCTATTACAGGTTAATTTGGCAGTATACAGATTTTTCTACCATATATCAGCTGTTTTTTGCATCGGTTACACAGAGTCAAAAAAATTGTCAGGTTTTTATCCAGTTTCGATTACAAATTGGAATACTCAGATTTTTAATTATAGTTTTAGTTTTTTTATTCGATATTATTTATTAATATATTAATCTAGATTTATATATTTTACATTCAATAATATGGTTACTATATCTTTCGCCAATAAATTTATTCACAAATATAAGTTTTGAATTAAAATTGTATTTATTTATCTTATCTTCATAAATTCACATTAGAGCCTATTACAAAAAAAATAAAAAAAAAAAATAGTTACATATCCACAGTTCCATTGTTTTATTGAATCAGCTGTTTATGGCAATCAGCTGACTTTGTTTACAAGTTCATTTGGGCTATTTCAACCATATATCAGCTGTTTTTATCACCTGTTGAACGGAAACCAAATTTTCATGACTATATCTTGTCTCTGTTACAAGTCCAAATACTCCCATTTTTTTGTTATTTGAATATTTAATAATATTTTTATTATTATCATTTTAATATCTTCCGCCAATCACATGTGCCGAGAAATATAAATTTTCATTTTAAATTCTATTCATTTCGTTTTATCTTATGGCAGCAAATTTATATCTCTTCATAAATTCACATTAAATAAAGTTGAGCTGGCATATAGTAATAATAATATAGCTGAACGCAAGTGCACAAAAACAAAACAAAATATATACACAAAGAAAACAACAACAATTGCCGGCATTTTTTCCTATAAGCAAGCAAACGACTTATTTGCGGTATTTTATTTTTGCGTTTTTCCTCACATATTCACGTTTACATTCTTTGCTGTCATTACACGAGTGTTATCTATAGCTTACTCGTGTAAGTGCATAGGAAACGGCCAAGGCAATAAAGGGCCTTATAAGATATTATGAAACTGTCTAGCTCTGTAAAAAAATTGAGATTCTTTATTTATTATGGAAATCAAGATTTTTTGGAATAAGAATTCAGTTATTGTATGTTAAGTTTTTTTAGAAAAAATATGTTTGATAAAATTTCGGTTAAAAAACATATTTTTCCAATCTGGCATAAAATAGAAAAAAAAATTATTCTTTATAAATTAAGGCCCCCTACTCTTTTATCTTTGCTTCCTCACCTGCTAAACTTTTGCCACTTATATATAAATTTACGTCTTGTAAGTAATGGACAAACAACAAAACCATGCTTTGTAATTAAAGATCACAATTCAACAACAACAACAACAACTACAGCAACAGCGTTATCGCACCAGCGATGAAAAGCAAATAAAACAAAAAGCGGTGACGTAAAAACAGCCACAACGTAATTTTACTATAATTTTATTGTTTTCTTTTTTTTCATTTCTCTGTTGTTTTTCCTAGTAAAAGCGTTGAAAACAACAGCAACAACAACAATAAAATAATAAAACTAAACATGAAATAAATAAAGCGCGGAATTAATTAATGAAAAATTTATATTTGTGCACAAAAATAAAAAATTGTGTGAATAATTTTTAATTAGCAGAAATACAAAACAAAATATTTTTATTTTTTTAATTGATAATTGATATTGAGTATATTGATATATTTAATTGATTATTTAGATATATTTTTGGCTGGAAATTAAGTTTTTATAATGCTCAACAGAGCATTAGTAAATATGCTACAAAGGTCAACAAGATTCCATGTATGATGCATACTTTTAGGTATAATCAATATTTCAAAAAAGAAACAGCTGTTTAAATTTGATACATCTGTTTCCTTACAAAATTATATATTTTAAACGTGAATCGTTTATTTTGAAAGTGTTTTAAGTCCATTTTTTTTTCTTATAGGTTTGGGTTTGATTTGTTTCAAAAATATTGCTAAGATAGATAATAATAGAATATATAACGTAATATGTATTGTAAATATTTCAAGAAAACAAATATTTGTATCAGAACCTCAAATGGCTTAAGCTACTTTCAAAATAAACGACTCATATTTTGCAATTTCTTTTTTTTTATCAAATTTTACGGATTTTCTATCAGGAATGATGATTGAAAAGGCGAAATATTTCCTTTGATTTTCACTTGTTATTTTTTTTTAACTTTATGAAATTTGACAATAGTTTTGACCTTATGTTTCAATATCTCCATAAACTTCTCGTGTTATCGGCGCATAAAAAATAGTTATGTTTTGTCTAGCCCACCTTCTTTTCCCCCCAACACCATGGCTAGGTCTCCACAAAATCAGAAAACAAAATACGACCTTTTGTCATATGTCTATATGGCTGTCTGTCTGTCGGTCGGCCTATTCGTCTATCTAATGATAGTATTATCATTATTTTAAATATTCAATTTTTCCTTTACATGGCAGACATGAAGAATATTGATTTATGTTTTCCTGGCACGAATATAATTACATAGAGGTCTCCGACGAGGTCGTCGTCTTTGGTGAATGGCATAATTTGTAGTTAATAACGGCAGTTTTTATCGTGAACATTTATGAATATTTAATAAATCGGTGATTAGAAGAAATTCACTTGGTATCCATTTTTTCCTAAGAAAAAAATGGGCATAACTTAATTCGAAATGCGTTTATAGATAGTTACATAATTTGCATAATTATTGATTTTGAATTTGAAAACTTAAATAAAATTAACAAAAAATAAATAAATTTCTATAAAAATCTCAAGTTCGTCCTTTTAAACAGAGTTTATTGTATGATAACCACCAAATTGAGAAATGTAATACCGCCACAATGAATTTTTCATACTACTCCCCTGTGAGTTTGTGTGTGTGTGCAAAATACTTTGTAATATCCTTATTGATTTTCCTAGAATTGACAAACTTTTTAAAATAGAAACTTTCAAAATCAATGCAAACCATTGAAATTAAATTTAATATCCCTTCATTAAATTTTGTTGAAATCACCCAAACGAAGTAATCCATGAAAATGAACTCCATACGAGTTGGTTGGCAATGCATTGCCAACCATCAGCCAGCCAGCCTGGCAGCGAGCAGCAGCAACCAGGTAATATTTGATGGAAATGCAAATGAAATCTAATATCACATCTTAACAAAGGGGGCTAATAGCTGCAAGCTGAAACTGAAGCTAACTAAAGTTTAACTCAGTTAGCTGTTGTGCGGGCTGAATGGCTGGCTGGCGGTATTGTGCAAGCTAAGAGACTTATTTTGGGATTTGGAGTTTTTTATCTGTTTTGTTTCGTTGTTTTTTTTTTCTTTTCAATGTCTGTCTTATAAATGGCTTAAAGACGAAAAGTTTGGAGTCAAACACTCACACACACATCGAAAGAACTGTCGAATGTGAAATGTTTCTAAATGACATGATGCCATAATGAAGGCTGTTAAGCAAAAAAAAAAAAAAAAAAATAAAACCAAAAACAGACATTGCGAAAATCTCGTTCAAAAAAAAAGCCATACAAAGTTACAGTTATTACGGCCTTACAGTCGTCGTATGGAAATCCCTATTGAGAGCAAATAAAAAAACACACACACACACAAATCCAAAACAAAAACCGAAATAGAATTTGCATGAAAATTACCAAATTAAACGTGACACAACAATTTACGTTACAATTTCGTTACTCTTGTGTATTTCGATATCTATTCTCTGTCATTCGCTTGTGTGTTTTTTTCTTTTTGGTGTCAGTTAATGGTAGAAGGATACATTGCCTAAATGGCTGGGCACCGACAACTACTCACTGCAGCAGCAGCATATGAACTCAATATGCCAATAGTTGGATTAAAGTTTTTGCAATGCAAAAAAAAGTTCTGTCTCTTGTGTGTGTGTGTGTTTGTGTCATTGGTATAAGGTAAATGAGCCTACAGAATAAAGGAAACAAATCTGTAAATTGCAGAATTTCCCTTTGGGGCTAAGAAGGTTAATGGGTTTACCGAAATTCCAAGAAATTATGGAATTATCAATACGGTTGCATTTTTATATTTTTTCGGATCATTTTAATGTGCTGAACATGATTTATGTGGTTGCAGTGAAATTTTTAAAAATCGATAACAAGGAAAAAAATATTATTTTATTTTTTTTTCAAAAAATGTTGGTATTAACAGAATTAATATAAAAAACATACAATGGAATCTCGATTTTATATGAGAATAAAATAATTCTCTTTTAATTTATGAGAATAAAATATTGTTTTATGTATAGTGCATACTTTTAGGTGATTCAATATGAAAACAGCTGACCCATAGTAAAGAGCTTCCCAAAATGTCATTTACTTCAAAATCTTCAGTAAATAATTAATATATCATTTAATAGATATATCAAAAAATAATTTCTTTTGCACTACTCTCAATGTTCTATTAAAAAGTTCCCTGAACTCTATTATCACGTCACCGTACAAGAAAATTTTCCATAATAACACCACAATTTCTTTAAGCAACACCACATTCAATACCATGTCATTTCATGAAATACAACAACAATAACAATAAAAAAAGAATAATGATTTTCTAAATATAATGCGAAAGCAATGATAACTCAAAATAGCTCTTAACAAAAATTTCCTCCCAAACCAAAAAACAAAACAAAAACACCTAAAAGGAAATCTAAGGCTATGACTACTCGTACATTCATCTTCAATGGATGGATACGATGTGGCCCGTAGATGGGATTGTTCATTTGTACACCACCTTAATTTGCCTATGATTTGTTGGTAACATGAAGTGATATTAGCTGGTGGCACTTTTATCTGTGTTTTGTATGCCAACATAGAGACAGAGAGCGGGAGAGCTTTGAATGCAATTTGCCACAAACTGCAATCAATTTTAAACTAATCATGTTCATGGAGCACCAAAAAAAAAACAACAGAGAGGATACAACTTCCAGCAAAAACAGACACAGCACCACCGCTGGCCATTATCGAGGAATGGTGTGCATCGTAGGAAAGCATAGAAATGTGGCAAACAACTCAATTCCCGACAAAAAGATTCACAACATTTGTTTGGGATTTTTCTTTATGATTTTGCCATTGCAGAGGCACTGCAGTGCATGGTGCAGAGACGAAAAGACTTCCAGACAAACAAACCCACAAATAAACATAGAGAAAGAGAGACAGACAGAGTGGCAGGCGGACAGGCAAACAACCAGTCAGCCATCCAGACATCTAGTTCTATGCTTTGTTGTTTTTATTCCAGCTATACTCCAAGCCTTTGCGTTCCTTCTTCGGTTGTTTTTTTTTTTCGGGATATATCTCAATTATGTTAAGGTTCTTTTGGTTCTGTTCTGTTCATTTCTAGTTGATTTGCTAGATTTTTGCATTCTAAGAACTAAATAAGTATTTTTTTGTTGTTGTTGTTGTACGTTTCTGCATGCGTATGTTGTTTAGAATGTGGCTGGTCCGCAAAGCGGTACTCCCCGTAATAAAACTAAATATAGTTTCATTTTGACCCTCAGGCCATGAGGTTTGTTTTGACCAAAAAAAAAACGGCAAAAAAGTAAAGAAATAAACTCAACATGCAATGTTTATCTGTGGTAATGGTACTGGTGTTGTTGCATTCAGCCCGTCTTGGAGATGGCAAGGAATGTTGAGGCAATTTGTTAAGTTTCAAAATCAATCTAATGTTTGTATCTTTCATAAATAATGACCTCTCGTACTAAAGGTTTCTTTAGCTTATGAGGTTTGTTTTTTTTTATTTCATTTCATTTTGCTGTTGTTGTTTTTGTTCAACTTCAATTATTTTGTTGTTGTTGCTTTGAGAATTGCAGCCATAGTAATTCAGAAAAATATAGAAACGAAAAATAAAAACAACAAAAAATAGAAAGTTTCCTCAATGCAACAACACAACATTCGCCTCTTAGTTAGAGTACATTTGTAATGCACGTGCAACAATTACATGTTGTTGCTGTTGTTGTTGTTGCTATTATTACTATGTGATATGAACACAAACAAAACTTTTACTAAGAAAAAAACAACAAAACCATAACATTATTTATTTTTTATATAACAACCGTTAGCACAAAACAAAACAAAAAAAATAACATCTAAAGCATTGGAGCGAAAACAGAGAATAGACATCGGATGGAGGGGATCTCAAAAGGAAATATCTACCCCAAAACCAACAGCAAAAAAAAAACAACAACAAAAAACTTTCACTTGTAATTTCATTGGCACAGAGCATAATTGGAAATTTTCTGTAAATAATCAAAACACCACAACCAAACGACGTAAACAAATTATGCTCTGCTTCTTCTTATTTTTTCTCATGTTCATGCATTGGTCGCACCCCAAAAAATAAAGCACAAACAACATCAACAACAATAATAATAATAACAATAATCACCAATAATTTGAAGAAAAAGTCCAACTAAACGAAATTGAAAGTGAAATATTTCCTGATTAATAAAAAAAAAATTAATTTAATAAAAAAAAATCAATAATAATTTTGAGATAATTTTCAATGGGTGGTCATGGCAAGAGAAGGCGTAGTTTCATTGGGTGGGGATAGCTAAAAATATCCACTTATTTTATTTTTAAATTGAAGGGGATTAAAAAAAGTTCCGCCATAAAATCTGTTTAATATTTAACAGACGTTCAGTTCAACAGGACCGACAGGACTTTTTAAATAACCAAAATAATATTGGGACTCTTATAACACTTAGTAGTTAGTCTGATTGAAAAATTCTGCTGGATCTTGCATGGCCTATATACAGAAATGGATCAATAATTTCGCACAACAAAAAGCAGAGTACACACTAGCACTTTTCAATGACACTCTTGCCAAATTTTGCTTCTTTGATAGTGTGGCCTCTCATGTTCGTCATTCATCAGGCAACCACAAAAATATTTATTGTTGTAAAGTCAGTAATCGATAAAAGAGTTAACGGTCAAAAACGATAATGTGTACTCGCCTTAAGTCTCATTCCATCTTGCACCAATGTCAAAAATTGAGGAGCTCCGGCATTTGGTTTTCGGACTTGGATATTTCGAGAACCCAAAGAGGTTTTTATGTGAATTTTTCTGAAATAATTTTCTTTCCATAGCCTCGGACATTTATTGTGGGGCCCTGGTAAAAAAAACATTTTAATACCATCCATAAGTTGCATTGTATTTTAAATTTTTTCATTCCGCTTGCAATACCTGAATACATTTACAGGAGACCTAAAATAAAATTTCATATCGAATGTTTGCAGATACATTGCTACAACTCCTAGAACATTTGTTATTGAAGAATTGATTTATCGCTCTACGCTTTCATATAACTGTACTCCCCCCATATTCGGTATTTTTATTTTTCGGTATTATATTTTTTGATATTTTGGGCACATTTTTGTATTTTGGTCACATTTTTGTATTTTGCGCACATTTTTCAACCAAACTGGCTCTAATTTAATTGATGCCAAATCTTAACACCCAAAAATGTCTGTCCTCTTTTCAGTATAGCTCCCATAAAATCAATTTTTTTTCTATTTTCAGGATTTTTGTATATCCAAGGTCCTAGCCCTATTTTCCATTTTCTAATTGATTTTCAGTTTTAATAGATTTCTCATAATAAAACTTAATAAAAATATTTGTTTCCATTTTTTTTTTCCTTAAAATTGTTTTTACAAAGCTTCCATGGACTACCCAATCGAAACAACACTTCCTGTAGTTTACTGGTGGTTATTGCCGGTTGTGTAATGGCCTCTTCTAGTTGTGTACATAGATATATTTCCTGTGAACATTTTTTGTTTGTCTGGTTGTTTTTATTGCATTTCGTCGATACCAACTAATATTTGTGAATTGAAATTGGAAAATATTTCGTTAGCCTTGTTGTCTATTGCATATTGCATTTTATTGCACTTTTTTGAGTGTGTGTGTGTGTGTATTTCAATATTGTTATCAAAAAAATATGGCATTTGTAAATTGCATTGGTATTTTAGTGAAACTCTCACGAATTGAAAAGCAAACTGTAGTTAGTTGTAATATTGCACCTGTTTTCGATTTTTTTTCTTCTTTCCTTTTCAATGCTATACTACAAATACTCTGATGTATATCAATAAAATTTTATAAAAATTTGCAACAACAAAAAATTTAACCCATATGATGGCTAAATCATTTCAGTATAATAAAAGATGTTTGGTTTTCCATAGATTATACTTCAAATAAAACAAAAAAATAATATTTATTTTAATGAGTTTTTATTGTAACAAAAATATAGCTACTTCCTCAAATACCACTTACCGTTATTTTCAAAAAATGAAAATTGTGGGAACATTTTCTTACCTCACCATTTAAGTAATGAAAATTGCTATTTATTTTCCTCCGTCATTATTGCCCCACATTAAAAAATAATAACCACTGCACCCTAGGAGTTCCTCTTTGCCAACCTGGACATTGAACATTAACTTCAGTAACTTATTATGTGCTGCTGCTGCCACACACACACATGCTCACATGTGTGTAGGAGTATGATTGTTTGTTTGGCATATACCATTTCCACATGCATAACTAATGTCTAATATGTAGGCAAACAAAAAAATAAAGTTTGAAATGACAACAACAGCTAATTTGTAGCTCCCTAAGTTTTTTTTTCTATTTTTTCTTCGTCCACTGCTATTCATGTTGCATTTTAAATGGGCCTTAGAAAAAACCACCAACGCCAACATAAAACATTCCAACAACAACAATTGGTCAAAAAGACCCATCTATTAGACAAAACTTCACAAGCTAACAGGGGGCCCACATATGGGAATTTTTAGTTTTTTTCCTACCTTTGGACTGCATTTCAAAAAAAAAAAGAAAAAGACAATATGTCTAGAACTATATGATGATGATGGTGATGACATAGACATGCTTGGCATTTGTTATTCTTTTATGTGTTTCAGTTTCACTGTGTGTGTGTGTGAGTCATTTTGGTCAATAACACCACAACAACAACACTGACAAATATCAAAGCGACAGGTGTCTGGTTATCATGCCTAGCAGGGTTCCCTGCTTTTATTTCTCCACAACATTATTGCGTTACTACAATGGCTTCTATCTGTGCCAGCCATGTCGGCTAATCACCGTTGCAACATTGTTAACGCCCTTATATTTGTTGCATTTGCCATATACCATGTTGTCCAATGTCCATTGTAGTCCAGTAACGGGCACTGTACGCAATCTCGGTAACTTATACCGTCCGCCAAACCAAACCGGCAACCAACAACAACAACGAATGTCAAACGCACACCTCGGAGTTAGTTTTAAAGGAAATATCTATTTTGTTAATATTTTTTTAGCTAGATGGGAGAAAGATGTAGTAACGGTGGTGGTAGGAAAGGGTTATGAAAACAGTGTTACACAAAATAATGGATTCGAAAAAAGGGTTATATCTGAGGTGAAGAGTATATTCAAATTGGCATTATGCCTAGAAAATCATCGAAATATTCCCTGGTGAAAAACTTTTTGACAGTAAAATATTTGGTATTTCGGGTAGCTACATATTTTAGTATAACCCCCATATACAGATTCCACCACATTATCGGTGTCGTGGAGATTTTAGGTGCATCTGTCTGTAATTTGACATATAAGGTTCTTGGTGGGTAAAATAACTTTTCGCAGAAAATTTTCCATAAAGGTGCATATTTGGGCTCAAAATTAAAGTGCTTACCATTTTCGGTACGCAGAAGGTTTTGGGCCACTGTTCCAAATTGTCCGTAAATTGGGATGTAAATATCTCAACCCTTGTTAGGTAATTGAAAGAACACCTCATGGTAGAGGATATAAACATTACGTTCAGGCCAAACTCCACGACTTTTTTACTTCTACATACATACATACATAATACATTTTTGTGTCCCAGTTCAGATCCTCCTTTGGTCTTGGTTTTCCTCCTAGCACGACAAAAATTTCGAGTTCTACATCTGTTTATAATATACCCCTTTACAACCACAAAAAATTATAAAGAAAATACTATCATATGCTGCTGCCTTTGACAGTCTTTGTTGGAGGAAATTCATTGAATCAACGGGTCCTAGAAAATGCATGCCACACACAACCATGTCACTACAATGCCATAGAATGGAAAACAAAATTATGGCCAGGTCGCTCGCCAGCTCTAGTGGTAATGCAACCATTATTGTCGCTGCTGTTGCAACCAACCAAGTCGTCCGTTTGCAACAGTTGCATTTACCAATGGGTTATTTAAAATTCAAGTGCGTGAGTGTTTTGTAGAACACCATCATTTGGAGAGCGAAAAAAAACTAAAATACTAAGCGATACCAGGCGACAAACGTGGGAAATAGGAAATCGTTGGAACTAAACCAACATCGGCGAACGAATAATTTTACATTAATAAATATTTGCGTTGTGTTGTCGTTCGTTCGTCTGTTTGTTTGTTTGTTCCTCCATGCTACATGCCACATTATTTTTCCATTCATTCATTCCTTCTAATATACAACAAACGTTGAGTAGAAATAAGAAAGACAGGCATGAAATTGCTTTGGCCTCTTATTTAACCCCCTTCAAAGCTTCTCTCTCTCTCTCCAGCTTTAAGCCAGCCACCACATGACTAAATGTTGACATGTTGGCATTTGGGCGTTTTTTGTTGTTGTTGTTGTTATTTAGCCATTGGGAAAATATCATTTGTTTGCACATCTAACTTGCTAGCGGAAAAGTCGTCCGCCTATTCGTCTAATGACATTTACAATTGTTTCTATTTTATCGATTCAAACCTGTCAAACCTTAAGCTAACAAAACCAAGCAACCGTCAACCCGCCCTTGCCCCTCTAACTCAAACATGCTGCATTTCCATTGTTGAAAATAAAAACCAAAAAAAAAGGTTAATGTTTTCCTGAAAACCACAACCATTAGCCTGGCTAGCGAGCGACAACATGACGAGAATGAAGGTGGTCGGATCTTAACTATTATTGGTAACGCGAATTGGAAAAGGTCATGATTCCTTAACATTCAAAGTAATCACAGAGTCAGGGTCTAACAAACAAACCACCAAAAAAGGAATAGCAAAAAAAGGAGGACAGTAAGTAGTCTCCAAGTTAGTACAGACTGTACAATTATTATATGGCTACACCAGCACAGTAGTTGATGTTGTGGTGATGGTGGTGGAAGAGGTGGTAGTAAAGGTGTAGCTAACACGGACCCTCCAAGCAGCCAACCAACCAGCTAGCCAACACATGTTGATTGTGGCAAGTGTAAAACTATTAAATTTGGCCCAAAACGTCATCGAACATTGACTGTCGATGCCGCCATCGCCACCTTTTGCTTTCCTTTCTAAGAGCCTTTCAATTTCGCCCGGCTAAATGGCGAATGCCCAGAAACCTAACTACCCACAAGGCCCGGCAATCACAGTAACATTTCTGTCAGTAACTGTGCAAAGAAATTTCTTTGCACAGTCCAAAACCCAGTCACCCAAACAGCAGCACCCGATAGGCAGGCTGGCAGATCGTTAGACGTCAGCCCCACCAACCAGCCCAGCCGGCCAGCATGTGTAAGTTTTTGACTTGACTATTGGCACATGTCCATGCATTTCTAATAAGATTTTAAGTATTCTTTATATCAGTGTGTCGTATGTACGTATGTGTGTGTTGGACACTGTCACTGTGTGTATTGAGTTTATGTGCAGTTTGTCCAATAAATGTCCAACAACAAAAGGCCATAACCATAAACACCCATCCATGGCAACGAACAAAAAAAACAACTTCGAACGAAAAAAGTCACAGAAGTTAAGAGAAGAAGAAGAAGAAGTAAAAAACAACGTAAGAGGTTCTTCAAGTTCAAGTTGGCAGTTGGTCAGTGCAAAATAAACGGCAGCAGCAATGAACATAAAAGCAAAGCAGCCAGCTAGCCAGTCAGCAAGCAAACAGTAACAGCAACAATAACAACGAAATTTTAAGCACCCAGTTAACGTTTTTTATGACCAACAAACATTAAATGTTAAAAGTTCATTCAATTTGGCAGATCGATGAGGTGGGGTGGGTTGGGGAGTAAGGAAGGAAGATAGAGGTGGCATTTCTTTGCACATTGCACATAAAATATTTGGATTCATCACCTTCGTTTTACTGTGTTAATGGCATGACTGCCAGCCTGCCTGCACCTTTTGCAAAAAAATGTCACCTTTTACATGTGGCCAAGGCGCAACGATGGCCATATATTTGTTGCCACTGTAAATAGTGATGGTCTGGAGTTATAACCTCTTGTCAACTGGGCCGTCTGAGCCTTCTGCCGTTAATGGTCGGTCGGCTAAGCTTTTATGAAAAACGAAAATTTATGCATGGCTTTTTTCTTTGGCCAGTATGCGTGTGAATTTCCATAATTGTTTTGTTGTTGTTTCCTCCTTATTCAAATAATGCACAACATAAGTGCTAAGGCGATTTTTTTTCTGAAGTTTATACGGAGATTTGTGAAAAGTAATCAATCCCTGAATGTTCATGTATATAGTTTTTTTATTAGAAAATATTTTCCTATTAAGGATATATGTTTTGTATTTAACTGTTTCCTCAGCTTCTCTTAATAATTTCTCTTTCATTATTAACCTTTTTTGAAAATCAAGTAAAACTTATCTAAAATATCTTATCTAACCGACCTTGATAAATATTTTTACTACAATAAAAGTAGCAAAGCTACTGCGGAAGTAATAATAGACATTAAACGAAAATACTTTAACGTTTTCATTTTACTTTATTTTATTTTTAAAAATAAAAATTATAAATTTTATTTAAAAAATACCACTTTTATGGATCACGTGAATGCTCCAAAAAATATTATCTGTCACATTGAAAATAAAAAACACTAACACCAACACCCCCCAGAAATCCCCCTCATCAAGAGAAAAAATACGTATATGTAACTACTAAGCTTTTGAAAGTGATAACAACATCAATAAACAACATAGTGCGAAGATCGCCCCCGTCTCTGCTTCGCCTCCGCACACAGACATACATACCATTTGTGAGTAGTCAAACCGGCAGGCAAGCACGCCAACCCGGCAGGCAGGCATTCCTCATTAACAAAAATCGTCCAAAGTGTGACAATGGCCTGATAACAGTAAATTGTATTTGCGAGTGTGTTTGTATTGCTTTTTCATTCTTTCATTTCGTTTTTTTTTTTTGTTAAATATTTATTAATATCTGTTTATAAACAAAGAGCAGAACCAGGCCGAAAATAATAAACACACACATCCCATACAAAATAAGCGACGTATCAAAACAAACCAAAAATTGTATACAAAAACAAAGCGCGACATCACTTAAACGCCAAAGAACAACAACCCAGTCAGCCACACAAACATAAAATGATAACAACAAAAACAACAACAACAGCAGTAGCGAAAAAATTGGCCTACCAAAAACAGCAGCCTACCGGAAAAATAAATGACGTACTTTAATTTTTGTTTTGTTTTGAAATAACGCAGCAATTAAAACAAAAAATAAAGTATTACAATAACAACAACAAAGCAGATTCTTTTGTTTGTACAATTTCTCTTTTTGGTGTGTGTTAAATTTAAATTGGATTTCTCCAATAGGAACTCTTTGTTTAAATCATCTCTCTCACACACTCAAAGCTTCCATCTGTTCGTTGAGAAATTTGCGAGGCCTATTTCGGTTATTACTGTATGTTTACCTTTGGTGGAGTATTGGGTAGAATAACGGTATCTAAAATAAATGTTTTGTGTTGTTATTGTTGTTTTAGAAGTGAGTAATAACATTATTCTCACTACATGATCTTTGTTTTGGGTTTTTAATACTCTCTTCAAGGGACTGTTTGTTTTCTTGTCGTTACCAAAACATTTATGTTTATGGTATTTGTAATGACGAAAGAGAGAGAGAGAAGGACTCAAAGAGAGGGCAGTCAAAATGTACTAAAACAGCGGAAATTCTCATTCACATCCGTTAGGAATTTATCAGCACAACAAACCAAATTATCAGAGATGAGAGTACGAAAATATTCCTCCAAAAAAATAAGCCAATCAATTTTAAATGCAGAGTTGGATAACTTCTCTCACAGCATAATGAAGGAAAGTGATGAGACCGATTTATGGACACATTACATGCACGAAAAAACAAATTATCACTTTTGAATGACAGTTTATCCAAAATATGTTTGTTTCATAGTGTGGCCGTACATTTCAGTCATTCATCAGGCAACCATAAAAATATAAAGGTTGTTGAATATTGAGTAATCATTAAAAAAACTGTCAGTCCGTCCAAAAAGGAAATTAAAACACTCGGCAATTGATAATGTTATTCGTCCGGTTGTTTGGTTTTATTTTAAAGAATATGTTAATTTTTTTAATTTAATTTTTTTAACAAAAAACGATACCCGAAAAATCAGTCCGATAAAACATGTTTCACCCTAGAGGAAAAAATGCAAACTTCAAACAGCAAAATAATGGAATTTCCAAGAAAATGAATACAAAAAAAAAAATATCAACAAAATAATACCAGTTTATTTTTGGTGGAATTTTATAATTTTGATTCTGAAACAAAAATAAGCATTTTATAAAAAATTGGGTCATCGGCAAGTCGCGCCTGTCTCCTGACACATAAAAACATACATATTTGAGGAGTAACCCTATACGCATTCATTTAAACCATTCGACACCTTTGTTGTTTTATTTTTTTCGGAGTGAGTGAATGAATCTGTTTACAATTGGTGTTGTTTGTTTTTCGCAGTGGTAGTTGTTGTTATCGTATTTATGGATTTGTGCCAGGCATAGCCCTGACTGGCTGGCTGCCTTGCCTTACGGACTGACTGTTCTGTATCTGTGTTTTTGTATTATTACACTTATTTGAGGATGTGGGCCATATGTAAACTAAGAATACTGACACACATCGATATTTGTTTAGTTCAGTTCATAGAATGATAAAATTCCATGTAGCAGCTTTTTTTTTTGTTCCGCCACCCCACACCACTCCATCTCTCTCGCCATAGAGCGCTGCTCAAATTATAAAAATGTCTACATACTTGGAAAATGAATCATGATTTTGTTCGAATTACTAACTCTGTTGTGTTTGTGTGTGCTGTGTTGCCTTTGGTGGTTGCTCTCTCTGAATATGGTTTGGCGTTATTATTGGTGTCAGTGGAACAATCACATGTCGTAGCTGGTTTTCATCATCATCAACGCTATCGGTATCGTCAGTGGCGACTCATGCGAATATGGGTGTCGTCTCTCAAAAGGCCGATATAATTTTTTTTTTCAAAAAGGAAGTGATGGTCAGCATGCCCCATTGATTGACAATTGACAGTTATAATAGGCGTTCATGTTTAAATCTCAAGAGCTTCCGCAAAGCAAAAACAATAGCCAACAACTGGAATCTTTAAAATGACAAATTAAATTTAGAAACGAATACAAATATGTTTCCCAGTGGTGATGTCGATGAATATCTAACTCTTTTTTCTTTGTGTCCTTCAAAGTTTAAATACCCATTAAACTTTTTAATTAATGTTTTCAATATTTAATTTTAATTTACAAAATTTACATAGCATTTCTTGTTTTCCCTGGCATCTAATTACCCATCCTCTTTTGTTGAGCTAAAATTTTTACAACTTTACCACAAAGGACATCAACAAAATAAGCCTTCTCGGAAACAGACCAAAATGCTTTGGCCAAAAAAAAAAAAAACACGAAAACAAATAATGACTGGTAATTTGGTTAACAACACCAGCCAATTGGTGATAATTTTATTAATATGGTTGTTGCTGTTGTTCTTTTAATTTTCATCTCTTGGCTAGATTATTATCCTCCTAGCCAATGTGTGTGCGGATGAAATTCCAAGAATCTGCTAACTGAACAAAGAAAATAAAAACCATAGCCATTTGGAATTTATGACAAATTGTCACGACATCTCCAGCATCCGTTGAGCATTTCAATTGGGTCAGCTGCAGGAGCAGCAGCAGCAACTGATTTGCCACATAATCAACTCACAATTCACTGAACTTTCATGTGTTAACCGAAATCAATCAAATGTCATTCTTCTCGACCGCCAACCCCTTTGGCTAGGTTCGAACATTAATTCACACATTTGTGGCAATAAGGAACCAACAACCAAAAAAAAAAAATATCTTATTGCCATATCATAACACCCCATGCAAAGTTAATGTTTGCCAAGATTGTTGTGGCTGTTGTTGTTGCTGTTGTTAGCTGGACATAATATCTATTGGCCATTGATCGATTTTCATGCCAAAAGTGGCTAATTTCAGCACAGCATGCGAAAATTGCAATAGTCATGCCAAAATGTGCAGTGTGGTGTGGTGGTAACCAATGAAGAAAAATATCCCCAGTCGCAACTTCCTTGCAGTGTGTCCGTCCGACCATCCATCCGTTCGTCCGTCTGACTGTCCATACGCTGATTCGCTCGTTCGTTCGCTGATATGTCTGTCTGTGCACTCAACAAGTATGAATGTAACATTTGTGTTTTGTACAATTGGAGCTCAAAGGAGACCAACAGCAGCAACAACAACGACAACAGTTCTTCCATGTATCTCTGTAAGATAGCCAACTACTAACTCGTCTAACAGTTACAGCTATTATTACTATTATTTTCCTGCTGCTGCCGTTTTTGTTGTTGTTGTGGTTGCTGATTTTGGTATTTTGTTCAACGTCATCATCGTCATGTGACTGACTGGCTGGCTGAATGACTTGGCTGCTCTTCAGCTCATTTCAATCTCAGGCATATTTTCATCTATATATCGTTTTTTTTTTTTTTTTTTTTTTGGACTCTTGTTATTGTTGCTGCTGCCGTTTGCAGCTCCTGCCTGGTTGTTTTGTCGTCGTCGTTTGCCGATTTTTTGTGGTCATAATTTTTGCTTTCAACACTTTTGCACAACATTAAACACAACATAACAAGAAAGAGATCTTTGCACCAAGATATATATACGCCGTGTTGTACTCCGATTTCAATGGAATCATAAACTTTACATCTATTTTTAATGGGGAAGCTGACACACAATCAAACGTTAACTGCTGCCGCTGTGGCGATCGTTGCTGTTGTTTTTGTTGTTGCAACAAAAGTTAATGCTCGCTCGCGCCTATTTTTCGCATATCCAAAGCATTTGTTGCACAAATGGATGAACGAACGACCGAACGAATGGTCGCTCAACATAATGTAGGTTGCCTAGTTGCATTTGCCAAATACAACATTAGCTGGAGCTAGCGCGCCGTGGCGGAGGCATGCTGGCCAGAAATGTTAAACAGGCTAAGGCGTAATTGCCTCACAGGCATTACAGTCTCATAACAAACTACAGTAGGCCTTAAAGGCAAAAAAATATTCAGCAAGATAAAATATAAAAAAATGATTACACGGTGATGTTTTCAAAAAAAGTCATTACTTAACGGCTCGGATTGTCAAATTTTGTTTGAAGATATATCCTAGACAATATTTAAAAAACCAGTGCATTTAATGAAATTGCATCTACCGATGTGCTTCAGAATTTATTCTCTCCATGATTAACTCTAAACCCCAATTTTTTATGGCAGACCTAATGTAGGTCGCCTTTTACAGAAGGCATTTTTAGAGGGGGTCTACAGAATATAAAGAACAAATGCAAGAAATATTTTCCCTATTAGAGTCTGGTATTCAATTCTAACCACAAACAAAACAAAAATATATTTCTAATACAATTGTGGAAAACACTTAAAATTAATGACTGGCCACATTCGCATTGGAACTGAGTTGGGCATTGTACGGCACTTCAATTATATTGACGATACCTTCGAAATTGCCTATAACGACGATCAAGGGACCGGCAACATAGTTCGCGTTAGTCCTTATAAGTGATATCAAATAAAGGCAGAACATTTGAATACCGTGCCTTTATATATGCGGACATTGTATTGGATTTTGAATACTGTCATTATAATCGTACTGGTCATACATGATTTCCAATTTCGCCTGTCTCATGATCGTCGCCAGATATGTGTGTATATGGGGTTTGTTTTGAATATATTCCAATTCTCCCTGAGTTCAAGTTCAGGCTGTAACTTTTTGATAGTAAATTTGCTATACCGCTTTCAATAGTCGGGGGTCTCTTTATGTTTTTCCTATGGCATTGACTTTTCAACCAAAAATGGAAACATAAAAAGCCTTTTTTAAACCTACAACAAAAATTCCCCCTAGATTTTCGACTATTCCCCAGATGACCAGAAAACAAAACGCCTCAAATGTTGCACTTTTTGCTTCATGGAGGCATGACGGCACCGAGGACCTGATGAGCTTTCTTGGGGATTTCGTCATGGTGTGTGTTTTGTTTTCTTCAGGTTCGTTTTCTTTTTTGCTGTTGTTGTTATTATTATTGTTGCCGTTGCTGGTGCTGGTGCTGCTGCTGTTGTTTACCAAATTGAGGAAATCACGTTGCAATTCCCAGGCCGTACAAACTCTAGCAACAACAACAACAACAAAATAGATACAATAAAATTTGCAGTTAGCAAACGTTGAAACGAAATGAAATGAAGAGAAAAAATAATACACTCAATGAAAATGGAAGGAGGAAGACCAAACAAAAATAACAACAACAGCATCAGTAAATGGCAAACAAAATGATTTTCTTCTTCTTCTTCTAGCAGCAAACGTAACGCGAATTGTTTATATCGCATTTCAATCACGCGGTTTACAAAACAATAACAACAGCAGCAGCAACAATAACAACAACAATAATGTTGGTGCTGTGCTGTGCAGCATCATCAGTTGCCGCCTGATGATAATGTGCGCATGTCAATTTACAGCAAAAAAAAAAAAAAAATTGCAAGCAAAACGCAGCAGCACATGCGCATTACAAGTCGAAGTAGCATAACCCAGAAGAGCTTCTCTCGTTGCCGATGACGATGATGATGCTGACGACAACGACCACGTTAGTTTGTTGATGGCCATGGCGCGATGTGAATGAGGATCATTGTAAAGATCGTTACGTTTCAACAACAAGAATCCTCTCCAGGAAGCAATCATTAGATTGATGATATTTATGGTTTAGTCACACTCGTATAATACCCCTCGAACATGGCCGCCACTAAACAACAACAACAACATCAGCAACAACATCCATTGCCAGCAAACGACAAACAATGGCACTTGGCTCATAGGAAAATCTAAAAATAAGACAAAAAACATTGCCCGCCACAACGAACCGGGCATTTGAAACAATACGCCGAGTAGTGTAGAGTTTTTTGAACGGCAACCTAACGGTTACTTTATGGTATCTGTGAAATGGTCGTGTTACCAATTCAACAATATTTCATTGCTCTACATATGGTGGTCAATATGTTGTTTTTTCTGTTTGTTGGGTTATGGGTTTCTCAGCTGATGGGATTCTATATATGCAGGGGGTGCTATCAATTGAAGACATAGGCTATTATATCTATAAATAAATTCGCTAAAGGAGTAGAGTATTTTCTATCAGTAGAAAAGTGAATCCCTATTCGATCACTAGAAAACCATTGGATAGCCCTCCCTACTAAAAGGCAAATAGAAGGTCTTTGGAGATAGGCGACACGGAAGATCTTACGTCTTTAAAAACATGCAGAGCAAATGTCTCTATCCTATGGAGGACACAGAAGAACAACAAAATCATATATCTATATTATCAACAAAAGGTTCTCCACCCTCTAAAGACAAGAATATGGTTTCCATTAAAGTACCGTTTGAACGTTTTTTAGCTGCTGAAGTCCTATAGGAAATATATTTATATAAAGAGAGTATATTGCCTAAGCATGCCATGGCTTTCATAAGGACAACGTTGGACAAGATGACCCTGAAAAAAGTCCACAGATTTTTTTCTTATTTGCTCTTTTTACAATTTATTTAGAGTATTCTAAATTCGTAGTATTCCAAAAATGTTTACTGCACTTAGCATTTAACTAACTTTTAGTAGACCAAAAAGCAAACCAAAAACAACACAAACCATCTCAATCTTAATATACTACCGTTTAGAGCTTCTAACGATTTCACTAACAAGAAACTTAGTTTTTATGATTTTCAAAAAAAAGGCCAAAGAGTGAACAACCAAACAACTAACCAACCGACCGTCCGCGACCACTTTTAGTTTAGTTTGTTTGGTTAATTAAAAGAAGCATTATTTTAAGAGCACTGAAATATCATAAACTTGAGCGGGACATTTGAGCTGTTTTGTGTGTGTGTGTGTGTATTTGGTGCTTACTGTTTTGACCATTTTGCAAATTTATTAAAATCCCATTTCATGAAAATCAATTGCCATCTAACGCCTCATGGCTTTTAGGCGAGAGAGCCAGATTCTTTTGTTGTTGGTTGGCTGTCGTCATCATTGTTGTTGTTTTATTTGTTAGATTTTCACAACACACTCGCACACACACACACACATACATATGTGTGTGTCTTCAGGTGTGTTAAGTTATGTGGCTTGCAAACTCCTTTCGGTTCGGTTTTTTGGGGTTTTCGTTTTCTTCATTCTCTTCTTTCTTTTTGTCCAACAAGCAGGAGCTGTGGCCAAGTCTTTGTTATGGCTAAAAATGGGTAGCAAAATCATAAAATTTTATGTGCAATTCGGGAAACACACTGCGAAAAAACGATTGCAAATTTATTTCATTGCTTTTATATGAACGTCCATCTGCTGCTCGTTCGTTCGTTCGTCCATTTGGTTTGGTTTGGTGTTGGTATTGTTTAAATTTAGCCTCCAGTGTTGTTGGCAAAAAAAATATACACAAGGAAAATAATATCTCTTATGGACTTTTGTAGCGTGTTGTTTATGATACTCAGGACAACAGAGATTTGCTACTTCTTCTGCTTCTTCGGTATACCGACGTACATATATAAAAATACCTAATAAAGTTATAAAGCGTGGAATGTAAAGAAAATAAAAAGACAAGTTGGAATATAAATATTGGCATTTTTTGTCGAAAAAAAAATGTCAAAATTTAATTATAATTTGTTTCCTTGGAAATTGCAAGGATGATATATCCGTTATATATCCGTTTCAAAATCGTGGATTCTAAAATTAATTCATTTATAGGGAGACATTATATCTGAGTTAAAAAATCGATGTGAAAGTGTTTCCATTCGAAAAGCCATTCCGGAACAATTCTACACTAAATTTGATATCAAAAAATTATTTTCGATTTTTTCCATTTCCCAAACTGGGCGGAAAACATCCAATTCCATCGAAAATGGTCCACATTCTTCGGCCTAGACCTGAGGCTGCTTCATTTTCCAAATTTACAATTAATTCCTTGGCAAAAAAATACCTAAAAAATATAATGAGGAATTATTTTATATACATTTGCGAATGAGCATTTGATTCATAGACTACTACGAATTATAAAATTAACTATGACCGCGAGCCTCTCCATAAGGTAGTCCTTAACATATTATAACCTGCAGAATTTAAACATTCTTGTGGTAACTCAGAATTGTCCTCAGAAATAAAATTCTCAGTGGCAAAATTAAATTTCAAAAATTTTCAAATTTAAATTCCTTTACAGTTTCATTTTCTCTCCCTCTACATTTTTTCCTAACCTTTTTCATTTACCGCTCGATTGATGGCAACTATAGCTATTCAAGACTATTTCCAATTGAATGGCGACAATTGGGTATTCTTTGACGACTAGACAGACGACTGTTTAAATCGTTGTCTGGATTTCGCTTTTTTGTTTGTTTGAAATATTTTCATAGAGCTATGAGACTTATTTAGAAAATAAGCTCTTTGCTGCTTTCAATGATTTCTTTTCTGGCGCTTAAAGGAAACGACAACAACAACTCCAACACAAAGGACTGTGCAAAGCAATAATGAATATTAACTGAATTGAGAGCATAGAATTGATGTTGGCCAAGTATCAGACGACGACGACGCGTCAATATAAAATACTTCTGCTTCTTCTTCTCCTTGCTGAACATAAAGCCTGAAGGGATGTTGAACTTTGTCAAAAAGTGAACACACACACCCAGACACACAATTCTTCATCTCTTTGCATTTGAAGCTGTTAAAGCTTGGAATAAATTTATGGCTTATCTACAATTGCTGGAAGACACAAATAATGGCAAAACGCAGACGAAGGCAATGCGCAGGTTGTAGATGTTATAGCTAAATCGAGGGGTGAGAGAGACACATTGTAAATATCCATGAAGGATATACTTGTATACAAGAAGGTTATGTCAAGGTTATGCACTGACTCGTTTGCGTATGCTTAACAAAATTTGATTGGACCTTATGTTAAGTATACGTACCCAGGCCCTTTGTAGTAAACATTTTTTAATGGGGAAGTCCACAATTCAGGCGAAACAACGACCTCCATAAAATAAAGCACAATATACACAAAGTTATATCTTTGCCACACAACAATGGTATCTGCGGCATTTATCACGAACATGAAATTCCGCTGTAACAACCTCAAAACACAAAAATGGAGCATTCAAATGAATTGCAAAAAATTCCAACAACAACAACAGCACTCATTTTGTATAAATAAATAACTAAGGAATTGAATGAATCATCATCGTCATCATCATCATCGAGCAACAACTCTTTCATGTTTTGTTTTGTATTCCTAACAAAAACAACAACAGCTATAAGTGGTCGCTCGGTCGGACACAAGGAAACAATGCTCTAATGAAATGAACACTCTCCATAAGGTATAGATATTGTTGTTGTTGCTGTTTTTGTGAACATTTGAAAGGTTTCATCATCATTAGAAGCAGCAACAACATCACCATGAACAGCAACAGAATGAAAAAGTGAATGAATATTCTGTGTGGCTATTATGACGTACGCTCCGCCGCTATACACCTATCTTATATTTACACACACACACACACACAAAACAAAATATTATGGACAAGGCAATACCGCCCTCGCACACTAACACACACACGCGCACCTAACAACGGGGTGGAGATATAACAAAAAAGATATATAATAGTATTGGTGCTTGGCATTGAAAACCCAACCCATCCATCCCCCAAAAATTTTGCTGACAATACCACTAACTATGTATCTATGTGTGAATGTGTGGATATAAATATACTTACTCAAGCGCACACCAAACAATTTAAGTACGTCAGTAAATGTCAGTGTAACGTCATCACAGTAGATTTTTTAGAACACACAGCCAAGAAATGAAAAGAATATCTGCACAGCACAGCAAGAGAGTAGGGGCAGGGGTGAGGGTGGAGGAGGTAAATGCCGAAACCCACATAACAAAAACAAAACATACAAAAGAAGAGTTATTCAATTGAGGCCGGCCGGCTGGTTGTTTGGTTGGCTGACTTAACTAACGGCCTGCTGCTGCTGCTGCCTAGATGGCTGGTGGTTAGTTATGGAAATGCCAAACCCTGCTTAGCAACAGTTTGTCAAAAGCAAAAACAAAACAAAAAACGTAAATAATACTTTGCAAAATTTGTTGTGGCGGTGTGAAAGCTAGAGGGAGAGTGTGAGTGAGAGGATGTGATTGAATAGCGGCAAATTCTTATACGAAAACGGAAATTTACAGAAATATAAATTTTGAATGATAGATTTGCAATGTAGAGGTTTAGGGGCACATTTTGGAATAGACATTTTAAAGAAGATCTAAACATTTTAAAATTATTTTTTCTGTATATTTTATTCAGTAATAACTGAATGAAAAATTATGGGCGGACATTTCAAATAACGTGGATTCCTAGGTGAGCCATTTGCAAAGTTTTATTACATTTTTGAAAACTATTTTGCATCGATTTCTATCGGCTTCACGAAGTATAGGAAATTCTTTCAGGACGTGAAACCCCCAATTTAATTTTTTTTCCAAATCAGGAAAATAATTGTGGAATTTAACTTATCACCGATCACGACAAGTCGCCAGTTATAATCGCCTATGGTTGAAATTCGCACAAAAATCGAAGACGAACCAAAACGCAGACAATTCAAATAATTAGTGAACATTTTATAAACATTCAAAACTGCAGACATGTCCACCATAAATGAGGGATATGAATAGAATACAAAAATTCACAATTTTCAAAAAAAAAAAATTAACAAAATTAAGATTTAATAAAACTTGATACGATTTTGTGGGCGAGAGAGTTAAAGGGTTTCCTCTCCCATCAACTATCTTATCTTCAAAATACCGAATAGATACAATTAAAAGTGTCTAATGTAAATTAGGATTTAAAAATGTGACTGAGAATATTCTAAAAACTATAGAGGTTTCATTTCAATTGTTTATAAGACCTCACATTCCTCGTCATAACGGCATTCTCAGCTGAATTTCCAAGTAGATTTCAATTTAGATTTGTGGTTAAATGATTATTTTTATTTGTGTTTCGTGTTTTTGCCTTTGTTTCGGTTTTATTTTCAAAAAAAAAAAAAAATGATTCAAATACACATTTTTTGCGAAAGGTCAGTGAGTAGGAACAACAATAACAAAATTATAATTAAACACACCCACAATAATATTTCGATGCGAATATTTCAACAACAACAAAAAAACATAACACATAGCTGGTAAATTACATTAAATTGTTGTTGTTATTGTTTTGAATTCATTGAAAATATGGAATTTCCCTTGAATATTGAATAATAATAATAAAAACAACAAGTTACAATTTTTCACTATTAATGGAATTTGTATTTTTTGTTTGTTTTGTTTTTGTCGGCTTTTCCCTTGTCATTGTGCCGGTATTTTTCCTTTGAAATGCCCAATGGTTTGCGTGTCATTGGTTTTTCGTGGAAGTAAAATACCTCTCTTCTCTGTCTCTTTGTGCACCCTAGGGCCTAATAAAAAACTCGTAGCCTAAGAGACACAGTGTCTGGTAGTTTATATTTGAAAAATTCAATAATATATTGAACATGTTTCCATTTGTTTTCAACGAACATTTTCTCTGATTACTGAAATTTAGCTAAATTTCATCTGTTGCCAAAAATGAACCCAAAAAATATTCATCAAAATAATTGAAAGACAAATGTTTTGCTTCCGATTGCTTAAGTATTGTTGACATATTCCCTTCTGAATGCCATGGCTTATTCGTCTTGACCATGTTACCCATTCATCAGAAAATGTCATTGCCGTTAGAAGAGGGCGGACAGGCGGGGCGCTGTGTGCAGGAGGGGCCAAAGGCAATTGCAAGCATTAATTGAGTTGAGACGTAACAAAGTGATCGTCTTTCAGAATAGCTGCCATATATTGTTATGACGACAATGGCATGCCATGGCATGGCATTGTTGACAAGTCTCTTTGCTTATTCAAGGTCACATTTTAATTACAAAAATATTTGAAATAAAGGAAGAATAAGAAGAAAAATAATAAAATAACAGAATATTTCTTTTGAACATTTTGCGGCCAAATAAACAATGACCTGCTGGTCTTATGCAATTATTGTATAAATGTGTGTGTGAGTGTGTGTGTGTTTTTTTTTTTGCTTTTCTGTTTTTGTGTCATATTTCCGTTAAGCAATCTTAATTGTTGCTAATTCGTTTCTTTTCTCTTCCGTCTCTTTTTTCTTCCAGTTCACGCAAACGTCCACCTTCGTGTGCAACGACGGAATGCAATGGTGGCGATCAATACGATGAAGAGGAAATGAATGAAAATAATGCGGCCATGATTTTGGTTACACTGTCACTTTCTCCAAAGTCACCCAAAAATGGAGGTAAGTATTGGTCATTAAAAGCAGCAGTAGCAGCAGCAGGGTAATGTGATTAATGTGAAAAAGACATAGAAGAGGAAGAAATAAAAAAGAAAAAAGGAAAGCAAAAAAATAAATAATTATCAATTGACAATGAAATCATCAGCAATTATGACATAGACATTGAAAGTTTAAAGATGAGGGTAGTTGTATTATTATTTTTTTTAATACTTATTCATATTTCTATAAATATAGCTAATATATAGGGGAAAAACCTCATACTGTGAGATACATAGATACATGGAACATAGCAATATTAAACCGAAATATATGTATGAGGCAAACGTCACTGAAGTATTTTTTTTACCAAATACATTTTGCTCTGTTGGAGAACCGTCAAGGACTAATCATTTTCTTGCAGGTTGTGCAATTAATTTTTCAACATTTGCAAAGTTTTGTTTTATTTTGAATAAATATTTTTTTTTGTTATTCGTTAAAAAGTTCCCCTGTCTTTTTTATATTCATGATTGAAATATTCCCAACTACCGCCGAATGACTTCATTATTATTATTTTGTTTCAAAATGAATGAGAATCTTTCTATTGTTTGTCATCGTGATTTGTTTCAAAAATTAGCTGTCATGATGAATTGTTGCAATTACATGAAATGACACTTTAATAATACACCATTTATATTTGAGAGAGTCTAGTGTCAAAGTATTTAAAGTGGTTGCCATACCGAATACATTTAGTCTCATGACAAAAAAATGGATCTTAAATTTAGTTTTTTAAAAATCACTGAAAAAATTAACATATGGACGCCTCCGAACCATAGTATGCTAAGTAGACGTAGCATGTTTTAAAGTTCTTTACGCTTTTAGATACTACGGTCCTTAATTTAAATTCACTGAAATTTTGGTAATCATCGTCCAATCCAAACCAAAGTTATAAGCAAAAATGTACTTAGCATGGCACGTACGATAAAAGAAACTTCCATACTTTGAAAGCTTCTACTGAAAAACTCACTTTTCAGACTTAGCATACTATGGTTCGGAGGCGTCGATATATGTGCAGAACTGGCAGAATAATATGGAGTCCTTCCTCATAAAAAAATATTCATTCTGCTAATTTTTTAATTTTTCAAATACAATACTTCCCCGTTCTTAATTATACGTATATTTTTATTTTCCTTTTCCCAGATAAATGGCTTGGTTCCAGTCCCGGTAGTTCATCGGCCTCATGGAGTTCGGGATCTTCATCGCCGCCCCTAAGTGACGATGGTCACAATATGGGCGTAATCACAAATGATGCCTCGGCCAGTGCCCGAATACGCACCACATCTGTCTCAACGTCCGATGAGGGTATCGTTGTGGATTTCAAAGAAGATGTACCGCGTAAAAAGAGGGTAAGTTGCAAACATATACATAACTATTACTATAAAATGTGTGCTAGTATTAGTGACCGTAATAGAAATGTAATTACAGCCATCTTCATTTGCTTGCATTGAAATGCAATGAAGCTGCAATGTCTTTTCAGAGACACTCTCCCTCATACTCTGTGGTGTGTGTGTGTTTGTGTGTGAAGAAGACCGCCTTGGGCAGCTTTAATTTGGTCATGCACCAATTTCTTTTGTACCAAAAGGCTATTTTGTGTGATATAAAATGTTATATCAAAGCTACATCTATTACACAAATTAATGCCACTTTTCGGCGTTAGCGTTCATGAATAGCAAGCAGTCCATCCATCCATCTGTATGTCTGTCCGTCTGTCTATCGGTCGGAATGAGTAAATGAATGGCCATAATGTCCGCATTATATATATACATTGTAAAGTATTCGGTGCCGGCAATAAATCATTTTGCATCTAAACATAATTCGTTGAAAATGTAATGGCAATGCGTGTATGCCGCCATCGCCACCGTTCAAAAATCTAAAAGGCAGGCCATGAATTTCATGTAAACGCACAAATAATCAGACACACACTTACACACATAGCCATCTCTATACAAAACACACACACAAAATTACTACACTGACAAAATTAGAACATCCACAAAACTGTTCTTGCCGCATTTTAATTTTCAAATGAAAAGATTTTTTTGTTTTTGATAAATTGTTTTAATAAAAATTAAGGTGAAGGATAGATGTTTGTTTTTTCCTTCTTCTATCGTCGAGCAACCGGTCATTTTATTTGCTGCGTTTTTTTTAAATAGATGTATATGAACAAAATATTTTTATATTTGATAAATTGATAATATTTACATTGGATCACTGCTGGCAGAAAATAGTGAATAATTACGATTATGAGTCATTTAAATATTTGATTTTAAAGAGACAAATATTAAAAAAAAATAGGAAACATTATCAGTAATTAGCGAATTTGAGTGAATCGCAATCAAACTCATTAGCTTCTTGTATTTATAATTCATTTAAATTCATCCAAGTTTGTCCGATTCAATTTTTGATTTTTGAATAACAAATTTTCAAATTACTTCTAGCCCTCAAACGGACATTTCGAGGTATGGAACAACACCAATACCAATAAAACTTATGGATTTGATTGAAACATAGGTCATGAAATTAGGATGAGCAGATTAGACTATTTTTTTAAATAGATAATACCTCTCAGCTAGACTAAGCAACAGCTAATTCCTACGGCTATCAATAGCTTCAAATATATATATATATATATATATATATATACATATTTTGTCGGTGTCTCTTCTTCTACCGCCCAAAGCCCCACGACACCCACATGATATAAAACTCGCGTGCTTAATTTATTTTTGTTATCTTTTATGTGAATTTTTAATGAAGCCCAGCCGTCATCAGGGCATACAAAAGAATTTCATTTTTTTCTTTTGGTTACATTTTTTACAACATTTTGTTGATATTTCGTCACCAGAGCATACAGTTTTGCTGTTGTTTAGATTATTATATTTGATGTAGCAAACATATAAACACGTACATACATAAATACACACAATAGTATCGATCCAGTCACAAGAAGACAAAGAAGAAGAATAGAAATGTCTCGTGAGCAGAAACTAAATCGATGTGTTATAGAGAGATATTACATAGTTGGGGGGAGGTGTGTATGTATGTGTGGAAAATACAACAACAATCCCCAAAATGACTATAAGCCTACCGGTGTAACCAGTTAACTTGCCCATTTGAGTTTGTAAAGAAGACAGACAGACATTGCTGTAACCCATGTTGGAGACTCATAAAAATTGTCTATGTATTGTTGCTGTTGTTGTTGTTTTTGGTAGATTTTCACGAATCTAATCAAAAAACCAAGGTTACCAACCAAAAAAATAATATACAAACGTACACACACACACATACACCCATAGTCTTAGCTTGCTCACAAATGTAAACAGTTCTGCTCAAGGTCTACTCAACTTTTCGGTTAATTTACATTAGAAAAATATTTGTTGGCTTGACACCTACGTTGTAATGAACACAGGGCACACACACACAAACAGCTACAAATATACGAACACAGTTTCAGCTTCATTATTATATTACAAACAGACATAAATTGCTACTCTTCAAAGTCAGTTGTGTGGGCGTTAACTGTTTTTTTTTTTTGTTATTGTTAGGACTTGGTCTTCATTTCTAATAAATTTTCTTTAAAGCGATTTGTAAGGTTTCGAAAATTGTAAAAGTTTGTATATCCTCGTCCATGAGATTGAAAATGGGAAATATCGGTCCACGTTTAAAATTTTCAAATATGTTTTTCAATGGAATTAACGGTAATTTGATATTTTATTGGGAGACAATTACCGGAGACAATACCGGCCCAGGATTTGAAGTTCCTTCATTTATGGTAAGCCCTTAATTTTCTGTAATTAACTTGTTTAAGACTTTCTCTACCTGAATTGTGTCGAATTCAATATTTTGGGTCTTAAATTGGGTTCTGATATTTCGGAAGTAAATTTTCCTACCAAAAAAAAAATAATAATACGGCGTTTCTTCTGGTATAGTTCTGCATTATGTAGGATCCGCCTCATTATAGGAATTTTATTTGTCCAAGGAGCTTTTTCGAAGCTATGGTACAACAATTTGGCATTCCGGATTCTTGGATGATTAAAGACATCCATGCAGAAAATATTTCGATATAGCTTATCATGCAAAGATTCCACACATTTCAATATCGATTATTCTTTTGATGTAGTTCCATTACACCATACCCTAAAATTTTCGGTATTTTATAGATTGTAGAAAATTTCTCCAACCGAATTGACTCGAATTTGATATTTTGGCTTCTCACTGGGCGGTAAATCGTTCTATCAAAAATATCATTATTCGTGCATATTTTGCTATAGCCTCGATATAGCAAACTCACCATTTATTGATTATTGCCTCTAAGGGTCTATAATTTGACTTACGGATTATTGGATGATGTAAGACCTTCATACAGAACATATTTTTTTACATAATCCCCATATAAAGACCCCGTGAATTTTCGCTCAGGAATGCCCTCAGGAATGCACTTTGTAATCCTAGGATAATCCTCTTGGATTATTTGGAACATAAGGTACTGTTATTTGGCATTCCGGATTCTTGGCACCTAAGCAGAAATTGTTTTTACATTTACATTACATACCGCCCATTTTCGGTACGTTTGTAGTTTTTTCCTGTATCCTATTTGGTAATTTGTTTTCCACAGATGATAATAATTCTCGTAGAAACCAAACGATTTTAGGTATTTTAAATGTTCACCTCAGGGTAAAGGATAGAAAAATTCGACCCGGCCGAACTTAACGACTTCTTCAATTGTTCTTCGGATTTCGAATTTGTTTTCTGTTCGCAGTAGCCTATTAGTATAGTCGTCTATCGATGTAAGTATGTAAGAAGTTAGAAATGTTGCGGAATAATTCACTCATTTATCATTTCAACAATTTGAAATATATTTCAAAATTTGCAGTAACGAAATATTTCAATTATTATTATTTTTTGTTGTATGTCTGATTCCTTCTACCATTAATTATAGAATCTAGATAGGTTGTTGGAAATAATTGATTTCAATTTGATTGTTGTTTTATTATTACTGCATACACTTCGGAAAACAATATTTCAATTTTATGCTTGCCCTGAAACAAAACAAAAACAACAACAACGAAAAACAGTAATTGTAATTTATCATAAAAATTCTCTTTGGCAAAATAACAATCGTTTATAGATACTTTCGATTTTTATTATTTTATGGTTCGATTATTATGCAAAAAGAAATAAATATATACATGAATGTGTAAATAATACAAATTACAAAACAAAATGCCTTGGGCCCATTTGTGATTTAAATGTTGTTTGAAGAAAAAACAAAACAGAAATAAATAAATGTTGGCATTTTCAAAACGACACAACCTAACCACCCACCCACCATATAGATATGTTGCGTTGTACCAACACCTCTCAAATCCCTCTGCATTGTTTCCTCATAGACATGCATATGTATGTATTGTCTTGTTGTCTTAATTTTATGTATTTTTGTATTTATATGTTCATTTAATTAATAATAATTGCATTGGAGGTGGGTGAGAGAGAGAGGGAGGGAGCAAGGTGTCCACTGATCAAATTGACGATTTATTTTATTGGTCAAGTTCTATTTTTTTTCTGTGGAGCAACAGAAGCAGCAGCAAAAAATTCAATTGCTAATAGCCATAATTGTAATAATAATAGAGTAATGACAGCAACAAGAACCACACTGGCACGACAAACAATAAAATTAATTATTTAATGTTCTTTTTAGAAAAAGCAAAAAAAAACAAATGAAACAAAGATTTTATTGTTCATTTTATTTATGTGTCACGTTGAGATCTTTTTTATCGGATTGCCACAGAAGAAAACTCAAGGGCTAATAAATTACAATAACGTAGGTGTTGGAAGAGAAACAGGCGATAGAAATCGAACAAAATGAAAACAGAAACACAAGTTTTTTGAGAACGTTAGAAATTCTCCATTACTCTCAATATAAAAAATGTGGCCGATGAAATCGCCTTTGGTATTCGAAATTAGAAAATTAGATTAGTATGCATCAATTGCCAATTTGTGTTCCAATTGCTGAAACTATGCCACATGTCATGTCTCAATCATGACTTCATTTTTTCTTCTCCTATATAAAAACATCTAAACTTTTTTTTGGTTTTGTTTTTTTTTTTACTCTCCCCTTACAAGCTGACGACTAGCTGTCTGTCCACTATACTATGTGCATGATATTTCCGTGTATATGTATGAAAAAATAGACGAGGTATTTGCAAAGCAAGCGTGTAAAGCTAACTATTACTAGCATCATGCTTTGCATCACATCATTTTTCCAGCAGAATTTCAAAAGCGGCATTATTTCTCTACGTATGTATGTGTGTGTGTTTTTTGTTTTGTTTTTCTGTCCATTGTGATCTCACATAACAACAACAATAACAAAACAAAAAAACACACAACGAACAACAATCAAGATGATAATTGTTGGCAATTAATTTGCAACAATAATAACAGCAACAACAACAACATCAAAAAAACAACATGAAAGTAATTGGTTAAAATACTCGTAACAAGATAGATTACCAGTAATTGATAGAAGAACAAACGTCGCTGTTGTTGTTGTTGCTGTTATTGTTGATTTTTTTTTGCGGATTTCATTGAATCGATGATTGCACCCGAGGTGATGTCTAAAACTCAAAATCACCGCCAATTCGAGGAAATCATTCGATCATGCAGCAGTGAAAGCTATTCAAATGAGAATGTCATTATTATTATTTGAAATGTGTGTTTTTCTTACAAATTGAGACATTTTTTGGATGGAAAAATTGGAAAATTACTAACGAAAAAAATATTCAGAATTAGAGGTAGAAATTCTACCCTGAGGTAGAAATTCAAAATATTAAAAAATCGTTTGGAATCTCTGTATGGATGCTAGGTCATTGTAAATTGTCTCTTATCTTTTCTTGAATATCGTTTTCGAGCATCTGATATGGGCATTGATATTAATATGAGAGGATATGTGTCAATAACTGAACCTATATTAAAAATTAAAATGTTTCACTCTCTATTAACCCGGAGCGACAGAATAGTTGAAAGCCTGGGGTGTAGGAAAGATGAATCAATCTCTTATCGTGTACTGAGTCCAACATCACATAAGAAAAGCAAAAATTGTTCTATATTGGTCAGAGAATCTTTCGCAAAAACGTGTGAGACACCGAACTTTGTTTTATTTTCCGGGTCTTAACATCTCACGAGCATTGAGTCACCTGCGCAATTTTCCCCCAAAATTTTGAAATTTTAGCACGAACCTCAGACACCAAAAACAAATTAAATTCGATTAGAAACTTTTTCAAAAAACAAACCGTTCATTTACTTACCATTTTCCCACATATGCCAATATCAAATTATCATCTTTCAAGCAAACCTACCCATTTCCGAATCTAAGCTCAATTCTTCTTCACAACCCACAATAATTGACTTCATTAATGTTATTATTGTTGCTTTTGTTGTTGTTGGTTCGTTCGTTCGTTCGATTTTGTCATTAATCGATTAGGTTTTAAGGTCAATTGATTAACAAACAATTAAAGCACTCCCATTTTGATGAATGCGAAAGATCAGCCGTATTCGCTATGGGGGCTTTATGTGATTACAAATAAACCGCTCTCGCTTTTGACTCACCCCATGAACATAATTTATAAATTTGTGAGTGTGTGTGTGTGTACATGGAAATGGCGTAGAACAAGGTACAAAGCGCGCCCGTCCGCCTGTTTTGCCCTGCCCACGGCCATAGCATAACAAGCAAATGCATTCAGTAGCGATCAGATATAATTTTAAATTTTTTTTTCTACAGTAGCCAAATGTTTATTGCATTTGAAATGATTCGCATAACTACAAAGACCTGGCCAAATTTACACATCGTCAATTCATTTGCAAAAAACAAAACAAAAAACAGCAACACAAAAAATCGAAAAAATATATGCGCGCCACAATGGCTGGCATAGCTAACAACGAATAATAATATTAGATGTTGCCTTTTTCACATTAGAGTGTAACGAAAAAAATAAAATAATTACCAGATTTGTTTTCATATAAGTTTGTTCAATTTTTTTGCGATGTTTTTTTCTGTCACCCATCCTACAGTAAACTTTAGCAAAATCTGTTTTATCATTTGATCGCCAAATTGCACACACATGACCATTTTGGTAAAAATATCTAAAAATGAAATCTTTTTTTTTCTTTAATGAAGAATATCTATATAGGATATATGCAGCAAAAAGCAATTATATATTTTTGTTTTTGAAGAATATGATTAGTTCAAAGCGAAAAAATAACATGTTCTTCAATATCCATGACATGCAATGCCCACACTCTCGTATTCACCCATACCTACATCAAGCTGCCAGCAACTGACAAATAATCAAGACAAATTGCATTTGTTTCAAAATGAAATAATTTTGAAAATGAAAAAAAAAACACACACAAAACAAAAATCTTCAGTTCCACTCGCACTCAAACACACACACACACATAGATACATTCACATTTAAAACAGTTGATTGTATTCTTAACACTTGAACAACAACAACAAGCCAACATTCAAAATTCATTTCATAATCTATCACCGAATGTGCTGAAATGTGTGTTGCTGCCTGTGTGTGTGTATGTGTATGTCAGCGCTGGCTGGCATGTCTACATTCACCAAAAAATAACTTCAAAGGCCCCAATGCCGACCAATTATGCAATTAAATAACAATAAATGCAATCAATATTCGCCTTACCGTTTTGACCATCTCCCATGATGTTGAGCAATTATTACTCAGCACTTGGTGTTAATCATCGCCGTGATTGCTGTGCGGAGTGTTAAACAGTGGTTGTCACATAAGAGTTGTCTCCGGTAAAGCTAAGGAAGGAGTTTTATAGAAAATGATGATAATTTGGAGGAAGCTATATCGAAATATTTTTCGGCGAACCCAAAAAATATAAATATTCTTGATCAGAGTATAATCGCGATAGAATGTCTGTTCACATCGCAATAAGGCTCTTAATTAATATGGAGCTACGGAACGACTGAAGTTGTAGGGCAAAAAACTTCTTCGCAAAAAATTCAATATAAGTTCATACTTTGACTTAGCCTTCATATAAGTATCCGGCGCATTTTAGGTATTTTCATGATCCCGTGGACATTTTAGAACTGGTGAGGCTATAATTAGGCTTTTCAAGCTTTCAGAGGATAAATGGACCTTAAGAGAATATCTTCAATGTAGGTCACTGTTTTGGCATAGCTCCAATATAGACTCAATTTTGATCGATATAAAATTGTCAATACGGGCTCATATAGTTTTTTAAGTAATATACATTTGATACAGGCGCTTAAATTTAAACAGACACTATGTCATGCAGTAAATGCAATTTGGAATGTCATTATTATTTTTTGAAATTTATATTTCTCAAAGTTTGAAATTGGGACATTTTTTGGTTGACAAGATTGCAAAATTATTAACAAACAATAAACATGAATTAGACATTCGAAATATCTAATATCGAGAACTCTGCAAGGCAGTTATGTTATAGTAAATTATATCTCAGGATGTGTTTTTACCTCTCTGAAGTACCGACACTGTGGTTTTAAAATTCGAAACAAAATAACATAGTTGACTCATTGTGTCGGGACATTTTGGACATTTGTATCTGATTCATTGCTCAAGAGTTGTTGGACTCAGTCCTCTGCGTACTGTATATGTATTTGACGTAGAAACGAAAGCTCAAATAGTCGATACAGTCTCATGGGTTGGCCCAAGATTCTCTATGATCAATAAAGAAAATTGTCTGCCTTGTTTAGGTGATATCAGACTCAGTTCAAGACCAGAGTATCAGATCATCCTAACTAATGATAGGTCATGATTTTTTTCATTTAATTATGGCGTGAAAAACAATGAATGAATGCTAAAAGAGAAAAGACCGGAAAACACGACTAAAGTATTCTTCGATTTGAGGGGTATAGTGCTTCAATTTTCGTGAATACATCGAAAATTTATACGTTGAATTTTAAAAATTCCATATCTTTTGCCAAATTGAATACTAAGCTAAAACATTCACCTTTTTGTCATTTTTTTGATTTTCCTCTATATTTTGTTTTTTTTTTTAGTTTTTTTTTTCATCAAAAGTGTACAGCATTTTAACTTTTAATTAATACCGTATTTGTTGCGATCGTTTGTGAACAAACGCCTTATTTTTCCATCCATCCATATTTCCTCAATGTTGTTGTTGTTGCTGGCATCAATTAAATTCACCAGCTTTGTAATGACAAATAAAGTCAAACTCAAGTATCATTACTTTATGGCAATAGAATGCTATTGAATAATAATGACTAGCTCACTGATATATATGAATTATTTACAACTTCACGCTAATACCCATAGAACCACATTTCCCACATTAAGAACAAAAAAAAAATAACGTATGAAAAAAATAACACAGAGAAATACGAAAACAGATAATTATACGAGAAGCATGTAGAATATTAATTCGTGTATTAATTATACGCTCCAATGCGCCACTTGAATACATTTTCCGAAAAAAATGCATAGGGGCGAAGGTTGCAAAAAACACACACACACAAATATGTTTTATTTCTAGGGAATTAAAATATTATGAGGAAATTGTGTTTTCAGAGGGTATTTCGAAAGTTTAATTTAAGGTAATAAGCTAAAGAAGTTTTATTCTGTTCCACATTTATTTTTTTAGACTTTTGCCCAAAATTTATTTCAAATTGTTACGGACTAGTTCCAGTCTTCCATTTTGAAAATTTATATATTTGTTATGTGAAATAAAAACCACAAAAATCACATTCCATATAATCTGTATCATTATCATATTCATTATCTTTATATCCATTATACGCTGTCATTATTATTATTTTTTTTTTTTTCTCAAATATTATTTTTTTTCATTTGCCTGCCCACTGTATTTTTTGCTATGGCAATTTTCGTTTCGCTGTATTTGTCATTTATTTTCATTTTATCTATGCCAAGTGCACAATTTTCATGTTCAAGGTGACAAATCATCATCATCGCCATCCTCCTCATCAGCGACAGCGGCAGCAACAACAGCAGCAGCTGCTCGCGCTGACAACTTTTGTATTCATCGTCATCGTCGTCGTGATCATCATCGCAATGGTGATTTCTACATTATTAGCAACGACAGCGCCTGCGTCATTATCTTTGTCATCGTTAGAATAGAATAGAGAACCGAAACGAACCGAACTGAACGGAATGGCGGTGCACAGAAAGTCAAACGCTATGCCGGCAATGAGGTTGTGCCAGCTTTAATGGCACCAGCATCAACAACATTAGCGTTACAAAAACACATCAACATTGGCATTAATAGCTAAGCGCAAAATTTTTTCACACACACATACACACACTCATATGTAATAGCTTGGCTGTAATGAATGGGACAAACAAGCCAAACAAAACTAAGTTTTTTGTGCTGCTGTTATTGTTGTTGTTGTTGTTTCTCATGTAAAACAGGGCCACTACTACAAAACCAAAAGCTAATGATAATATCTAATACACAGACAGCAAAAAGACTACAACAACAACCGCAGTAAACAAACCTACAAGTAAGCAAAACAAATCAAAGTACTAATTTATGGCAAAACTGCAAACTTTGGCTGCAGTTTCTCGCTTATCAAACAAATGGACTTTGTTCCAAACCAGGCAGCCAACCGAACGCCCAGCTAGCTAGCTAGCTTAGCTGCCTAGTAAATTTTACAAAAACTTAACTCGAGAATTGCTCAGTAATTTTCTCGCCATTGCAGTGCCGGGCTAGCTGGCTGACTGACTGCACCCACCCACAGCCAACCATTTTAATGAATTGATGGCTTTTATTTGTTTTCGTTTTTTTGTAATATTTGTGTTCACTTTTTTGTTTTGTTTTTTGGTATTTAGGCTAGTGGGTTATTGACAATTATTACTGCAACTGGCCTCGTTCCATTTGCATTGACTTGCATTTTGCCGTGTAGGGTGTGTAACAGAGCAGGTTGGGTAGTGGGGAGCGGGGGTATGCCGTGGTGTGTTGGCATCATTGCCACAATTCATTAGAATTTAGAATTGGCTTTTTGTGTGCCATATTTGTCGAATCCAATTAGCTTGCCTAGCTAAACGATAACAAATATTGTTTCGTTGTTGTTTTTGTTGTTGTCATTGTATGTAGTTACGCTTTTCCTTTGTAGCCTGCCCAAAAACATCTTTATGCGCTTTGCTTAATGCAAATGACATGCCAATTAAGAAATTTGCTACAAAGTAAATGAGCTAATGTCACAACGTACAAAAGGGCATGGAAGAGGGCGAGAGAGAGAGAAAGCAGCGAACATTTGCAAAGTGTTGTTAATTGTCATAATTTGTTGTATACCGGGTGGCGGTAACGTCACATGCGAATTAACAAACCTCATACGCACCATGAACCTTGAATACACAAGGTATACAAAGGGGTATGAGTGAGTGAAATATAATTTTGTGTGTGTGTGTGTGTTTTTCATGATAAATATAAACATTTAACAAATTTATTTTTATATGGTTATGCTAATATAAAAAAAAAATTAAAGTTTTTGAAAATTACTTCCCTTGGAGATTGGAAATAGGAAAAGACATCTTCTCTTATGAAAATATCCGGTCGTTGAGAATTAATAAATTAATTTTTAGGGTATAAAAAATATATTAAAGGAAATGATAATGGTAACGGCAATAAGTAAAATCTCTTAAGCAAAATCTGAATTTTGAAGTCCTTAAAGTACAACAGGAAAAAAACACAATGTCCTAAATTTAAGGAACATATCAGAAACATTATTTGCTTCTTCAGTTCCCTCTGGGGAAAAAATTTGCTGATTTAATTTTTTCATTAATTTATATTAATTTATTAAATATTAATAATATTAATTTCAAAAATATCGATGTTTTGGCTTTCTTATATTTAATGTATTTTTATCGATCCTAATAACATCTCTTGAGCAGTTCCTCCTCCACTGGAGGGTTTTGACATCCTTTCAGGACATATTCTGCTTATGGATACCACAGTAAATTAGGGATACGGAAAGCACTTTTAAAGACTATTGATGTGAATTAAAATATAAAATTGAATTTAAAAAAATCCAACCAACACATATCAGTGGATTTTTAAACTATAATTTCAATACATAGGTGTGCATTTAAAATATTTTTTTAACCACATTAAGTTGGATTTATAAAAAATAGTTTTTTAGCACGATATTTTTAATTTTTTATATTTTTTTTTCAAGTACCACAGGTTAGGAGTTAAAAAAATAGATATAAGTTTAAGAAAGAAAAGAATTCAAAATATTTTTATCAAAAGCCGTATTTTATGTGTAGATACCATATTTTTAAAACATTTTTAATATATATTTTTTTAAATAACACATAGGCATGGATTAAAAACAAATATTTAGTAAGAAACAAAATTAAAACAATATTTGAACCTCCACATTGGTATAGATTTTATTTTCAATCAGTCGGATTTGAGATTAAAAACTTCCATGTTTTTTCCTTCATTGGCCGATTAAGTTGATCTTAAAGGCACGCTTGCGTATAAATATTTACATTACGTATACGTCATATGGGAAGACATACATACAAACAATTTACTTATGAAAAATGTGTTTCGAAATAACTCGTTCTTTGATTACCTTGATCATTGACTCCTTCCTACAACCTAACATAAAAAAATTAGCAAATCAACTGACGTCAATGATTTTTTTGTTTTTGTTTTCCCCGTGCAATTAGAATTTCTTGTTTTCTCAAACACATTAAACACTTGCATTTGTCACGGGCTTCTGGGTGTGGTGACATGTGCCGAAAATTGGCTCAGAAATGCAGCGCGTGTAATGACAACTATTTTCATTAAACATCCTCCCACACACCCCCCACAGCAAGCCGGTGAACACCGGCCGGGGGCCAAGCATTGCAGCAATTGATAGCTGCAGTCGCGTTTCATACATGTCTGACAAACACAAATAATAATGGTTGCATTGCTGGCTGCCTGGCTGACTGTTTTATTAGCGTCAAGGAAAGTGAAATAAAGTCATTTGATGCGCAAGTGCTTTGGCAAAAATGTTCAAATTCAAATATAAAATGAAAATGAAAGCTAAATTGAATAACATTTTGATGCCCATGAGTTTATTTTTGGCTTACAAGCAAACAAACAACAACAACGCCTGCAAACTAGACACAAGAATGATTCAAACGAATCGAAAAAATAATGGCAGCAATGCATTCAATGAAATGAATATATTATTCAAATAAATGGCACATTACAACTAGTTTTGCCTTGTCATTTATTGCTCTCGCTTTTATAAGTCAATAATGTTTTGAAAAATAAAACTGGACCATACCCCCCAAACACACACATATCCAGTTATGCTAAAATGGAAACCATAATTCTTGGTTAAATGAAATCCTCAGCAATTTAAAGCACCGCAATCATAAAAAAGAAGACAAAAACTCAATAAACAGACTCAAAACGAAAAAAAAACAAAACTATTTACAAAAAAATAAACGGCGCGTGTTTGCATTCGAGGCCAAATCATGTGAAGGGTAGTCAGGCAGCTGCGGAGGAGGAAGTGTTGAATATTTGGTTGGCATCAACCAAAAAACCTACAAAACAAAATCAGCCCAGATACTAAATGCAGCTTGCCGCACCTCAGTATGCACTGGAGAGCCCCAAATAAACTCTACTCATCATTGTGTTATACCCCCAGACAAACACACTTATACACCCATGCACACACGTACACACACACATATATACTGCTAGCTTGCATCTAACTGCTGTGCCCTACATACCAGATTGCATACACGTGGCAAACATTATGAGGGGCCACAGAGAAAAGTTGTGTTTGAACAGCGGCAGCAGTAGCGCGGGGAAATCATGAAAATGCGCGCGTGTACCAATACACAGTCATTGAAGTAGGCACACACACACACTGCACATGCACATAACCCATTTGCCCTGGCAAATATATTATCAACGAACGATTATTTAGGGAATGGGGGCACTGTTGCATGCATTGCATTGCAACCCCTATCAAGGGTATTAGTTTGTGACATACCCACACAGACAAAAGCGCGCGCGCCTCTAGAATGAGAGCAAGAGCTTCCTCCACTCATACTTAGACATTGACATACTCTTTAAGCCGGCCGGCCGGCCGGTTTTCTCGATTTGTTGGATAAAAATGTTGCGCAATTGGCAATGGCAACGGTAACGCCAACTGGCAATCAACAACGAATGACGAGCATTGTGTTGGTAGTCGTGCCTTCGTCGTATGACTGTGTGACGAACAGTAGTAGTACACTACTCACCAATACACTGATAGCAGCCTCTATAAAATGTTGGTTGCATTTTAGTTATTCTCATTTGCATGATAACTCATTGGATGCTCTCTATCTCTCTCTTAGTTTCAATGTGATTCTTTCTCAGCCCTTGCCTTTGTTCGATGCATCTAGGTGTGTTTGTTTGGCACGGTGAGAGCTTCGTGTTGTTGGGCCATAGGTAAGGTAATATTGAGCATTGCCATTGGAATGTTATTGCAACGGCAGAAAAAGGTAATGCTCTTTGTTTGTTCGCTCGGTCGCTAGCTCGTTTGCTGTCGTGCTTGTTTGGCGTGGGATTCCTGTTAAACACAGCTTTTGTTTGGTGGCATCTTTTCAGTATTTCTATCTGTATGTGTGTGTGTGTTTGTTTATTTGTATCTACTCTGCTGCATCAGAGTAGCGGGGAAAAGTTGTAACGGCACGTGTCCGCACACTACAGCAATCTTCCACAAACAAACACACACACACACAGCGAGCCATATGCATCCATATTTAGTCCCAATGACAAATACAAGAGGTAAGAAGCAGCATTACATTCTCTCTACGGTTGAGGGCATTTCTGTTCGTTAGTTTACCATTGTTTGCTGGCAATTTGTGAGAGTGTGTGTGTAGGTGTACTTTTGTTGTATTTGCCCCAACTTGTTAAAACAAAACATATATATTTTTAGTTTTGTTTCTTTTATTTCCACAATTTATCAACAAAGAAGAGAAACAAAAATGCATTTATATACATATGTATGTAGGAAAAAAACTGCTGTTGTTAAATGCTTGAAAGGCTTATTCTGTCCATTATTTGTCCCCTTCATTTTTTTGTGTGCCCGTGCCTTTAAGACTGACTTTAGCCTTTAACACAAGCTATATGAACGATTGCATTTTTTTGTATCATTTTGCTTTATTTTTCGCACACTTGGACACAAGGGTCATAAAAGCAAAGGATATGGCGATGAAAAAAACTTGTACACGTGCAGCGGGAAAATTGAATATGTGTGTGTGTGTGTGAAAAATATTTAATGTGCAATTTTTGCTTAGTTACAAAAATGGAAAGTTTTCGGTGTATTTAAAAGTAAAAAATTAAAAAATAAAAATTGAAAAAAATAAAAACCCCACCCATGGAATAGAAGATTTTGATTTTTTTATTAAAGTATTAATTTTAGAAATTAAGATATGTTTCCCATATTTTTTTAACCGCACAAGGAAAAACCCGATTACAAATTTTGAAATTTTCTGGCGACATGAAGAGCTTTCTTGAAATCTGTTTATACTCCCATCCCTTACTTATGTTTCCTTTCTGAAATGTTACTTCATTTTTAGTAGCTGTAATGATTTGTCCCATTTTTATCCACTTTTTGAGCCGAAATTGCTCACATTTCAAAAAGAGGGTTCTGTTGACATTGTCCCGAACATAATGGATTTAGTCGGTTATGTTAGGTATAGTTGAAAAGAGGGGTGATTTACGCAATCAAATGTCCATAGTAGGACATAAATGTTTTTTTTTTCTAAAAAAAAGAAAATGGAATGAGTTAAAAACAATAATCTTCTAGGAATACTGTATTCTTAGTGAAGTTCTTCATTCTTTATCATTCACTCCTCCTTGTGTAATTTAAATCATAAATTGTATCATTTCCCAAGAATTGGGTCCGAATGCATGCAAAAGCTGGGCTGTGTCATAGAAAATTTCCAAACGTCTCGCTGTCTCCAACACAGGCTCTGCACCTGTCTGCAGGCTGATAAGTCCTGTGAGAATATCTATTTATATACATATCTATTAATTTGGGGAAAAATAAGGGCAGGTCATAGTAAAAATAACGACGGAATAATTAATATGATTGTGTATTAAGATATGACGCTTTCTAACCTATCAACAATTTTAATGAGATTTCCTTTTATTCCTGAAAATTATCAATACCACTCTTCAGTTCAATGCTTCCACACGATCACCTGATGACACATTTCTTCCGCATAGTTCTTCGATTAACGTAATTCCACAATTATTTGTTGTTTTTTTACAAACAATGCAAACGCCGTGTATAAATTATCTTTTTTTTGTACGAACCGGGTGCTTTTGTTTATTTTATTTTGTAATTCAAAAGAAACAAACAAAATAACAACAACAACGAAAAAATAAATATTAAGAAACGATAAATAAATTCTCTACTTAAATTCACAAATTCGATGAGATGGGGAGCAACACCAGACAACACCTCTGTTGTAATATTGCCCCCAACAACAACTACAGCAACAGAATAAACAAAGTCATTTACTTCTAGTTTTTTTCTGGTGTGTTTAGCTTGAGCGTGTGTAAATTTTATCATAGAAAAACAACAACAACAAAAATATATAGTTTACACGTGTATGGCGATACAACACAGTGGAGGTTCAAGGTATGCTGCAAAATAAGTTTTCAAAGAAAAAATTTGATATATAAAACTCAAATGAATATCTTTTTTTTAATTGTAGTAAACATTTTCAGGAAAAATATCAAGGTCAGATTCATACCATACTCCATTACAAAATATAGCAAGATGTTTTCAAGGTATCTGGTTACAAACAAACAAACATTTTTCGTTTTTATATTTAATTTTTTTTTTATTCTACACTTGCGCCGGTTTGTTTTTTTTTTTTCATCTGGACCCTCTCAAATTTTTCTATTTATCTACAAATGTTTGAAATGGTGCCACTCAAATAATAATATATTACAATTAATTGTAAACGAGCAATAACAACAACAAGAACAACATTATCATCAATGACAAAATAAATTGTTTGTGGCTGTTTTATCGCACTGCTGCTGCTGCTACCCTTGTTTGTTGTTAGTTTTTTTCTATTATTATTATTGGTATTATGAAATATTCTAATAATAAAAATAAATATAAAAAAATCACCGTGTTGCAATGCAGTTTGCAAATGCTCATGAAATTGACGACAACGACAAGTATTTTTCCCACATATCGTTCTGCTCAGCAAACAAATTCAAACAAGAATCTCAAAACAACAACAAAAAATTATAGAATATTTAAAACAATAAAAATCGAGCACAACCTTGAAAATGCCACGAAACCAAAAGCCATGCAAAGAAAAAACTCAAAAATGAAAAAAATTGTAATGAACAAAAAAATTTATTCATTTTTATGGTAATTGTTCTGTAGCTGCAGTGCTCTGTTGCTTTGCTTTTATTTTTTCTGAATTGTATAAATTACAAACAATTCCTCACAGTAATTTTCTATAATTTGCACTATAATTAAAAAAGCACACACACACACACCGACAACAACCCCAAATCAAAATCAAATGACAGTCAACCTCAGCGACATTGCTCTGAATCTTTTGCCAGTTCGGTTTTGTTACTGATCGTCAATACTAGACACCAAGTTTTTAGATGTGTTGGCGTATTGACGGATTTTTTATTATTATTTTTTTTTTTTCATTCTGTTGATAGCTGCCTTTCAACCGGTGGTTAAAAAATCAAATTCAAAAGCAACAATAACAACATTAAACACCATTCACTTGTGGGTGCTGCTGTTGGCTTTTAAGTGCAGCTGCATAATTGAAGATTTTCACAGTGGCATTGAATCGATGCGTTCTTGTGTTTTTTTAAATGCCACACATTAAGTGGTTAGACCAGAGTCAGGCTTGAAAGGGGGATAGGCGTTAGTTGCACATGGAAAATTTTGAAAAATAAAAAACTAATGTCAAAGCGTTGTTAAGTTCGATTCGAGCAGTATTTTTTATTTTATATAAATTGTTCAGAACTTTTATGTGTGGGCTATGCTATGGTAAATTGTTCATAGAAGATTTGACAGAAAAAACAAAAAGTGACGTTCTCTTTGCAACCCGTCCAATTAAAAAAGTGGCGGATGAAAAAATAGTAACCTTGAAAGCCAACATCTGATTGGCTATTGAGTTGATTTTGAAGGATTATTCTTCTGATACCTCCCAAAAAAGGGTTTTTTTTTTTTTTGAAAAATTATACATTTGAAATGATTTTCCCTCATAGTTTCTGATCTGGTTCAAAAGTTCCATATTGTTATATATTTACCAACCATAAATCAAACATAAAGATAGTCCCTATCGCATTTTGAGAATATTTCATTTATTCTAAATTTTGTACCCTGAATCTCTTTTTGGTACCTCACCTACAAAGGGTAAACATTTTTGAATCTTGTACATTTATAGAAAGTTAAAACAAAGGTCCGATCGGATTAACATTTAAAAAATCTTTGATTTCCTCCAAATTTTGCCCACCTTAATATTTGCTCTGAACTCTCCTAGATGATCTATAGATCTTCAATAACCTGCAATCTTGCTGCTTCAAATTCGATACACTACATCGATTAATTTGTCGGCGGCTCTATTTGTTCACATCACCAAAATGCAATGAATTAATTTCAATAATTTACGATTATGAAAAAAGTCATTAATCATTTGAAACAATAAAACAAAATGAGACAAGACACAACCTATAATTAAATGTGTGAATTAATTATAAAACAAAACAAAATAATAAAACCACAAAAGTTAACAAAACAAAACAAAAAACGACATTTCACAACATTTGCTACCTGAATAATCGGTAAATGTTGAAATAATAAATCATAAGTTGAGAAAACCAACCAACCAGCCAACAACAACGAAACATGACATTCTAATAAAAATATGGCAAGGTCAGAGAGAAGTGGGTAATATTTTTTATTTCAAATTGCTTTTGAGGTACATTAAAAATTATAATATTGGAATTTAGCACCTGGTTCCTTTTTCTATGAAAATTGAAATTTTCTAAAGGATGAAATGTCCAATGAAAAATCAGAGTGGTTAAAAAATCATTTTCTATGAGCGCCAGCTTCTTTCCAGATTTTTGTAGTTATTTTCTCAAATATATTTTATCAAAAATTCGTACGTTTTTATTTTATTAAAAACCTAAAAAATATATTTTTTTTGCTCCTTTAGTTGCATTTTTATTCAATTTCTCAGAAAGAAACAAGTTCCCTTTTATTCTTCTTAACCGTTACTTGCTGTTGTTTTGGTAATCTTTTTTATTGTCAAGGTAAAATATACTGCATTATTGCACTTAAGCCCAGTGGGACACACATACAAACACATAACCCTGGCAAATCAAATTCATTTATTTCCCTCTCTTTCGCACTCTTTGGATCCTTTTGCTTTTTTTCACTTTTTTTGGAGGCAAAAAGTCATCATGCAGTTTAAACAGTTCTATATAAAACGCACTCTCCATGTTCTTTTGCCTTGCTTTCTTCTTTTTCTTTCACACAATGAAATTCAATGTTGTTCTTGAAAGCAACAACAACAACAATAGTAGAATGAAAACACAGACACACACACAAATTGCTATGAACAAAAATTCAAGGTCATCCATGCACACATACTGCCTGAGTGTATGTGTGCATGGATGAACATTCTCATGTATATACAAAAATAATACATAATAGAGCCGAGTGGTGATGATGATGATGTTGATCACGCACACTATTACAAAACCATTTTCCTTTTGTAACTTGGCTTTAGTGACACAACTCACAGACAGTCAGACATTGCGTTGCGTTTCGTTTCGTTGCATTGCCGTTCCATGACAACCGGCATTACAATTCTGCCGATACTCACTCTCCCTGGTATATTTGCTCTTTCTCTTATATCGCACAAGATTTTTGTTAACTAGAAAGGATGTGATGCACACACACACACACACTCACACACAAAAAGGGAATTATCAAGGCCTGCAGTTTTTCCGTAGGCTTTGTTTCCTATGGTATTTGCTCTTGTTGTAATAGTGATAAAAATCAATATTTTTTCCTACAAAAGAAACAAAAACAATATCGACTGTTGTTGCCGAGTCCAAAAATATAGACTTCGTTGTTCATCGTTTTGCTGAGTGTTTGTTTTACTGTTGCTTTTTAAACTGGGTCGTTGTGCTATGCGCATCAATTTTGGCTCTCTGGTGTCCCAGTAAGGGATTAAATTTTTGCAAATTCAAAGCTTCCCTCGCACACTCGTAGACACACACACACAGCCTTGCACAAAATACCAACACACATACAGTTACTTACTAACTATTTTTGCTGCATAATTTTTGGGGAGCAACTGTACTATTTTGTTTTTGCTTTTCCATGACTTTGCAGTTGGTTTTGTTGTTGGTTGGCTGGTAGTTTTACCGGCATTTCGCCATTTAGAAAGCGGGAACTTTACTTTTGTAGGGTAACCGGCATTTGTTAGGGCGCATGTCAGGTCAAATATATATACAATTTGTTTTTGCAGCTTTTTTGTTTTTGTTTACCTTTCCCATTGCATTTTCCCATGGAATTCAGTTCGCTTGGTGACGACGACTACGACGATGTCAAAAGATGATGATGTTATGCCAAGGGAGTTACCTATTACTCTTCCCTATGCAATACTAAACTCAACGATGAATAATATAATTTGAGAAATATCCTTGTGTATTTATGTGTGTGTTGTGTTTGTTTTTTTTTCTGTTACACATACAAATGCATGGAAGTATTTGTCATTCTACATATAAAAATAAATAGAATGTAAATAAAATGGGATGGATAATACCAAGGACATATAAAATATGAACAAAAACAACAAAACAAAAATTAAAATAAGAAGCCGTACGATGACGAAGAATATACACATACATCTATACTGTATATTAAAAAGTAGAAAATATTAAAAGAATTTAAAAAAAGTTGAACTTAAGTTCTGGAACAAGAAAAACTGGGTCCGGAATTTTTCTATAATTTATATTTAATTCAAAAGCGTATAGTTTTAGTTACGACATTTTGAAGATTATATTATTTTTTTATGAAGATGGGGAAATACAAAATTAATTTTACAAAAAAAAAAAAGAAGTATGAACATAAATCCTTGTACAAAATATACCAGGCATTTTTATTCTTCTAAAAATGTAAATTTTATTAAAAAAAAACTCTCATTGACATAACATTTTGTAAATATTATTAATATTTTATTAGTGTTGGCGGGTTATTTAGGATACCATTTGTATTTTGTTTTTGTAAAATAGTCAGGCTTAATCCCAGTTTGTTGTTTTTATAAAAAACAACTATTTATTAGTGGGGAAATGGCATTGTCGAGGGGTAAGGCAGGGAAGACTATAGTTTCGGATCTCGCCACTGATCCTCATCAGTTCCCTTAGTTTTTTGTTTATTTCCCCAGAAGCTATTAATTTACAAAAAACCTTTCAAACCCAAATGTCTCTTGTGACAATTCGAAGTTCTTACGTTACCAGCGATACGACCCCAATGAGAAGTTCGTTTCGTTGGCGCCTGACTTCGTGGTCAACAAGGCATTTACAGACAACTACAATACATTTCCCACTGCTATGTGTCGTCACTTTGTGACGAATGCACATAACGTTGTTGTTGGTATTGTTAGTTAAAGCAAAATACCAAACAGTATGACCGTGCCTCGTCTACAACTTCAGTAGTGTAACGTAAGAACTTCGAATTGTCACAAGAGACATTTGGGTTTGAAAGGTTTTTTGTAAAGAAGCTATTAATAGCTTCTGGGGAGAATATCCCAACAAAAAACTAAGGGAACTGATGAGGATTTTCAGTCTTCCCTGCCTTACCCCTCGGCGGACAATGCCATACATTCCCCACTAATGAATAGTTGTTTTTTATAAAAACAACAAACTGGGATTAAGCCTGACTATTTTTCAAAAACAAAATACAAATGGTATCCCAAATAACCCGCCAAACACTACTTTTATTACTTAGAATAAAATTTTGCATTTTACTCATGTTACATTTCCAGGACCCCACAATTTGAAAATAGATTTACTATTATATGCTTATTATAATAATTAGATTTGACGTCACTTCAGCAAAAGTACCCAGCCGTAAACATTTATTCACATTTAATTGAATATAAATTAACATGCTCTTCTACTTCTCCCTTCCAAAAAAAAAAAACACCAAATCATTTTGCTATCATCAATCATTACTATTTTTTATATAAGGATTCATAGTTACTTAACCAAACCCCTATTTCAAAACCAAAGGACCTTCAAATAAATTATTCTACAACAAATAAACAAACCAACCAACAAACACACACACACAGAAAATCGATAACGAAAGAAAATAACACCAAGTTTAGTTTCAAGGCCAAAATGGTCATTAGCCAAAAGGCCAACAACCATACAATGAAATACACACACATATAGAAAATTACGCAGGCTCAGAGAAATAGCTGCACACCATTGTTGCAAAATGTTCCAAAATAGAAAAAAAACTGAAGCAAAAATGTGCGTGTGAATATTTTTTCGAATCTATATCATTGGAAAATGGGTGTTCGTTTGCCGTCATGATCACAATCATCATCATTATTACGTTTGAAAATATGTAGGTAGCATTTCTTTCCTATCCCGTCCTGTCATTTCTTTCCTATCCCATTGTAATCTGAAAAAAAGACCTTGATGATAAAATTGTTTTTGTTACTTTTTTCGAAGTATTCCTTATCCTTGTTTCTTATAATGTATAATGTATAGGTAATTCTGCTTTTATTCATCCATATTTCGCAAGGCACATATATCAAATTTACATAAATTGTATTTTCTTGTTAGTCAATTAAGTGAAATTTTAGCCGGTCTTATGAGGTATTTTCTTAGGGGCTTTTAATTTTTATTTTGATTTTCTTATACTTTCTTATTTTTTTTTTTAATTTCCCCTCGTTTTGCTTACCTGCAAGAAAGAAAGAAAAAATAATAAACAGAAATATAACCTTCTTAGGTGAATTAAGCAGATTCTTAGAACTTATTAAAGATGTTCATTTTTCATGAAGCTATTAGCATTTGAAAAAATAAAACTTCAGTGCCAAGAAAATTAAGCTTAATATACTTCTAACAAATTCTTATAAATTAGAGATTCATTTTTTGTTATTCATAGAATTTTTATGCAGAAAATAAATAATTGTTTAAATATTTACACATTAAATTTACGATATATAAACTCCCAGAAGATATGCTTCATTTCAATAAAGATTCCAATAAATATTTTGTGGACTCCTAAAAGTATCCACCACACATTAACATAGAAACTTATATTGCTTTAAAAGAATATATAACCTAATGATCATCTGAAACCACCTCCTACATATATCTGATCAATATATTATCGCACAGCCGAAAATTAAGAAAAAATTGAGCTTGGAATTTCAGAATTGTTGCCATATTTCCATATTTTCTAATTTCCATGCCAAAAAATTCTCGATTGAAAGGATTATTAACCAAAAATATTTTTAAATTATTTGCAAAAGTGTATTTTAAAGGACTGGCCAATTTGTAAACGATCGACTAAGGGTTTTGAAACAATGGAATTTTTTCAAGTGACCTTTGTGTTTTCATAAAATACTATATTTTAGAATACCATTTCGATTTTTATAATTTTTCATAAAATGCTATATTTTAGAATACCATTTCGATTTTTATAATTTTTCATAAAATGCTATATTTTAGAATACCATTTCGATTTTTATAATTTTTTATTTTATTTTTAATAATTATTTTTTTTTTCTTTTTTACAGGTAAGTCGATGATGCCAATAATATTTGAACGTGGTAAAGAGTAAGTTTATTTAATTTATACCCCCTCTTATTTCAAAATTTGTTAAGAGTACCGAAGTGTTTCTTCATTTATGAAATCATTCTATAAACCAAAAAACAATGAGTGAATATATTAAAAATACATCGGTATACCTGTGGAAAATGCAAAGTATTTCAATACAAATATTTGAATGCATTATTTTCCCATTCAACCTCTCTATATCAATAAAATACAGAATACTTTTTTCCGAATGTCTTACAAATATTCTATGAATAGATTAAAAACAACAACAGAACTAAGCAAATGTTATTTTCATTTCAAACGATGTACCACCTCATTGCCGATCATCATCATCATCATCATATATGAGTATTGAATAATCGCGAAAACAAACATTGCGTTAGTTTATTTGTTTACTTGTCAATGCGAGAAAAATATTTTAGCAATTCATATGATTTGTTCTCTGGGTGTTTATCTACCTCCGAGCTTTTTTACTCATGTTGCACAAGAAAGAAAAAATTGCAACTGTGAGTAATTCGTATTGAAATACAAAAAATAATACTACACAGCAAACAAAAATTATTTACTCACTCAACACCTAACGGCAGTCAGTCAGCAGTGTACGATGTAGAATGCCACAGTATTATTATTCCTCAATATTCCAGACGTCCCGTCTGAATGTGCAAACAACAAATCGTTTTGTTTTATTTTCTGCCTTTCTAACATTTCCTCACTCAAAATGCACACACCCACAAACATACACAAAATATTGTTATTAATATTTATTTAAAACATCTAAAAGTTGGCCTTGAAATAGGTTGATTGCATTTCAGCGGTCATTGATACTGCCGCATTCACACACACTCACACACAGACACATCACTTGTATTCACATTTTTGCCGGCACACTCACTTGTTTGTTCGCTCTCTAATCCTCAGTCATAGAAATGAAATAGTCAGTAGAACAACAACAACAACTTCCGTGCTTAAAAAAAACAACAATCGTAAAAAAAACCCAACGCGCATACATTTGTTTTAATAAATTTTCAAAAAGACAAAACACACACACACAACCATTCGCACATTCTCCAAATTATCAGCAACGGCGGACCTGTGCAAGAAAAGACAATTCAATTGTGAATATCAGCAGCAGCAACAACAACACCAACGCCTACATAGTTTGATAGAGAGAGGGCGAGAGGCAGGGAGAGGACATACGATTATTCTATTTTGCCGCCGAATGACTTGCCAACAACAATTTCAACAATCTAACACCTATGCATTATTGCATGATTATCCGTTCATCAAACTGGTATGTACCAAAGAAACGATTGTTGTTTGGGGGAAGAGAGAAAAAAGAGAGAGAGAGAGTGTGTGAGAGGGATTAATGGTTTTGAGGGAACTTTGTACGCAATGAAAAAAACGTAATTGTTGCGAAAAAACAAATAAAGAAAATAAATCTCTGGCAAATAACCAGTAAGCGTGGTTTTATATTTGTCGGGATCGGGATCGGTGTTGAGAGTTTCTCTCTCTTGAGAGAGTAATTAAAGTTGCGCTATTTTTAATTTTGTAACAAGCGTACTTTTTGTTCACAAAAGGTACGAATTGACATAAACGTACCAAAACAAAAATTATATTTTTTATTATTCGTGAATACATTTACGCTTAAATTATAACATATTTTATTTATGCAAACAACTGGTATAAATATTGGCCAATATTTCTCGATAATTATGATTTATTATCATTTGAAGTAGAATTTTAGGTACCTTTTCGTACTTTTTTGTTCCTACCTGTGGCAATGTTTTCCAACACAATTCACAATTTACCACTGAGAGAGAGACTCTCAACACCGATCCCGATCCCGGCAAATATAAAACCACGCTAACAAATTAATTTTAACAATTATGACAGATATTGTTTTAGCTTCTTCTTTTTTATGCATTACAAAAAAGGGAAATAATACGGCATTATAATTTCGGGAGATAAATAAATTTTATCCGTAAAGAGAACATTTCCTTCATACAGAAGTTTTTTAATTAACGTATATTTCTGACCTAATAATGAAAATGCGAATATTTATCATGGAAAATGGTTTATAATTTTTTTCAAATATTTCTCTGCCAGTGACGATCAGTTAAAAGTCGATTAAAGCATGGCGATCGAATTATTTCAAAATTTCTTTGCAACAATCGACTGATTTCTCTGCAGACTTCTGGCTAACAAATTGTGTTGTACCACCCTTAATTAACTCGTTTTACATTCTTCGAACGAAACAGTGAAACATGAAATTGTATTCTTGTTCTATTCTATAGGTGGACGATTCGTTATGGGGACAAAAGCTCTTGGTTAGGATATTAAGAAGCCTAAAGTACAAAATCGTCATAGGTCAAGTTTTTGAATTATGGAGTGATGAATTTTTTTACTGGTAACTCTAAATTGCCTGAAGAAATCCCATTGTATAGCCGCATATTCCAGGTTATTTTTGATATGATTGAACCAAATCGAATGAGAAATATTTTTCCAATTTTTCTTGAATATTTTAAATATTCTTCAAAAATGTCGCTCATAGACCTTAAATATCATTTATAATTTCTTTTTGTTTTTTTATTTTCCCTTGTTTTTTTCACTACAGTGCTGATAATAAATATTTGTACAACCCTAACCGTAAGTCATTGCTCTCAAAATTATTGTTTTCCATTAGAAAAAATATTGTTTTGCCAGATTCCAATGTCAATGGACTTTCAAAGTGATCACGTTTTACACTGAAACAAAAAACACAGACTTCCTTGTAAAAAAAAAAAAAAACAAAAAACAAAATTATTTTCACTTAAAATGCATATTCAGCCGATTTGTGGGGTGGGCTCTTCAAATTGCCTCCAAGAACAACAACAGCAAAACGAAAAATAAATCCAATACAGTTTTGTTTAATCAATATTTGAAAAAAAAAACAAACAAAAATTAAATTAAATGAGTTGAGTTCATTAGCTTCCCTGGCAAGTCGGGATCGATAACAGAGGAAGCTCAGCGTTCACTAACCGTGCCAACCCAAACCACCCCACACCTTCACAACAACAACAACAACAACAAAATTAAATAATACAAATGTCCAGCAAAACGACAACGACGACTTTTGTCAAGCATTATTCGTCCCGTCACAAAGTTTATTCAACTATGGTTTGCTTTTGTTGTTATTGTTGTTGCTGTGTGATTTTTGTGTTGTTGACATTTAATTAGATTGTATAATAATTGAATTTACATAACAACAACAAGTGGATTTTTATTTATTTTTTTTATAATTAGTCATTAGAATATTTATTTGCTGATCTGGAAAATTTTGCAATAAGTTTGATTTGCTTTCTATTTTTTAATTTATTTTAAACTAATAACAAAAAATGCAATCGTAAAAACCTTACATCTTTGAAAAGTAATATCTGGAAATTTTTGAAAATATATCTCCCTACGCATAAAAATTTAAACTTTCCTATTTGCATTGCACAGTGCTGTGAGCTGTCAAGAATGTTTTCTGTTTTCGTAATTTGAACCTAAATTTGGATTTAATTATGCAAAAATGAAAAAAAAAGAAATATTTGACTATGAAATAATAAAAAAAAATTATGTTGACACTGATATGATCTAATGAAGGTGGTTTTGAATTTGAATACTTTGTGGTGGTGCTGGTGATTATATCAGCAATCTATGATTGGCTTGGACGGATGAGGTGGCAAAAAACATGGCATTTGTTATGTTCAGCTATCATTTAAAAAAATAATAATAACAATGTTATGACAGCCACAACAACAACAACAAAACGCATCATTATGTTATTGTTTATTTTTGGTATTTTTTTTTCTTCCTTGGCTAAAATGGAAATTTGCAAAAACCCCTATCATGACTTGCTAATTTTCGAAATAATATTAGACATTGAAAACAACGAACATAATGCGAAACATTTTTTGCAACATTTTGTAATTGTTATTGTTTTTTTTTTAATTTTTTGTTGCATTTTTATTTTTCTTTATATATTTTTTACGCTTATTATTATTATTTAAGTGAAATCTACAAGGTTAACTTAATGACTTTTGTTTTGGCCAATTCAATACTGACATTTGTCAGTATTAGCAGCAGCTAACATTTGTTGTGGTTGACTGACAATCAGTCATCATCGCTATATAATATGACGGATATGTATGATGTTTGTTGTTGTTGTTGCTGCTGCTATTGTAGTTGTTGCCAATGTTAAGATATTAACACCACATTTAAGTTATTTTTGATGGCAATTGCATTGCTTTGAGTATTCATTAGTCACCACTTCTGGGTGTTGTTGTTATTGTTATTTTTGTATTATTTTTTGCATACACATATTTATATTTTTCTAAATATAATAACAATAATAATAATAATATTTTGAAAGCTAATTTAGAAAATACAAAACATTAGTGATTGATGATGAATTGAGGGGTTTTAAAGACTTGTATGAAATGGAAGAAAAGACAGCGATCGAGAGAGGGAACGAAGGAACAAGTGGAGAAGTAAGATAAATGCGAAGGTGATTCTTATCGACTGACAATCTAATAATAAATCGAACACAGGTTTACAAATTATTTTAAATGGGATAACAACAATTCAAATATATGAAGCATACTTTTAGGCAATTGAAAAGTATATAAATTTATTTTGAAAGCTATATAGGAAATAAATAAACAGAGAAAAAAGAAGGAAGAAGTTGGGAACAGATAAATGTGAATGTGATGTTTAAAAAAAGCCAACCTAATTAGAAATCTTACGCAGTTTTACGGATTTTTTAAATGGAATAACAATAATTCACTAAAATGAGGCATAATTTTAGGGAATTTAAAAATACAAATTTATTTTGAAAGTATCACAATTAATATTAACTTTTAAGACATACTGAAATAATTTTTTCTAATCAAAATATTTATTGTTTTTTTATAAGGCTTTGACATATCCCCCGATGTAAAGATTCCGCCCCATTATCGGTATTTTGACAGTTTTAAACAATTTTTCTGTCAACTAGTGTAACTGACCACTTCAAATTTTAAATCCCATAAAAATGCATACGGAACTATTTTTTTTTAATTTTTTTGTTTGATTATTGTATTCTATTCTCCATATTCAGTAACAAAATATCAAAATGCAAAAACAAAATTAAATATCATTTGTCAAATCTCCATGTAGATAATTTTGTTTTTGTTGTATGGTTTCATGTTGCAAACGAAAAATACAAAAAGAAAACAAAAACTCTCAACAAATCACCGCACACAATATAATGACCATTAATAATCAGCAAATAGGTGTTGAATATTTGAAACGAAAACAAAAATTAAGTAAAATATGAAACAAGCTGGCATTGCCAAAAAAATTTATTGAAAAAAAAAATAAATAAAATAAAACATTAAATGATTATAATGAAATAAAATAAATATACAAACAAAAAAGCCAATTTAACCGATTGCATCAAATTTCAAGGTTATACAAAAAACAATAATTTTGATTTTTTTACTTCACATTTTGCCTTTAGCCACCAACACCTCTCTAATAGTCGTTTTTTTATATTTGTGATTTCTTGGTATTTTAATAAATTTGCAAATCACCACCACCATCAGATCAACACAGCAGCATTAACAATTTAAAAAGTAATTTTTAACCTGATTGAAACAAGAATTTAAAGTTGTTTGATTAGAAAATATTTCATCTTTTATATATATATATATATTTAATTTTTAGCTCTTTGTTTCCAAATAAATAATCACTAATAAGATTTAACGAAACACCAAACAAACGTCACAGCTGTCACAGCTCTAATGGGATTTGCAATCTCCTTGTCATTGTGATTAACAAATTACCAGTAAATAAAAACACCAACGATTTTGTGAAATTAATTAATTAGTATAATTATAACATTCTGCAAAATTGATTAGATGTGGCCACTAGAAACTAGAAAACAGCTTTCATTGATTCTGCAAAAAAAAAAAAATAAAAAATTGGGTGGCATCTAAAAAATAATGTACCTGAAAGTATGCTATGCAAAGAGGGTTAATTGTCGACATTAAAAAATAATAATAATTTTACATTTTGAAAGTTATATTTTGAAAAATATAATTTTTTTTTCAAAACCAATAAATTTCCAATTTTAAAAACAATATAAAGTATGATCCAATAATCAAAAGACTTATAATGTATTATCCTAATGTCAAGAAAAGTTATACAGCATCATGCTTAATTTTTCATGTAATAAAAAGACAATAAAATGTAGACATCTTGTGTGTTAATGGAAACAAATTAAACAATGATAAAATTAATATAATTAAAGATTAAGCATGCTACGGCATGCAACAATTGGTTTGGACTTTTACATAAAAGAGAAAATCTTAAACAATTTGTTGAAGTTTACACCTCTTACGAGGCACAATTTTCAAACATTTATAATGTGCCTAAAAGTAGACAATGGAAAGCGTTCACCGAAATTATGCTAATATTTGTTTTATCACAATAAAAATAATCGTATGCTACAAAGCAAAACCTACCATCATTTTAATTAGACATTGTAATTAATAAAATGTCAACATTTTTAATTTATTCGCGAGAAAATGATGGCCTTGCCTAAAAGTATGCAATGGAAATATAGGGTAGATTTCAACTAGTAACCAGTAGGCCTATTCTGTAACTTTAAACAACTATCGATATTGTTTAAATTTATTTTTTTATTGTAAAAAAACAAACAAATGAAATTTTTGTAAAATAGATAATATCGAATGTAGTTAAAAAGTTACAGCATATGCCTACATTTCAAAGAAAATAAAAACTGTTTTCCCCACCGCATACATTAAACCAATCTTAGCCTTTTTATTTGGAATTTTATTTTTTAATCAGTTTTAAGAATATTAAAAATTTCATTGTTTTTATTAGAAACCAATTTTTTATCCCCAATAGGAAATCTAATTAAAAATGTTTTGTTTAGAAAATATTATTTTTTATTTAAAGCATACTTTCAGGTTTTTACAATCAAATTAAATTAAAAAAATATTTAAATCTTTTAAGAAAATTTTATACATTCTAAAATGCATTAGTTTCTTTTGCGAAAAAATTCCAATATTTGGAAAATTTTCCATTTCGAAAAGATTAAAAAAAACTCTTGTGAAACCTTTTATGGCAGGTTATTCAACAAGGTTGCAACAGCCATTAATTTTTTCGTTTTAAATTACAAATTATGTTGTTGGAAAACAGCAACAGAAAATGTGAAAGGCAAACTCGTCGTTAACTCTGCTATTATTCTTCGTGTAACAAAACGACGTATGGCCAACAAATTAACCGCAAAAATTTCAAATTCAAAATAATAATAACAACATCAAATGTTGATTCATTTCGGATAATTACAGTTAAAACAGACAAATGAACAGTCAGTCCATATTACAGGTCGAGCGACACCGAACAGCAACAGCAACAAATCATACTATGAAATTAACTTGCTGTTGTAAAATAAAGGTTTACAGGAGAACAAAACAACAACCACAACAGCAACAGTAACTGCATCGGGAGGGCCAAACTTAACAACTTCTAGGTAATAACCTTTAATGAATGGCAATAGAAGTGTAAATAACCGCCATAATTATATGCGGCAAATCGAATAGCAATCGAAACTCACGGAACCAAATACAGCCTACACGTGTAAATTCACACAAAGGCACACACACACGAACACAGAGTGACACACCATGTTGACAGTAGTTGTAGTAGTGGTGGTGGTAGTCGTGGTAGTGGAGTGTAAAAAATTAGCCAAGCACAGCAAAAAGGGTAGAGTGAGCGAGTGTGAAGCAATTGTTGTTTGCCGTTGAGCTTTCGATTGCATTTTATTGCCCACCAGCCAAGCGCACTGTACAAAACCGCACTCTGCTGCTGCTGCACCCCCAGCCCACCTTGGCATGTTGTCGCCGCCACCGTCGCACTGCAATAAAATGCATTGCATTGCACTTTGTTTTTTGCATTCACTAGACAGCTTGACGCCAAACACCCAAAGACTATCTATCTATCTATCGGGCAAGCAAAGTCAGCCAGCCTGCCTGCCTGCCGGTATGGTGGTGGTACTGCCGGCCTGCGTTGTGCCCCCGACCGGCCTCTTCGCTGCGTGTTAGCAGCTAGGAAAACAATGCAAAGCCAAGCAACAACATCATTTGATACCGTTCACACTTTGTTTTTGTTTCGCTTTTCTGTTTTTTTGTTTTCTGTAGCCGCAGAACAGTAGATAATGCAACGGCAACAATAAAACATTATTCACCCCGATCACCGCCAGCAGAGGCAGCAGCAACACCACCACAATGACAAATGCCATTGATACTGGCAATTGTTGTTGTTATTGGAGACTAGAAGTTGCAAACAAACGCCAACAAAAAAAAACCCAGTCCAAGTAAAAAACAAAACCACAGCGAAGACTGTGGGCATGGAAAATTACCCAAAACATTTAAAGCCGACCGACCACTCAAACGGTCAAACAAACAAACAACCACAATGTTCGCCCCTAACACCACTCTCCACCCCATTCCACCTCCACTCCCACTCTGCAACTTGTAACGTTTCTATCATTTTACTGGCAAATGACGAATAGACATTTTTGCAAAAAGAGGAAAATCTAGACTACCGCTGATAATATGGTGAATATTTGTTGGCATTGTTGTTGTGGCTGTTTTTTCTTCTTCTTCTCGCCATGGCTGGCTGGTGAATGGCTTTCAAGGTTTATCGAATGTCAAAATGTATAAAAATATACATAGAAAAAGTGTTCCTTTTTACCCAGCCGCCCTACACTCTTCGCAGAGGTGGTCTCAGACTACAGTCCAAAGCCATAGAATATAGAAGAACAAATAACCGAAGAATATTTATTTCAAGTGATGGTGGTGTTGGTGGTGACGAGGGGTTGGAAGGCATTTGGCTAATTATATCCGTCATTGCAATGCAATAATGACATATTGACGAATGCGGAAAAGAATTCTTAGATTTCAACACACAAACGCAGGAATGTTTATTTCGCTAAATGTTGATATGATTTATTGTTAAGAATTTTGGATTTTGAAGTGAAGGGGAAATTTAATACATTTTTTTTTTGTTAGAGATAGAGGGAAATATTGAAACCTTGACAAAAATGTTTGTTTGGACCACTTCCTTGATATTATTCTAAAACTGAAATGTTTTTTAAATTTTACCTTTTCATAAAGGAACATTTCAAATGTTTGTAGATTTACTACTAAACCTACTGCCTATATGAAGGGGATATGAAGAATAGTACCCGATCTAAGTGTAGGCAATATTTAATTTGTATGTCATTCGTATGATTGACCATTGAGATAAAAAAAAGGTTTTTTTTCTGTGTGGCTGCTTAGGGGCAAAATATTGCCTACTTTTAGGCAAACTTTTAGTCTCATTATGAACAAAATTAATCTTAAATTAATCCCACATAATTAAAAGTTAACATTTTCACTTTTCGGCTTAAATTTAAATTTTCACATGCATACACTTTCTAAATATATATTAACTAGTAAAACTATTGCCTATTTTAAGGGGCATAATAAATATAATACCCGACCTAAATGTAAAATATTTTTCATACTGTAGAAAATTGAGACTAGATTTCTGGTGTATGTGTTCAGATTCAGATAATTGATTGTTTTTTTTTTATAAATCCACTTTGTTTAATGCATACTTTTAGAAAAAACAAATATTTCAAATATACCGCAAAATCATGACATTTTCGTTAATTCCATTTTGTCTTAGGAAAATAATGGAAGTTGGAAAAAGTATTAGCCGTTCTTCAAATATAGATTTTATTTCAATATATGCTACAATAATATCGAAAAACGCAGCTGGTGCATACTTTCAGGCTACATCCTTGTATTAGACTTATTACAACAAAAATGTTTCCTCAATCGAAAGAAATTAAACATTTTTAATTTTTCGTTGTGCGACGCGCACATGTTTGACGTCTGTGGGCTGGTGTGTGTAAAACAAATCCTAATTATCCAACAACCTAAATAGAATCCTCTTACATACGTACACATACATGTACATATGAACTCCATTAATATTGTCCTTGTACACATACATGTACATATGAACTCCATTAATATTGTCCTTGTCTACGTTAGAAATTAATATCTACCGTATACGAGTATTATCCAGAGAATATATCATATCATTCAATTGGCCATTTACCGCACTAATAATGACAACACGACATTCAGTCAGTCATTTTGTGCAACACTGGTGCAACGATGTCGTTGTCGTCGCCGTTAAAATATGTGTAAATGACACTTAATGATCGCTGTTGCAATACATTAAAATTGTTCATCTAATAAATAATTAATTTAGCAGAAACACCAAGGGACCTGGGGAAACTCCAAAAACCAATGCCAAGTAGTTAATGGCCAGCAGACATGCAGGAATGGTTGGTTGGTTGCATGGCCAGCCAACATTGATTGCTGCACAAAAGTGTAAAACGGAAAATAAAATGTTTTAAAGAATTTTTTTTTTAAATATTTGTTTGAACATTTTCTGTTGCATTATTTTTCCAATAGGAAGAAGCTTCATTACGTCCACCCTCTTACATATATTCTTCGATGTACTTTTATTTATTGACTTGCAGTCACTCAAAATCAGTCACGTTATTTAACAAACATGCTAAGGGTATGAAAAAACTGCCAAGATTTGAAATCTATGCCAGCCAGCCAAACAAACATAGAAACAACAGCAACACGACGCACAACCAAACGAACGAACAAACAACTTTGCCGATGAGTGCAAACACACTCAATTTCCGTTTCCTTAGGCAAACATTTCGTTTTCCTGTGTGGATGGCAACGAAAAGCAAACAAAACTCAATTGTTTTGATGTTGCTGTTGTTTTGGGGCTTAGCTTGAGAACAGACGAATTTATGCAATGCTGGTGATGATGATGATGACGACGTGGCCCACTCCTCAGCAACTTATTTAAGTTTCGCGTAGCACCCATTAGACTTTGACAGGATTCTATGCTAACACTTAGAGACTTCGTTTATGCCAAACAACAGGACATGAAACTTGGTGTTCGCCTGTGCGCAAACATTTCGTGTCACGCTGTACCTCCTACAGAACGAACACTGCAGATAGATTATAAAACGAAATCGGGCTATGCTAAATTCTCAGCTGCAGCTGTGGCATAAATCAAATATTATTCAAGTGTGCTATCATTTCAAGAACATTGCTGACAGTTGTTTTCCTTTGGCTGTTGAGGCCTGTTTGACACCTTTAAAGTTCGGTGTTGTGTTGTTGTTGTCTTAGGGTCAAGTGCTTTAATTTAAAAAGATGTACAAAAACCGAAAATTAATGTTGCATATATTTAGGAGGGATTTATTTATTGGAGTTTTTGCAATCGGATTTTTCACAAGTGTATATCTCAGACATTTTTGAAAATATTTTGGTTGGAATAGCTTTTCTCTTTCTTATTTCTAAAATTGTATAAAAGGTGGATGAAGAAATAGAACTTAGCATATGAGTCCCTAAAGTAGACAAGTTTTGAAAGTGATTTTTGTATAATTGTATTTTTGCATATTTTCAGGAGGTAAATTAAAAATATTTACTTTTGTAAAATTTAAAACTATTTTTTAAAGGATCTAAAATAAAAATTATAATTTAAAATTTAAGTAAGTAAGTAAAAAATGAATAAAAACTTTAGTAAGTTAAATTATTTCCAAACTTTTTAATAAAAATTAAATATTGTGAATTTTTTGCATATAGTTAGGAGCAAATTAAAAAATATTTATTTTTGCATAACTATTTCCTTAATGTTTTAAAAAATACTTATAATAATTTCTTTAAATTTTTTATATATAGAGATTTCTTGCATGCCAAGAGAAATCCTCGCCAGGTGTTATATTCTATTTATTATTCAATTTATATGATTGACATAAAATTACTGAAAAATTTCATAGCAAGTGGTGGTGAATATATTTTAATTGAATCACAGACACACACACACACACATTGAGACAATCAAAGGAAATTTATTATTAGAAAGTGATGAGATTTTCACAAAAGATTGACAACAACAAAAAAAAACCAACAACAAATGAAAAACACACATAAATTAGCTTTAAAAGGAAAACGAATAAACCAAACAAATAGACAAGCCAACAGATGATGGACATGGAAACGGACAGTCAGTCAGTTAGCCAGCCGAACAGTCAGCTAGGCGAGCGTCAACAACCCAGTGGAGACCAAACAAGCCAATGAATGAGCCAAGTGGACGGATGGACGTTGTTGTTGCTGTTGTTGTGTACAATTTAAGCAGGAAGCTGTGAAAAAGAAATTTGCGCATGCGCAACAACTGACAGCCATGACAATTGTTGATTGATGGATTTTAAAAAATGTGCAAGCAAAGAGCTGCAGAAAAATCCAACACCAGTCAACGCGCATTATAGACATTTCCATTGTGGCTTTTGCTGTTGTTGTTGTTGTTGTTGTTGTTTTTGTTGCATTATCATGCTTAGCATATTTTCCTGAATGACTCTTGAATGGCCTGGAGAGAAGAAGTAACAGAAGAAGACGAAAATGCCAAACACTTGGACGACACATGTGCTTGTTTGTTTGCCAAGCTCCTCCACGTTTAAACATAAATATTGTTTTAGCTACTGTTTGTGGTTGACGTGGTCAACTCCCTGCTTAAGGATGCCTTCATTGTTGTATTTACATCTTTTTTTGCGGCGCTGCTGCAGCGGCTACCTTCCACTAGCTGGTTGGCCTCCTGACTGTAACACCAGTTCTAAGATTGATGTTTTTTCGTTGGCCATATGAATGTCAGGTTTATGGCCAACACGCGGCAATAAAGACCTCTGCTTGGTAATTAATGAGGCAATTGTTTGCGTTTTTTGTGGTAGTTGTTGTTGTTGTTGTTTTAGTTCACTGCAACCCAATTCACAGTTTACAAAGTGCGGTAGCCAATGAATGGTGTCAGCTTAAGTGGATTTTTAAATTCCAATACATTGTTGTCGTCCAATCCAAGCGGATTGAATTATCTGTATGTGTGTGTGTGTGTGTGTGTGTTTGATTACAACACCGTCAAAAACAAAGAATAAACAGTGAAAATCATGAAATGTACTTTGTTTTCATTAATTGAGCATTTAATTATTTAAATGGCAATTGCCAAAGGGCTGACATTTTTCAGTTCTTGTTTTTACGAAACAACAAAAAAATTAGGTCATTGCTTGATTAAATAATTTATTTTGGGATTTTTTTTTTTTTTAAAATTGAAATTTGACAAAAACAAAAGCAAAAATTCTTTTTTTTTAATTTACATTGTCTGCAAAGGCTTTGCAAGGGTGTATTATCTTAAATGTTTCGGACCCTATTCTAATTGAATGTTGATTTTTTAGAAGGCAATTTCTTACTGCAAAGCATTTAAATAAAAATTTATTTTCCAATAAATTAAATTGTTATAATATTAAAAATTGTGTGTAATATTTGTTTTTTTCGTATAAATATACGAAAAATTGCCTATATACATTAGGCAATTTCTTGCAATTGTCAATTTGTGTGGCGAGTAAGAGAGGGATAGTGACGTTGTCTACCACTCAACTCTCTCACCTACAAACTACGGAATTGAGGCAATTAAAATGGTCTAATGTAAATCAGGAATATTCCCAGATATTACAAACAATTGCTTATACTTTTATTTCGAATGTCTACTCCTAAAAGTATGCACGTGTTTTTGTAAAATCTAGGTGCTGATTTTAGTCGTATGTTTATCCCAAAAATATACAATAAATTTATGATAAATAATGTCAAAAATTTTTAAAAAAAATTAACTAAATGGAAAATAAAAAATATTAAAGCATACTTGCAGGCATATTGATTTTAATACACAATATCTTCACGGAAAACTTTTTTTTGCTTTTCTTCGCCACATAATTATAAACATAATTACACCATCCCGTTATGGTACATTTCCACACTCCACACTAATCATGTGACACCTTTCTTGCACTAAAGCCCCCCATTTTGAACTCCATAAAAGGGAGTATTCAACATATCGAACATTGTCGCACATATAATTATTTGAAATAATTCTACTGTATTGAATGTTTCCTTATTCCATTACAAAAATAACGCCACCTCCATCATTGTCGATGTCGTCGTCGTCATCATCATCGTCATTATTGTCAACGTTGTTGCCATTCAAAAACGGCCATCACTTGCAACAATGTTGTCTATGATGACAATGTATGGAGCGTATGGAGTCTTGACTTGATGATGGTCGGTCGATCGGTCGCTCGCCCGGTCGGTCCTCTGTTGTATCTACACAAATGAAAATGTGGATGACACATAATCGTTTCCGAGGAAAAACAAACCAAACAAACAGACAAAAAAAAACTGAAACAATGCCGGTAACCCAAACTAAGTGGAGAGGCAACAACAACAAAAAAACCCCATAACAGAGCTTTTGAAGTCAATAACAAATTTCCTATCCTAACCGCCATCACAATGCTGCAAACAAACATCCGAACAAAAAACATCAACCAGCGAGCGAGCGAGCGTCTGTTTTGTGCCAAGATTTGTAATCATAACATAAACTAGCTTTAAAGATCAATAACTTAAAATAAATGAAATGTTTAAATATCACAAATGACATTAATAGTTAGTCGCGTCACAGCGCGATGCAGCAGAGACGAAATAGAAGTTAACGAACAATGACCGCATAAAAAGCTAAGAAGAAAAAATAGAAACAGTAACGGCAGTACAATAAAAATGGTAGTTTGGATCCATAAAAAAAAACAAACAATCGCTGGAGATGGGGTAAAATAGAGGAAAAACGAAAACAATACGAGCGACATTTAAAGTACCTCAGCAGCAATGCACCTGGAGTCAACATGTGGAATGGGACATTTACGATTATGGTTCGGAAGGTCCATAGAAAAAAAAATATTTTGAACGCGTTTTATAAAATATATTGTAATTTGACTAGTTCAAGCTAGCCCTGAAATCATAAATTACAGTTAACATGGTTGGAACGTACATGTGGGACCTTAAAAATATATAAAATCTGGATCTATATTGAGAATTGAAAGCGATAACCCGAAATTTCTAACAGGTGTCCATTCCAACACCAAACATTCCAGAAGTGATATCAATATCGGTTTAAAATCTTTCCTAAACTATATTTAAAATTGGGTATTTCCCTTTGTAGATTTGCGATCATAGTCCTGTAGAACCTCTTAAAAATACTTTAAACAGTTAGAAAGGTCATTCTAAAACTTTTTTAGAAATGCTTTTCAAATGTACTTTCTCAAAAATTGAAAACCTGCTTTCAGTAACCACTAAAAAAATATACCAAAAGAAAAAAATCCATCTGTAAAAAAATAAATATAACCCTTCTCCTCCTCAATTGACTTCATGACAAATATCTTTATTATTTCCTAAACCCAAAAAAACTGATAATAATAGCTCTGAAGAAAATGATTGATTCTCAACAAAACTAAACATTTTTTTAATCAGTCATAAATAATATGGATAATAGCTCTGAGGACCTTACCCTTAAAAACTGCTTTTTAAAAATCTACGACAAAAACTTTGAATATTTTATACAAAATGTATTGAAATAATAAAGACAATAGCTTTAAACAGATTACAATTAAATGGGAATAGATTTCTTCATTATTTTATTTATTTTTTAGCTCTTCTCAAAAGCTATTATAGCTCATAGCATTCCATATAGAATTCCCAAAAATAATCAGGAAAAACTCCATAATTTTTGAGCATTAAATGTCCTTTCCACAAAATTCTTAAATGCTATAGTCTACACATCAAAAGATGCTACCCAAAACATGATTTCCTAATATTTCAAAACCGTTCGTAAAAATCGCCAATTGAAGCCTTCCCGACAAAGGCTTCATTTCTTTTCTCAGAGGTTTGACTGTATTTTCTAAAAATATTGGTTGTTTTACTTTTTCTCTTCATCTTTTTTTTTTTTTTGCCAACAATCAAGGACCAATGTTTCCTATTTTCTGCTCCATATCAAACTTCGTATAAACACAAGCTAAACTACGCAAAAACAAAAAAACGGAGAACAAATGTAGAAAAAACATTACAAAATTTATGGCAATGTCTTTGACTGTTGCTTCGAAATAGTCAAAATAACAACACGGGCAAAAATGCTAAGGTAGCAAACAGCTCGTGAAGCAGCTGATACAGGGTATAACTACTACTGATGATGCTAGTGTTGTTGTTGTTGCTGCTGCTGCAAATACAAGTAGCACCATCAACACGACATGAACGACAATTTAGAGAAAAATCTATGAGTAGCAAACATGCATTCAACTACCAAACAGCAACTGATAAAAAGTCGCAGATACCTTCATCTAGTCTTTTTGAAATGGATGGCAGCAACAGCAGCATCAGGAAGGTTGGCTGGCTGGCTGGCAGGCAACATTACATTGCAATCGTCAAAGGTTTGCTGGTTGTTTGTTCGTTTTATTTGAATTCGAATGCACATTTTCAATTCAAATTGCAACAACATTTATACAAACACACACGTATACACACAAACATATGTGACATATGTGTGTTTTGTGTATATCTAGGAAAACGGATGTGGCTGGAGATGCTGAAATAAAACTGTCTACTGTTGTTGTAGTAGTTGGTTGGTTGGTTGGTGATTTTTGTTATTATCCTCTCTTTGTTTTTTTTTTTCAACTTGACTTGGTGACTTGGCCAGTAAGGAGTAGTGCAAAAAACAGAGCACCACAATGTCGCGACAATGACGCCAAATATCCTCATCCACTATGGAAATAGTTAAAAAGTTTTGTTGTCCAAGTCTTGAAAGTGAAGCGTTGAAGGTTTTTTTGTCGTCGAAACAACACCAGCAACAACAAGAACATGGTTTGTTACTTTTTGTTGTTTTTTTTTTTTTTTTTTTTTTTTGTATATTTCTTCAAAATCCATTAACATACTCCAGTGTACAAAACACAAGTGTCAGTTGCATTTAACTTCTGTTTTTTTCCTGAATTTAATTTTTTGACATGAGATTTTGAGTTTTTCTAATTGAAAGGGTTTTGGCTTTTTTAATTTCAGTCCAGTTGTAGGTTACGAGTTTAATTTCCATTTGTAATTGTTTGAATCTTAAGCGAGTTTTATGGAAGTTAATTTAAAATGATCTTCGAAAGTAACTACCCCTAAGTCAATCTGAGTCAATCTGAGAGAATATAGGGAATCAATACACCTTTACCCTTTTCCATTAATTTGAAGACACTCTGAGGTCTGTCATAAACATGTCTATCACTTTCTCAATCTAATTAAATTCCCCCAGGAAGGCTATATTCTAACGTATCATGTTCTCAAAGCTGTAGTTAATTATTGGGTTCTGAGTTATTGTCATTTTGAGTTGCCGAATATTCAAATTCTGCCGTGTGACGAAAAAATTGGTACATGTTTATGTATAAATATCGAATTATATCTCTAGATTTTAGTTATATTTGAAACCACTAGATTTCAAAAATTCCAACTTTTTAATATTTACGAGAAGACCTTAAAGATATCAACAATATTGAGCTTCAATCTCATTATCCGTTAGTAGGGCTATGACTCTTTTGGACCTTGACACAAAATACTTTCAAAAAAATAGTATCAAACGGTCAAGAAATCCTTAAACCATATATTTCATTTATCAGTGAAATACTACAAACATCTTATTAAAATAATATCAGATCCCATGTTCTGGTCCCAAATTTACCGAATCCTCAAATTCAAAGGGTCCTTTGCAAAAGGACCTTAACTTCTCGGAAGGGATAACTGGTTGATGACACCGAAAAAACCAACAACAACAAATAATGTTGCTGTCACTGTCTTATGTAAACGCTGTTGGCTTTTGTTTACAAATTTTTGTTTTTGGTTACACCAAAACAACAACAACAACAAATCCGTAACATTGTTTTTTGTAGACATATGGTTACATATGTTTCTTTTGTTTTTGTTGTTGTTCTTGTACACTCATTTTTTTAATTTGTGTATTTTTATATTTGTTGTTGTTTTTGTATGTCTGCTTCAGTTTTCTTTTCATCATCTTTTTTTTTTTTGGAGTAATTCATGCAAAATCGTTGTTGTTATTACTAACTGGCTGGCTGACTGTGGTGCATGGCATGCATGCAACATTGTATGCTGCTGCCTGCCATACAACAGACTCTGGCGTATATGTCATACGCAACCATAGCCAACACACATGCATACACATGGCTGGCTGGCTGACTGACTGGGTTTGTGTGCAGTTTGTTTTGTTTTTTTTTCGCCTTTTTGTCCGGCAAACCACCGAGAGTTCACATGAGTTTGTTTTCCTTTTTTGCTGCTGTTGTTTCGCCTCGTCTTCTCCTCTTCCAAACAACGAGTAATTTACGAGTATCATGACTGTTTACTCTTCATTTTTTCGGGATGGTTGTTTTGTTATTGTTTATGTTTTGCTTTTCTTTTCTACCATGCTCTCTACACCGTCCCAGAACCCCATCAACAACAATATCATCTCTCTTTCTTTCTGCCGTTCTTTCTCTGCCTCTGTGTGTGTGTGTGTGTGTGTGTGGTGAATGCAGTTTACTAAAGTTCGTTCCACTCTGGTGTTGTGTTATGTTGTGCTGTGTCCTCGTTCCTTTTCGTTACGTACAAGTTTTTGTACGGAGTTGCAGCTGCTGCATTTTACTGCTGCTGCTGCCGGCCTATCCTCGGCCACTGCTCTGCTGTCGTTGTTTATATTTTGATTGTAGCTTTTGTTTTGCTTTTTAGGTTTCTTCGGGATTTTATATTTTGCTCTTCATATTCTACCGCTATTATTTGTTATTATTGTGAACGAACGAACGAACGAAGAAATGAAAACAAATCATCATCAAGATGGGCTGAGTGGCATCGAGCGAACGAGAGAGCGGAGTCGAGTCGAGTTGAGGCCAACGTTGTTGTTATGGCGTTTAAGGAAGCCGGTTCTTTTGTTTACGTGTTACGATGTTGCAGCAGAACTTGTTGTAGTTTGTTGTTTCTTTTTACGTTATTTTTTAGTGATTCTTTGTTGTTGTTGTTTTCTCCTTTGTTTATAATGTTTGTGTGGAGGGAGTTTGGTCGTTGTTGTTTGGATCGACTCATCTGTTGCCTATATTTTTTGTTTTTTCATCTGTTGAGGATGCCGGTGCTGGAACATATCTGGTGCACAACGCTCTTAAAAACAACAACAACAAGAGCCACAACGGAGTAAAGGAAAACCTACAACACCAGTCCACAAAGTTGGTTAGGCCGGTCATACAACTTGGTATTTGTGTGTCGCTCAGTCATGGCTTTTGTTTTAAGCCATCCTGTGCTGCACTCACTTGTTTCATGCGACGCTACGACGTTTTTGTTGTTGTGTTTGTTTACTGTGCAGTGTTTGTATGACTGGTTGCTGGTTGTTTAACTCGGTGACGTCACAACACACACACATTTCGACAGAAAGGGCATTCACTTTAACGTTTTGATGAACGTTCGTTGGCTTTGTTTTGCTTTTAACGTTTTGTTGTTGTTGGTTTTTTGTTTTTGTTTCTTCGGTCTTTGCCATAAAGTGTGTTAGTTTTGTTTTTTGTTGTGTTGTGTATTTTGTTGCTTCTCCTCTTTCATTTAAAGATCCTCGACAATGGGGAGTTTTTTTCTTTTGGTTTGACGTTGCTGCTTGAATAGCTACTTTGTTGACGACATGCAACGCAATTCATAGTAACTTTGTAATGTTGCAAGATATCAAATTTAACCAAACCAAGCAAAAACTCAACAACAACATAAACAAAATAGTGAGAAATTTTTCTTCAACAAAAAGGTTGTAGCAGCATTTCCGGTATGTCATGTCATGTCAAAGTGGAGGCCCAAAAATGATTCTTTGCAGAATTTATTTGCGCATGGATTTTTGGCGGATTTTGGAAGGGAAAAGGGCATGAAGTGCAAACATTTTTTTTGGTATAAAGAATCGGATGTATATGATTCCAAGGTTGTAGGAAGAATAAAGGGCCCAAACTTGAGTCCCAACATTGCCATTTAAAATAAGAGTGGGCAAGTAACATTTTATAGGCTGGCCCCTTTGAGTAAATTTTTGACATCAAAGGAACCCAAATACCCTAACAAAATTATTTTTATAAAAATTTAATTTTGCAAAAAACTATCAAATTTGTCATTTTTAATAGAAATTCCTTGATACTGTCGACATTTAAGCAAATTAACACCTGGCTCCATTTGGTCATACAAGTTTGAACATCCTTGAATAGTGTGAGGATTCTTTCAATGTTTTTGGAAACTTCGCTTCAAAGGATATCGAGTTTCAATAATTAAAAAAGATTTTCAATTTTCTTTAGTTCATCAAAATTGCCAAAACTCATAACCATACCCCGATTCCGATTATAACCAAACGCTATCGACTCTTTTAATGAAAACCAGAACAAAGAATGCTATGACTTTGACATGAGTCAATATGACAATAGAATATAAATTCTAATCTATTTTGTTGTTATTATTATTGTCGTTGTTTGTGTGCTACGTCCAGCTTGGATCAGCAGCAGTCTCAGCCTCAGTAATAATATAGATCTGAAACGACAAGAAACCAAAAAAACAAAACAGTTCGGACTCAAGTCACTACAGCTGCAGTTTTACAAAATGAGGCAAAAAGAACTTTAGCTTCTTGATTGTTGAGATCTTCTTGCTAAGCTTAGAAGAGATTTCCAGTGGCTTCTGGTCGGTTTATGTGTATTTTTTGCTATTCTTGCTGCAAGCGAACGTGTAAACGTTTATCTTATGAGTTCCGTCTTTATTTTGTTTCTTTTCTGCTGCTGCTGTGTGATGATGGTGGGCTTGGAAATCTCTAGGAAAACAAAAACAAAAAACGTTTGGCTCTGCTACGCTTTTGTTTGTTGTGATGTGTGGTGGTATGGTGTGGTGCATGTTCTGCTTCCTCAAACGTCTTCTTTACTACTATAGTTAGTCGGTCGGTCGATCGATCGGTCGTTCCTTCATTCGTTCTTTTTTGTCCTCATATTCTTTTTTACTACTATGATGTGGCGGGCTGACTCGCTGGTTGGGCATTTCTTTCTTTGTTTGAAATTCTACGGCGCAATAATGTTTGGTGGCTGCCGGTTAATACTGTGTTGTTCTTGTTGTTGTTTTCGTTTTTGTTGCAATGAAGAGTGAATGCATTAAATGCATTCATTGCACGTTGCAGCGATAATTATGCCAAAGTATTAAGCATTCATTGTCGTTGTTGTTGTTTTTTATTTCAGAGTAGTTCTATACCCTTGTCGATTCGTTCAACGGCGTTGTTGCTGTTGTTCTTGTTATTTTTTGTGCTTCTCTATCAAAATACTACGATAGCAATGCCACATCATACTCACGATGCTGAAGAAGGATGACGACGACAACGAAGTCATCGATGAGTAGCTGTATGCCATACTTGCACATTACTTCATGTTGTTGTGTTGTTGTTGTTGTTGCTTGATCCATCATACTGCATTTTGTTGTGGTACGCTTGCTGCAACATTACTCCGCCATTGATGCTGACTAAAGACGACTGCCTGATGATGGTGATGCTGCTGCTGATGCCGCTTTAACTAACTGCGAACTTCAATTAAGGAAGTATTAATGGTCGCAACACGACTTATATATCTTTTTGCTTTGTTGTTTTTTGTCCCGATCTAAACATTCGAAGCCACATATTTAGATGCGCATGTGATGGCCAATCTAGAAAAAAACCTCAAAAAAACAAACATTTCTTGAAATCAATAAAAATCCAGTGCTGTCTCTGCCCAACATAAAGTGTTATTACTTAAAAAAAAAAATACGAAAAACAACAGCAACAACAAAATCGAAAATTACAATAAAGGAAATCCATATAACAATGGAAATAGACATATAATGGCCTTTGACATGAAACGGACATCACGATTTATTGTGGTACTGGTGAAAAGATTGTATAAGCCACCATAGGGAGAACGAGGATTGGTGTAAGAGATGCGGGTGTTAGCTGTCATTAAATATCAACATGAAGAAATTCATCAATTTTCCTATTTCTTGAATATATATTTGAAAATATATAAAAAAACTCATATTCTCTCTGGTAATCTGGAATGAAAAAATAAAATCCTTTTTTATATCAACAATTCTCAGAGTTGCATAAAGGATCCACACATTTTTACGAATATTTGAAATATTCAATTTAATGAAATGACTCTAAATGCAAAGCGTGAGCAAATCATAATTTAAGAACAATTGCTTCGATTTGCATAAAATTCATTTTTTATTGTTGTGGGACCATGTTTAAGGAATAAATTTTTGGGGCAGGCCTCCAAAATTGGGTTATAGAATTTTGTGGGGAATTGTTCTGGAATGGCTTTTCAAATGGAAACATTGAACATTCTTATTAGGTCGATACTAAGTTGTAAATAAAATAATGTCCGCTAAAAAAATTAACCTCCAGCATGCATCAATTTTCTTTATATTTCAATTTACAAAAAAAAAAACTTTTTAACTATAATTATTAAATAATTAATCAATTTTCTTTTTTCTGTCTCATTTTAGGTAAGTGTCAATGACAAGTGTCCATCAATTTTCATCGTTTACAAAACCAAAAAAAAAACAATTTCAACACCTTTTTGGCCAAACCATTGATGCGCATTCATTCAACATTACCGGCCAAAAATATAAAGGCAATGGTCGGCAGGCAGGCAACATAAAAATCTGTTTGTAAGTATGTATGTGTGTATGTAGGTACGGGACAACCTTTAGGCATTGTTGTTGGTTGTTAATTATGTTCTTACAAAATGATGAGGCCATTAATCATGGTTGAAAAATCAATTAGCCCCCACAAAAACTCCACCAGGAATAACGAACAACATCTTTAGCCAACAACAACAAGAAATAATTACGCAAAATCACGCACAACTTAAAGGCAATTAGTAAAAAAGAAGAAGAGAAGTAGAGAAAAGAAACAAAACCCTGACCACTCCTTCTTTTCGATGCATTTTGGCAGCTTTGTAACGCCATCTTCAACATGAAATGAAATATGTTTATTTTCTTTTTGTTTTATGATACTCAATATATGTTTGGAATAGGAGGGGAGACCTCTTTTGTGAAGCATTTTTTTCTGCTTCATCATCATCGGCCACATTCAACATCGTCATTATCCACAAAGAGCTTGTCTTTGCTTTTGGTGGCTACTGTGGCCACGACTTTCCTGCCAACCAAACCATTAACATCAATAACAATAAACTGTTGCTTATTTGTAGTTGTTGTTGTTCTTTTTATTTTTGTCTGACTGATTCCAATGTAACAAGCTTGGCTTGTATGGTTCGGTTGTTGTTTGGCTGGAGGATCGTGCCGTGGTGCCGTCTTCAAAATGCCGACATCATTTACTTTGAAATTTAAGAGTGTTACCTCTGAGTTACGCATTTTTTAATTACTCTGGAGAGAGAAACAAAGGAAGCAGACAACAACAATAACAACAGCAAAAAACAATAATGAAAAAAGTTTAACCGAAATCATAAATTAAAAAAAATCGGTTCGGAAAGGGTCAAAAAGTGTGTTTTTTTTTTTTTTTTTTTGGGATACAGAATACATAATTTTTTTATTATAGATGATAATTTTTAGCCAATTTTTTTATCATTGTGATCGAGAATGTTATGAAAAAGGAGAGCCTGGAAATTACCCCACACCACCATTATTCGAGGCGATTCGCCTTAAAGGCGGCAGTCCAATTGAGTTTAAGCTCAATGACATGGGGCTTTGAACTCATGACACTCTGTGTACAGGTCGGACAAGCTAACGTCCTCATAACGTATTTTCAAGCGGTAGAAATTGAATCCACCCTGCCAGATCATAATTTATCTACAACAAGCGCAGCCAGAACTTATGTATTATTTTTTAAAAATATTGTAGACATTTCACCGGCCAATAGTGGACTTATCAATTTTAAATTCTTCTTAATTTTGCCTTTATTTTTTATTACTTTTTTCCAATTCCTGACATTTGAATTATTAAATATTAAAAAAAACTTTAAAAACTCCCCCTAAATTGGAAATTTTTAATTCTCCCAAACCCCCTCCATTTTTCTGAATGTCTGGCACGAGTTAATTATTCTCCTTCTTTTTTCTTCTTCTTCTTTCCTCGTCTCCCAGAGTCCCATTATCATTTCGAAATTCATAAGAATATGTTGTTGATCACTTGCCGCGCTTGATATGTATTTCCGGTTGGTTTCTCCAGAATTAATCAGAAGAGCCGAGCGCGAATCTAAATGTCTCAATGGCTGCAAACGTGACAATCAAAAAGGAATGCAAAAAAAAACGAAAAGAAAACAAAAAACTCAACCGATGAAATGTGAATGACCAAAAATCAGTAACACAAAAATATTCCAGGCAAAAAAATGGAAAAGAAAACTTCAACGCAGACCTCAAGCATTATTAGCTAGGTCAGTTCCGCTGACAATAACCACCATCCGCAAGATGGGACAACTTGAAATGTGACAAACATTCTCACATATTTCGCTGGCATAGCAGATGCGAAGGATTGTGCCTTCTCAAAAACAAAAAAAAAATAATAATAATAATAAACAGCTAAGCAGAGCTGGAAATTCTGACACTTTTAAGGTAGGAAAAAAATATCTGTGATTAACTTTGGTAGGCTTTTTGTTCTTGTGGGGGAGCTTTACTGTTGTTACAAATTGCTCTGAGCTGAAAATGAAGGTTAAAGGCGGTCTGGGCCGTAGACACCCCCGTAGTGGAGACGGGGAAGACCTATTGAACACCAATTTCAGAGAAATTTTAAAAGCTGAAATACTCAAAATTGCTGTTGGCAGATCTGAGACGTTTAGCCATGGATAAAAAGATTTATTCAGTTTCTTGATAGGCTCTTCGTTCTCATCCGCGTTCTTTAATTTGCAATCATTCAAAACAACTATTTTTTATTAAAAATTCCAATTTCCCAACTCTGGCGAAAAACTACGCATATCTGTGCACTCCTCCCCAGTTGATCGGTTTCCTTCTGACCCAAGCCGATACCTAAGATAGGTTCAACTGCCTTTTGTGTATGAGTGTGTGTGTGTTTGTTTGTCTCACCATATCTTTAATAATACTCATTCAATTTGTTATGATACATTTCATCTCAAACTGGCCAGACAATTGCCATGACAATCTATAGACGCTGATGTATGTGAGCGAGGGAGCGTGGAAGAAAGAAGAATCAACTATCTTCAACGTGACACCGACATCATTGAACAAAAGAAATAGGAAGAAGAAGAAAAAAAAACAATCACAAGAATATTTTAAATCATCTGAGAGTGCAGAGTTGGAATGTACTTGGGCCTGACTGGCTGACCACATGGACGCATATATTGGTGTCTCACTTCTGATATAACAACAACGAGAACATCATTTTTTTACGATGAGCAATAACTAGTCGGGCCTACACTGGATAAATGGGGGGATATCTGTATGTACGTGATGATGATGACGACGAAGACGATGGCTGGGTGGAATAAATTCTGTGACGCCAAAAGTGCATTGGCATTGAACATTAAGCGCTACGCTTAAAAATGTATTGTTTAGAGTTTTAAGTATATGTAATTTAATGGATGATTCTTTTCAACACTTCTTAATTACAAGAAGAGGGGTTCGAAAAGACTCAACACTTTAACGATTTTATTCAACACCAATTTTGAAAACCCATTAGAGGACACTTTAGCCAATTACTAACTGAAAAATTCTGCTTCGAAACGTATAAATGATTAATTGGAATCCTCAGCTAAGTACCGAATAGAGTTATTATATTTCAGTTCATTTTAAAGAGTTTCATATAGTTCAATTACTTTAATGGAACTAGTTCCTTTATCTAGTATGAAGTTCAATTGCTTCTATTGAACTAGTACCTTCCTCTGGTTCTTAGTTTACCATCTAAAGGGAGAAACACCATACGAGTATTCAGGCCTGGCCTGTTAGGTTGGCTTTGTATGAAATGTCATTTTATAAAGAAATAGCAGAGTCAAACTTGATTTTGAAATAAAATAAGCCAACGTAACATATCAAGCCTGAAGTCCTCTTATGCGTTTCAACCTTAATTATTAAATCTATAAGGCTATATTTGTATCCAACACGTTTTAATAAAATGCACAATTTATATTGTCAAATCTCTTGATTATACGGCAAATAAATGACATTCATTCATGTTCAACTGTGTTGAACATCCTAGAATCGTTCTGAATTCCACAGTCTCAGATTCTTTATTCTTGTAAGACATTTCTGATTCCTATCAGTTCTTACTGATTTTTTTTTAATGGTCTATCGTATGATAATCGCTTCTTCAGTTTATATACAAGACCAACTAGACTGAACTAGTTCATATATTCTTTCCGGTGAGCCGTTCAATTGAACTAGTGCGTATTCTAAACCACTCTAGTAGATAGAGTTTAATAAAGCTCTCTAAAGTTGGGAAACTTAGTATTTAACAGCCTTACCTAAAAGTTCTTTTCAACTAATTTGTTTCGGAAGGACCCAACTCTAAAGCTATCAATTGTTAAATTTTATTTAAATTTAATTTCTCTGTGTAAAATACAGTTTCTGTATCTCATCCCATTTGTTTTTCTCAGTGTACATTCTGCCGCCGTCAGAATGAATATTTTTTAATAATAAAAACCAAACCTTTTAAAAAAAAGTGCAGAGAGAAAACCATGTCATTATTTAATTACAGCCTTTACATATATCATCATTAAAATATTCCCAAGAGGTCTCAGGGATGTTCAACCTTAACATTGATGCTTCTTCTGCTTACGTTTTACACACACACACATACAAAGCTTGACTTCATATTCAGTTAGATTTGGTCATAACTGGAGGCTTGTTCGCACAAACAATGATGCATTAGCTATAGTTGGACCTCACCTCTTCTTTTTTCCTTATAATCTGCATCTGCAATGAAACTATGATGGGCAAGAATTGCAGCAGTAACACCAAACACAACACAACGCCTATAATGATTTCAGAAAAGTGTTTTAGTTATGCGTCAGCGTTTTGTTTCCTGTTGATGGTGTTGCTATTGCCTTTCTTGTTGTTGCTGTAACATTAAAAACACTTCATGCATGATATGATTAATACTAGGAATATTTCCATTTTATGCGTTTCTCATTTTTTTCATTCTTTTTTATTAGCGTTTTTTTTTTAATAAAAATGTGTGTGAGTGTGCGGGTTTTTTGTTTTAAATTTTCTTCGTTTTTTCTTTTTTTCAAATAAATACCTGTATGGATAAATGGTTGTTACATGTAATGGATCACCTTTTTTCCATTATTAACCCTTAACGGGAGCTTTTTCGTTGAAAAGCTTCTAAAAGGGCATCATATAGATGACACCTGTCTTTGGTGGGTATTTTATAAATTCGTGATGATGAAATCTATCTCTTAAGAGGCTATTGAACTCAATTCATTATGAATCATGTCTGATTAAATAAGCATGTATCACGGTTTTATGGTTGTGGTGGGAATCTAAGCACAAGCATTCCAATACTACCTGGCTCATGAGCCAAGTTAAAAAACACCACAGTTTCACCTGAATTTGAGGGATATGTTCACTACTGTTTTCTATTGAAAGGCCTTTTCTTAAAAAATAAAAACTCGCGAAAGTACGACGATTTATGAAGCAAAAACTACATCAAGAGGAACTGAAAAAAATCAAAATATACTTTTTATTACCTTGATGATACGAAGAAATGCTGACATAAACATTACACATCATAACCCGAAGTTTCAGTCTATGCCAAATTTGTCCTTTGGGGTTTATCATCATAATATTTAAAATGCAAAATCTCTAAAGAACCCATTATTATTATACCCAAGGAGACCTTCAATCCCAAATGGGTTAATGAAACCAAATTTTCTTTTTTTACTCGATGTTGTTGTTTTCTTTTTGTCTCTGTTTTTGCATGCTGCTCCGTCTGGGCTTCTAAAATGGCAACGTGTCTGCACAGCTATCATGTCTTGCTATAATTATGAGCGTTTTGTTTTTATAAAATCGTTGTTATTTTTTTCATTTTTTCCTCTTCATCTTCTTGGTGTTCTCTGGAAATGGTTACACTGGTGCAAATTAAGATTCTTCAACTGCTTTGCAATTTGTTCATATTAAAATAACTGCAGGCTCATGTTGTTTTTTATTTACAGTTTTTGTTTTTTTTTTCACATTTAAATGATGTTTATTAAGATGTTCTCGTTCCCATAAAAACAGCAATAGTAAATTACAAAACAAGCAGTCAAGAACAGCAGCAGCAACAACAACAACTACTACAAAGAGTAGGCTTGCACAAAAAATAACACGTATAAAAAACTGATATGTTAGCCTGATGCTAGTTGTAGTAATCATAATAGTAATATTGTGTGTGTGTATGTTCATAATGAATAATGTGTCTTGGCTTCTTAGCACTGCAACTAACAACACAAACCAAACCAACGAAAAATTGTGTTAATTAAAAACTTCAGTCTAAGAAAGCGCTAGTGCCCTCATTAGAGAGCCAGGTTATTTCCTGGGCTTCGGGCCGATTTCAATCAAAGAAAACCAACCCAAACACTGCTGCTGCAGAGCTGGTGAAATAACATTTATTTCCCAGCAGGGTAAATTCATGTTAAATAACCATAAAGAAATTGCATTAAATCCAAATTTAATCTAAAAAAATATAAAGAAAATACTTTGTTTTCGCATCAAAATTGTGCTTCAATGATTTTTTTATTTTGACTCTTGAAATTTTCCCTTTTTCTGGATTTGTAATATCTCCCTATTATATACCTTCCTCCAAACATAAAGTACAACAACATCTTTAGATGAAATCGCACAAAAAATAGGAAACAAAACAAAGAGACTGCTACGTAAACAGTATCCAACAAATGTGGTTTATGTTTTCATCACAACAACAACAACAACAACAACAATCTTAAGTCAAATGCACCGCAAAAAAAGAAGAAAATACAAACAAATAACAACAACAACAGCAGCAAAAAAAGCCGGCTAGCACAAGTGATGTGTCGGTGTAAACGACAAACAACTCCAAGGGATACAAGGACTTTAACACACACACACATACACATACCTACATAGACACACTCACATGTATCTACGTAGTAAAATGTTTTCATAGCAAAAGCAAAAAAACACAAAAGGTAAAACAACATTGCCCTTTAGTAAAAGAAGAATTTGAAACACCGAACAAAATAAAAAAAACCAAAGATGTAGGAAAAGATGGTAGTTTTTGTTGTTTATTTTTTTTAATGGCCATGCAAGCAAAGCAAAGCTTTACAAGATGATCCCTTCTTCTTTTTTTCAACTACTTCTAGCTGGGCAAGTGCAGCCGTAAACATGAGCGTAACTTTTGCTTTATATGTACAGGAAACCAGGTTCAATTCAAAGAATTGGGCCAATGAACTTGTAGCTAGTTTATGTATGTGTGTGAGTGTGTATTTTTTATAGAAAAGGAAATAGTTTTTTTTTTAAAAAAGAGGGATTAAACAAAAGTTTAAAATGGTAAGAGAATTAAATTAATTGGTGAGAGTGGAGGATAAGTTTTTGATAATTTGTATCCATTAAACGACGTTAATAACTTATGAAAAATCTCCCAAAAGTAGGCTATATATTTTTTTAGTTAGGAATATTAATTGGCCAAAGATTATTCATAGGAAAAAATACGGTTTATTAGAAGCTCATATTCAGAAAAATAGTACATATATTATAAAACTATAGCATATTATTAAATATTATTTTAAATATATTTCCAATAAAAAATTAATATTCTGTATTTAAGGCGAATGAAAAAAAATCCCTCCTAAATACATGTTTTGTTTCAAATACATCGCGAAGAAATTTTTGGTACTAAAATAAATTTATTTCGACACGTTTTTAATATTGGAAAATTTCCGAAATATGATTCCATTGAATATTTTATTATTAGAAGCCTATTGGCATATTTGTTTAAACCATTTAATATAATGGGATTGCAATTCCAAAAATATTGCCTATTTTTAGGGAATAAAAAAATACCTTTTTCAAAAATCATCGCGAAATTTGAAATATTTGGCGCTCATAACATTTTTAAATTAGTTATTTTATTTTTAGCAGAGAATTTGCATGGACGCTTTTTTTAGTTTGTTTAAAAATTATTCATATCCGACAATAACAGCATTTTCGGGATGTGCTGGACTCAGGCGAGTCCACCTCTGTTGTCAAAAGAAATTGTTAACTGTGAAAATTTTAGCAATTCGGACTTATGACTTTTATTTTTAGACTTTTCAATACAAAAAGTCGATTAATCGATTAGCACTTATCCCTAGTGGAAATCGAAATTCAATGGAAACTGCCACATTAGCCAAGACCACACACCGTGTGACATCTTCAGTTATTTCAAACCTATGGTATGCTCAACAATGAATATCATCCAGAATTAAAAACATATATATATATATATATTTACACCACAACAAATATGCTATGGTATCATTGCTAGCGCAACTCAGGATTCTTATAGGGTTTTTTGCTCTCAAAAAATCGAAGTAACTGAAAATACGTCGCTATAACCGAAGAATATAAAAGAAGGAGAAGCATTTCACAAAACTTTATTTTAAGGTGATTTGAGGATTAGTAAATACATAAAGGGAATATTTTATCAGTTTAATTTATCTTTTGAATATTACATGTTAGATAAATTGCCTTACAAGAATATCACATACCTTGTGGACTTAAAACTATTAAAATATTCAGAAGATCTTTCTTCTGGGCAAATTAGATTGGATTTTAGTTTGAAATTTACAATAATTTTTTAAAATAAAAAAATATTGCATACTTTCAGGATTAATTTTACAAATCATTGATCCCTTCGGAATATATGTACTTATTCTTATAATTGTATAAATTCTATTAATATATCCAAAGTATGCATAGCCTTATTCATAACAAATATATATGTTTTAATAATATATGGTATATTGTATATTATTCTTTTAAATTTTCGCAAAAGTCCCAAATATATGCAGTCCATGATTATATGAAAATTAATTTTATCAAGGTAACTTGCCATTCTAAACTCTCAATCCTCTAGATTCTTTTGCAATATCTTAAAACACTTCGCAATTTATTATTAATAATTTCTATTTAACAAAAAAAAAAAAAACAAAATGTTTCCTCACACAACCAACTGAAAGATGATACAACATTAAAGGCTCAGCAGAAACTGGAACTGGTAACAGTAACAAATTAAGCTGGGCATATAACAATATGTTTAACATAACCTTTAAAACAAAATGACGCAATTTCTGTTCTTTTGTTCGTCACTCTTCAGCAGAGTATCGAGAAAAGGGGGGAAATTATGTGTGTGTAATGCAATACAGCTGATGGCTAAATGCAAGAAAACAACTTCAAAAGGCAAAAATAAAAAACACAGAAGTAGCAGTACTTCTACTTAAATTTCATACACAGTTTTGTTAAATAGAAGTTATTCCGTTTTTGTTTTTTTCTTCTCAATACTCATAGGAAGTCCACTTGAATTTCAAATGTTCTGCTCCACTCACTCACAAGGCAATGAATGTCCTGGTAGATTTCTATGTTCTATATTTCTCCCCACTGGGGAAAAAAGAAAATAAATGACACTTTGCGTAGCGCTACTACGTTTGATTTTTACAATAAAATGACAACTAATTACAAGAACGACAACAATAAGGGCAAACATAAAACATTAACCGGGGGAACTCTCGGAACCGGTAACCAAAAATATGCATGCTTGAGATCGGGATGCCTTTGATATTTTATATTCTTGTCATGCTTAAGTGTAGGGTTGCCCTAATATTATATGGGAGATATAGAGAGAGTGAGAGTTTAGGCAGGAAGAGACACTACGCATTCATGTCCAACCATCCACACAGCCAAGCAACCACGTTGATGATGATGGAATAGGGTTAAATAACTTATAGCCAAACACACAACACATAAAACGAAACAACTTATGTTGGGGTTTGTTTTAGGTTATTGACATTTTAGCCGTTATAAGCATTAGACCGAGAACAAAAGTAAAAAAAAAACCAACAACAACAGCAGTAGAATAAAGTCAACACAAGCAGCAGCCGTCTTCAAGCTCTTGAATATCCCTTCGTATTAAACATTTCCAGGGAATCTTCAAATGGGTATCTCTTTATTTTTTGCACTTGGATGTGGGATCGACTGACGGACTCACTGACTAATGAACATATGGTTAGAGTTATCGTGTTGTTGTCATTTTTACGCATCCTCCTGCATTTTTAAGGTATGGAATGGATATAGAATGTAAAGTCTGTACTAAAAATGGAAATAAAGGGAGGATTTGTATTTTATTTGGGGTAAAAATTATAAAAATAAATGCTTTTGCTCTCTTTTTTATGGCTACCTCTTTTAATTTATACAACAAGTAAAGCATACTTTTGGGTTTCTTATCTAACATGGAATTTTAGATTGCATTTTTTGTGGCAACCAAAAAAAAAAACAAAATCTAAAAGTATTTGTAATTGGAATTTATTGATTTAATTAAAAAGTGTTGCATACTTTGTGGTGCAGTAGAACGCCTGTTTGCTAAACACAAGTGGCAATTTTAACATACAATTATTTGGTCAATGTTGTAAAGAAGTTCGTCTGTAACACAGAAAACAGTCCAACTATGGAACACAATTGTAACATCGGCAACTAAAACATTCTATGGCAACTAAAACATTTGTGGCGCTAGGACTTATTAAACCGAGCAAAGTTTTCTTAAACTCTGTGTGGTATTTTATAAAAAAAAGTGTTTTGCAATGTGCTTGTGTACATTTTTCAAATAATATTGCATACTATTGGGCGCCAACTAATTTTATTATTTAGAAATACCAATCTTGTTTGTAGAAAATTAAGGCAAATACATTAACATTTCAATTAAGTGCAAAAAAAAATCCATTAAAACTGTTACTAAGAGCATATTCATTCACACTATTGCAGTAATTGCATTAATTTGCGTTCCAGCATGCATTACGTTTTATGAATTTTATTTAAATCGCACATTTGATTCATAAGTTCATTTAACTTTGTTTAATTTATATGAACTCGCCGGGTGGCTGTCATCATAATCATTCTCATACTCATCATCATCATCAAGTTTTAAAAATGAAACGTGACTAATGAAGTGATGCACTCGGATATGATTAACTAAATTCTGAGTGTAAATCGCAACAGCTTTTGGATTACACAGGGCACTTTTTTATTTTTCTTTTATATCAAATTTTAATTTATTAATTTTTTAAATTTGAATTTATGGCAAAAATCCGCTATATTTTATTTATTGTTATAATATGAAGTCTCCTATTCGAATATAATTTTCGATGAGGTAACATAAATGATAATACAATTACAGAATCTGGTTATTGCAATTTCTTGAAAATGTTTTAAATCTTACATACAGACTTCTAGAATACAAGTTATAGGGCCGTTGAATTTTTATTTAAAAATATTCTAAATTTACGGCTTGATTTTTAATTTTTATCTACCAGTTTTTAGCCATAATTTATATGACAAATAAATCCATTCGATTTTTAATAAAAAAAAAACGTATAAAGTGCACCTGACATAGGCATCTTCTACATTTTAGACACCCATCATTGAATATTCTCAATCACAACCTGTAATCACAAACAAAAATAATTCATTCCAACTTACCCTGAAATGAAGCAGCATTTCTCTCTCTCCCCTCTCAATTAAAATAATTAATTTTTAATAGAAAGTAAATTTTTATAATTTACCCTATAATTCATCATCTTCGCCTTACCGGTATCCTCAAAAGCAGAAAAAGTACCGGATATTTCATTAACAAATGAAATGATTAATTAAACCTGAAACGAATATGTAATTCATATGAAATTTAAACAAACCCCTAGACTGGTGTAAAGACACCCCCTCCGATTCACCGAACGATAACTTTTGTTGCTTTTCTTTTCCTGTCATTGTTGTTTAGTAAAATATTAATTAAACAAAATGTGACATTGACAGCAATAAATTAAATGTGAACTGACCACAACAACAAAATTAATAAAACAAAATACATACGCACGCGCATACCCTCCCCGGAACAATGTAAAAAAACACACACACACACAAACAAGTTCATTGGTGCTAACTTACAAGTCAATGCACTAGAAAGTCATAATGGCAAAATCAAGTACAATGACAAAAAAAATAAAAAATGAAAATAATTGCACAAAAAAATATTGACATCAAGCCCTTCCCGATGAATATCACGAAGTTTTTAGTGTGAATGGCCATGTTTTGTAAACGTTTTTTATGTAATCGAATATTAAAAATGAAGTTTCACGTTGGGCGCCATATATGGATTCAATTATGCTTTGGAAATTTTACAAAATAATGATTTTGACTCATTTTGTGATCATATTTTTGTAATGAATTAAATATTTTTACACCACGTTGGGCGCCATTCTACAAACTGGCCCAATTAATGCATTGCATTTTTTAGTGTAAACCGTAAAGGGTTGGTAATATTTTTGGTGTAAATAAAATGTTTTTAACAAAATCCAATTAACAATGGGCGACATGTATAAAGTAAATGTTGCGTTAGAAATATTATAGAATAATGACTTCGAATTATTCTATTATCATATTTGTGTAATCTATAACATATTTTGTAAACCACAAATCAATAATATGCATTTTTAGCGTTAACGATCAAGGTTTTGCCAATGTTGCTATTTATTTTATTTATTTATATTTTTTAACAAAATTATTATTAAACAATTATTACAAAGTACTTTTAACGTTGGGCGCCATATATAGACTGTATAAAACTTTACAAAATACAGTGTATTATTTCGTAAAATTAAAATTTTAATTATGAATAACATATTTTGTGCATCACGTTGGGCGCTATTCACACACTCTTTTCTAAATTTTTGTCAGCTATTGTACTATGACGCTTATAAAGCTTTAACCTTTGCTCCCTTATCTAAATCAATGTCATCTAATTATGAATTTCAATGGATATAATCATAGCTTTTAAGTATATTTCTTCCAATTGCCCCATGTTGGGCGCCAGCAAATGAAATTATCAGTTATCTCTGCTTAAAATATTTTTAATGTATCATTTAGTTTCTCACATTCAGAAAAATTATGACCCTCAGAAAAGTCCTTCGTCCTACTTAATTTTTATTTTTCCGCAGCACTAAAAATTTTGCATAAATATTTGTAAATAAAATCCGCAACCTATAATATAATTTCTTATTAGAACTAGAACTAGGATCAATGGCCTCCGGGATTTATTGTCTAGAATTTCTTGCCTTTTTTTATTTTTTCAAAGGGCATTGCTATCCATATTTGCGTTGTTTGTGTATAGATTTGTTAGAATCTAAAGATTGTTGCCCGATTAAAAACTTGAATAAACAAACTTGCAAATAAAAAAATAAATAAATTCTAACACAATAGCAAACATTGTTGCTATTGCCATTGTCAATGTTGTTCTAGCTAACGATGACGTTTTCTTGTCAGCGATGTTTGCTTCTACATTTATTAGCCGGTTAAACGGCCTTGATGTTAATGACCCCAAAAATATATATAGTATATAGAAATTAGTACACAATCGCACAATTTGCTTTTTTCTATTGCAAGCGGTTGTTTATCTGTTCTTTTTTCTACTTTTTGATAAGATATTGACTGCGTTGCAGTTTTTTTTTCTTTGCTAGCTATCTACCTTTTCTCGAGTACTTTGACTTTTAACGTCATTTTTTGTGACAATTTTAAATTTCAATTAGAAAAATGGCTTCCTTTTTTCTTTATAACTCGTAATTTTGTTATTTTCTTCGAAATGCAATAGAAATATATATTTTTTTAATTATATGAATTTAGATTTGAATTTTGTAACCATAATTTAAGTGCCTGCCTACCAATGAGTTTTATTTTTAAAGCAGGTCTATAAATTTTGATTTTTTTACTCTACCTCTCTAGTTTGTGAATGAGGTGCATAATAAATTATAAACCTTTTAATTTAAAGTGTTTTACAATTTTCATAGCAATAAAGTTGTAAACTGGAAAATAAAAAGAACAAAACAAAAACTTTATGGACAATTTTTTTTCAAATCAACAAAACAAAACAAAAGAAAACAAACAAAAAATACCAATCAAAATTTACTGAAACTTTATCAGGCGTTTACAAGGCGTCATAAATGAATGTATCACTATGGTGGAATAATCACATACATATTTACTACAAGTTGTGTGTGTATGTGTACCGTATATCTGTATATGGGTCTTCTGAGTACAATGGGAGTTTATATTTTACGATGGCTTAGCCTGGCTTGCCATGACATTAAAAATGCCAATAAATTTTCTTTGTTTTGTACTACCAAAAAAAAGCAAGTTTATGTGTCCGCTAAATATTATCCCTGGCCATACTTAAATTTTATGTCCAAAGCCTTATGTAGAATAGCTTCACACACCCACCCACACTTCTATGTGCGTATATGTGTTAACAATTTTTATTAAATTATTTATGCTTTTATTTTAATTTTATTTAACCTTTTTTAAGGTATGACCTTCATTTCATTTATGTAAAATATTAATTTATTTTATGAGCAAATTGTATTAAAGGCTACAAAAATGTAAGTAACGTGAAAAAGAGAGGGAGGTAGGGGGAGGTAAAGGTGTGGTATGGCTTGAGACTTTTTCATGCATTATTAAAAATAAAAGCCTGTAGGTATGCACCGAAAAAATACTTTTAAAACAAATAACGCCTATAAGTATACTAGATATATATTTTTAAAAAGGGTGTGATTGAAAAATATTTTTAATAAATACACACTTAAAGTTATGATTGGCCAAAGTTTTTTAATAAATACACGCTTAAGGGTATGCTTAAAAAATTGTTAATAAATCCATGCCTATAAATATAACTTGAAAAGTAGGTCTTTAACACATTTTTAAAAAAATAAATATTCCAAATATCAAGAAACAGCCAATTCGCCAGAATTGGGACATTGTCAGAGCATATCCTATATAGATGTGTGAAGGATCAAATTAATATTTTCTTTTTATTTTTATTGGCCTTTACGATTCAAATAATTTTTCCTAATCCATTTTCAAAATAATTTTTTTTTTTTTTCATTTATATTTAGAACCTCTCAAAGAGGTTAAAGAAAATAATAATTAATATTTATTATGCAGCTGTTATATTCACACTATAATCCGATTTGGGGTCAAGGTCTCCTCCAATCATCCATCAGTGTCAAATATGTTCACGTCTTAATAATATGATTTTGAATAGCAAAGTGTCAGCATTAATTTCAGCTACTGGCAATAACAATAACAGAATTATATTCTGTTCTGTCTTGTTCTGCCTTTCACTTTCATTTTGGGAATTTTTATGATTTGTAAATTGTGTGGGTTTTTGCTTTCAGTATTGTCCCTTTTCATAAAACAGAGGCTACAAAGCATCGGTTATTCATTTGTGGCTCAAACAGATGTGTTAATACCCGCCTGTCTGTATGCCTGCCTGCCTGCCGGCCTGCCTTCCCGCTTACAGAGAGACATTATTTTATACGAGGACACCTAAAAAGTTGAACAAACTTTGGATTCTTTTCGTTCATGGCCATGGCTTGGGTTGACTGTCTAACGACGGTAGTCAAGTATTTTATTTCTCAATAAAATTTTCTCACAAAATTCGTTTTGCTATCTTTAAATGTGCGTGCCAGTATGTATGTGTTTAACATCCTGCGCACGCAATATCACAATTTTACTCCCGCAACGAAAAAAAGAAACCGAAGGATGTGTTACAAACCAATATTTGTGCGTCGAACGGGAAATGAAGAGATGTGAAAAAAGTCCAAATAAAATAAGGGCTAAGGGCTACCCCCATTGCTTTTTCGTCATTGCAGGTCCGACTTTTCGTGAAGCATTTACAGTTATTTATGTCGTTATTTCATAATTTTCAATGTGCTATAGCTTTGCTTTTTATTTTTTTCTTGCAATTTATTTGTTGTAATATTATAATCTTACATAACATACAATATAACCAAATTAATTTGAAAATATTAAAATTAGTATCTTCCATATGCTCCCGTCAAATTGTATTCCTTTATAACATTAATTACATCTGGCATGACCTTTTTTCACCAACGCAGACACACACATGCTTACACACATACTTGTAGAATATTCCAACAATAATTTGCATGTTATCATCATCAGACCTTATCTCTTTGGGTCACTGTCTTTAGATGACCTTGTAATTTCCTAACCAAACTTCTCGGCATCAAAAGCATTGGTCCTTTTTATTTTGCTGTGCAGGACCGAAAATGTTTGAATATTTTTTTAATGTAAAAGAAAAAGGCAACAAGAGCTGCTATAAAGACGAACCTATTGTGAAGGGCAATTTATTTTTATTTGTCGATTAATTTAATGGTATTTACTTAGTAGCACAGAAAAGAAGATACCAACAACAACAACAAAAATTCAAGATCCTTGACAGCATTAACATTTAGCATGAAATCACTTATTTGTATGATGAAGATGAAGTATGACTGGGAAGACACTGAGAGAAACGAGATAGAGAGAGAGAGAGAGACAGTGGCAATGTTGGAGAACAACTGATGGCTGTGACCTTAGGCTCATTGAACCAACAACAGGCTGGCTGCCTTGGTAACTGTGAGACACTGACATCAACAACCTCCCTAAACACAAACCCGTGGCACACAGCTCAATGCCGCCGAATGCCAGGACAACGACCAATGAACCGGGCCATAGTCTGCACACTCTGATATTAGTCTGGCATACTTGTTTGCACGTTTCTTGGCAAATACGCACACACACACACACTCAAACACACCTAAATACCCATCACTTTGTGTGGCAGGTTGTTCGTCTGGCGGCAGCAGCAACAAAAAACAATACATTTTTGTTTTTTTGGGAGGACTATGACTAAAATGTTATCAAATAACTTAACAAATTCAGGTCTACACATTTTATTTTACGCACACACACACATACAAAAAATAATAACTTTTGTCTGTTAGTATTTATGGGCCGAAACTTGTGGGGCTCCTTATTATTTTTTTGAAAAGGTTGTTGAGCTCTTTCGGTATTCTGTTTGTCTCGCCACAAACAAAAACAGCAGCAATAAATTCAATTCAATTGAAATAATATGTGTTGCCGACTTTTAGGCTTAGTTTTGCAAATGTTCACAGAGAGACAGAGGTTGGAGGAGATGATGTAGAAACATAAAAAACTTACATTCTTATGTATATAAAAAAAAGAAAAATGATAGGATAACATTTCGATATTCTATTTCCAAAAACAATTATGGCTTGACGGCTATGTGGTAATTAACCCATTAAGAGGCAAAATGAATTGCTGATATAAACTGCCTTGGAACAAAAGTACTCAGAAGTTAAATATATTGAAGTTTTGAAATGAAGCATTTATTTTTTTCTCTTGTTATATTTCTTTTGTTCGCATGTGATTCTTGGAGGCCTATACAAATAAATATTTTCTTCATTTGGTTCTTCGACAAAAAATTCCCCCTATCCTGCCTTTTAGGTGTTAAATATGTATACTTTTTTTATGTATGTTGTTACTGTTGTGTTTTTGGGGCAGCTACATCATATCCGCCTACGCCTGCAGTGTAAGCCTCATTACACTTGACATAGCCTTTGAAAGACACAATAGATTTCCGTTTAGCAACCCATTGGTTGTGGGTGTTGTAAATATATTCAAGACAAGGGAGCCGATTAAAATGTGACAATCCTGACAAGCGTAGGCTTATAACGCCTTAACACATTCTGATGGAGGGGATGTTAATGGCCATACAAATTTGACGTCACCGGTTATTGTATTCTGATGGTAAAACCCATGATATTTATTTAGGGGATATAAGGAAGCAATTTGATAATATTTTTTTTATTAAATTAAATGTTTATATAATTCAATAGTTTAATTAATTTATTACATTTTCTTTTCTTTTTTCATTTTAGGTAAGTTTTCTGGAATTCTGCAACAAAAAAATCTTATGATTTTGAGGTATATGTAAGTATGTGTATATATATGCGCGCCTACATTGGGGTTGTTACAGTGCAATATAATTTTTTATAATCTACGAATTTTCGAATTTAAAAAAAAAAAAAAATCTAACAATTTTTCAAATCTTGGGGGAAAGTAGAGAAACTACAATTATATTTTTTTTAATCAAATAAAAGCATACATTCCTCCCAACACATCCACATTTGCAAATTAGAAAGTAAACAACAAATATAATTTGTTGGTTTTGTTGTTGTTATTATTTTGATTTGGCCATTGTTGTTGAGCGGCCCAAATTATGGACTTGGCCAGCAGCAGTGTAAGGAACAATTTGTGGTTTGTTTGTTATTATTTGCGTACATTCACACACACACACAGCACCACACCCCTTTCAGCAGTGATGATGATGGTAATACAACATCAAATGGGAAGTTTTCCAAACAAATTCACAGAAATTTACTGCGAAACATAAAAAAATCCAGTGTTTTGGGTCAAAAGTAATGAGCAGTGCCTGCCTTACTGCCGTTGTTGTTTTTATCTGAGGCTAGAGTTTTTCCTATTTCCACTTCTTTTATGGCATGGCATAGACAAAAAAACATATAATTTCGACGAATTGTTTCGTCGTTTCATTTTCATTTCTCGCACTTGCTGCAAGTAAGGAAGATGTACAAGAAAACCAAAATAAAATATTTTGTTGGTGTTTCTGTTGTTTTGCCAATCCTCCTCCTTTTCTATGCCATCGACAATGAAGCCAATCATTTGGGCATGGAAAAATTTTAAATTTATGAAAATTACTTAAGGCCATAAAAATTTATGGGTTTCTATCTTTTTTTCTCGTTTTGCTTGTTTCATCACCACATCAACCCCGCCTATTTGAATGTGTATTGCTCCACCACCATCATCAAATTTGTTTCAATATTTGATTAAAATGGCGTAAAATTGAATTTCAATCAATATTCAAATACAGTTTGTTATTGATGAAATAAAGCCTAAAAGTATGCCGCATCACATCATATCTTATCAAATGTTTAGTATTACTAAAAAAGCAATGTTACAAAATATTGCCTACTTTTAGGCAATAAATATTAAATCAATAATTTATAAACAAAAAATAATAATCTTTAAGAAGATTATTTGGAACCGAGAAACATATTTTTTCATGCAAAATTTAAAATTGAAAAGTCTTCTAAGACCCTCGATGAAATGCCCAAAATTTTGGGCTATGCTAAGTAATGGACTAGATGCAGAAATTTATCGAAATCCTTGGAGCTTTTTTGTTAAAAAATAACGAATTGCACATGTGGCAATTAAGCTTGCCTTCACTCCACTTAGCCTAAGAAAATTTTAAACGTTTCGTATTTGGACAATAAAAAAAAATTCTAAAAAATTGAATGGGATTTGAGGTATTTTATTAAATTTAGAAAGAAATTGTTTAAGCTTCCATTAACACATATTTTCCCGATGGTTTGAAATAGCCTACATTTTATTGCATACTTTAAGGCTAACACATTTTCCACACATGAAATACACAATAAAATTTGATTTTATTATTGTTGTAATATGTTTTAACAATTAGACACTAGTGTGAATTTTTCTAGTGATATACCCAACCCATGGTTTGCGAGACAATGCCCCATAAAAATAAATATTGCAGAAAACCGAATATATGGGACACATTCCTTAACGAATACACAAAGCAAAGAAGCAAATAAATAGCATGCCACTCAACAATTCCAATAAAGTTTTTTTTTTGTATTGGATGAGATGGAGTGTGTGTGTTTTTGTGTGTGTGCGTTTGGTTCCCCATAACAATATCGAACACTTTTCGCCACTATACCGACACTTGACTAAGATTTCATCTTTATTTTGTTTTCTTTTGCTTGCAAATGGAAAAATGCCACACCAAGCACAGACACACGCACGCAAACACACACATCCATACACTTTGTTGAACGAATTGCAGCCAAGTAAGAAGAATCTAATGGATTTGACCCAATTCCCTGGATATACAAGGCAAGGAACATTGTTTTCCATAATGTCTGGCGAAATTTATTCGCCTGCCTGCCAAACAACAAAAACGAAAAGTAATATGAAAAAAACAAGATTTATATTTTTTTGTGTAGTAATGTAGGGTGGACCGTGATAAAAAGTGGTTGAAAAAAAAACTCGCTTAGCCCAGGGAACTGTTTTTTTTTTTACCACTCACTCTGTTTCTCCTGAAAGGTCATACTTACCCTTATCTTGTCATGTACAACAAATATTTGATAAGCAAGACTACTTCATTTATAGATTATCTAAAAGGTAAAAGAACAGACACCCCACAAAAAAAAACACCCACAGCCGCCGTCAAACATTATTATTTGCCTAATTAATATGTTTTGTTCGCTTAAATCAATTACTTCTCTAGTTTTTTAATTAACATGAAACACTTTTTTCTATTAGGTTGCCTCTATTCTATTGTAGGAAATTGTCCTTTGTTTTGTATTTTTTTACAAATCTAATTAAAATTTCCAATAAATCCTCAATTTTCCCGGGAGAATTTAAAAGTCGCTCATAACGAATTTTCAATTTTTTTTTTCTTCTTCAAAATATAAATAAGCCCGAAATAATCTCCAGCATTGAGAAACAATAGCCCAATGTGGGCATGGACTTTAAGTTCTGATTTTAAGGATTTATATTGAGAGTGGGAAGAAGAAAATGCAAACAAAATGCCTGAAGGCTCTTGATTGACTACACACTCACACACATGCAGGACAACCCTCAACACACATAGCCAATCGATAGTATTATTGAATACTCAAAATCCAATACCATGTATTGTCATTTCATAACCCTAGGCCATTGATGAATAACTCCATTAAAAGTTATTGACTTGTTTGTGTGTTTTTGTTTTTTTTTTTTTTTTTTTTTTTTGAAAATTAAACCCCTCCACCATCAATCGTTATGGATAAAAATGAAAGCTATTTGATGAGGGCGAATCGAATTTCCATACATGAAGGGTATTTATTTAATGACATTTTCCCCCATAAACTGGTTGATTCTTTTTTTTTTTTTTTGGTAATGTGACTCTAGACATAAACTGGGGGAAGCAAAAAATGTTTTATTATTATTTTTTTTTAAATCACAAAATAATCTCTGATTTAATTAGGAATTTTGGGATTTTTTTATTTTTATTTTTCTGGATATACATGCAGCGGATTAAAATGTAAAACAAAACGAAAATATCTTTTCTGCAGTTTTAAAATAATTAATGCAAACACAATTTAAAATTATATAAATAAGTTACATTAAAACGACTATAAGGCTGCTATATCTAAAGTCGGCGTTTAAAAATAGGCATTAATAATCATTTTTTAATTATATAATTATAATTATATTTTTTATTTATATATTTCACTATTTCATTATATATTTCACTATAAATCTACTTACCTCCAATTTACCAATCTTTCAATTCGTCCTTATTTAAATCGTTTATATAAAAATTCCAGAATTAAAAATTCCAATTTAAAATCATCCCATAGTTTCTCTGTTATATATATATATATATATATATTCAATTTAACAAAACATTTGTCAATTTCAAAATCTTATTCTAACCAAAAAACAAACAAAAAACCAACTACAACAGATTCAATCTCATGAACTCTGATATTAGAATGGCAAAAAAAGTGACTAGAAAGTTTTTAATTAAAAATCAAATATTTGACTAGAGTCAAAAAAAAAGAAATACAAAAAAGTTTGAATGCTGCTGCAAAATGCTTTCATTCGCCTTGCCTTTGTTCCAGTAATTAGACAAAGTGGGTTGCTTTTGAGAAAAACATAAGTAAACTTTGCCAATGAACTCGCCCAAATGAGAGCAGCCCCAGCAGAATGCCAACTAATTAACGACATTATCGGGGGGTACACGCAGTACAAAAAAAAAAAAACACCAAAAGAAGAAGACGAGAAAAAATCCAAACGAAAATTTAATTCAATTTATTTTATTATGCCAGTGTGAGTATGTACTTAATACTTGCTATTCGGTTTTGCTCCAGTTTCCAGTTTATTTCGCCATAGCCATGGCCTACTTTTAGGATGCCACCTATAAACTTTATTCAATATTAGCCTACTTTGGAGGAGGGAGGTAAGTTTCAGCGTAAACTTTAAATAACTACGTTTATCACATTTTATAATGGCCTTGTGTAAAACTGGCAGCAATCTTTCTCTCTCTCTCCCACTCTGCCACTCTCCCTGACTCCCTCTCCCTCTCTCTCCTTTCGACAAATATAAGTGTGATTTAGTTGTTACGATAAAATAAACAAACTTTGCTGAAAGGCGAACCACCAACTAACACACAGACAACCAACTAGGGCTGGTAAATTTACCACCTTCTCTTTTGGTAAGTTCCAAAAAATGAAAATAAAAACTAAATATACTTCCACACAAAAATACTTATCAACCAGTACATCTTTAAATTACACACTAAAAATGTGATTTAACTTCACCGCATATAGACAGACAATGGGTCAGGGGTGAAAGGGTTGGTTGTTGGCAAATAATCAAAACGAAAATCGTTGTATACCAGTAAAGGGAAATGTTTTGAATTGTGTTTTGAATCTGAGGCCAAACAATAATGACAACATTACACGAATTTAATATCGTAAGATAAACAGCAAATAAAATATTATAAACACCATTTCGTTTTAAGATTTGTATCTTTCATTTTTGTGGCTGGAAGAAAAATGGAATTAAAAAACATTGTATTAGGAAACAATGAAGTTTTGAAATTTTCAGTAACGCATAGCATTGTTCAATCATATAGTTTAAATAAATGTAGTACAATTGCTCCATTTTATTACCATTATTAAAATATTAGACAGACCAAATATTCCACTTCATGGCATGTTTTTACCTGTTCTCATAGCCAAAAACTGTTTAATATTTTCAAATTTATAAATGGTAAATTTGAAGAAAATCATTTAATAAAAAAATTTTAAGGATCTGAAACTAAGCATTTTTTATACTTATAGAGATTTCGCTATTTATCAATGCTTTTCCCTTGATTTTAGTTCCCCATATTTAATTAATAAACTATGGTCTATAAATCATAGCATACTTTTAGGCAACTAAAGAATAATGCTTACACTTTCAATTAAAAATGAAGAAATTATGCGTTAAAAAAAATAATTTTTATTATTTTCATATATAAATAATAAAATAAACAATAAATCCAATTCTCCGCAGCTTCACCATGATATATAAATAGGAAATGATCCATAATTTGCATAAATTTATTTATATGGTTATGGTTTGTGTTGAACAGTTATTTAATAATAAAATTCTAAATGAATTTTATGTATATGTACACATAGAACATCTATATGTTTCATTTATACATAAATGATATATGTCACACATATAGTTAACTGCAAATACGCTTGACCTGGTTTACTTTTTGGACTATGTTGTTGTTGTTCTTCTTCTTCTTGCCATACCTCTTTCAATTCTAACTCTCAATTAGTTCACTATAACGCTCATGCTAATATCAAAGATTCTCTTCAACTTTGATATATGTGTACTGTACATTATGCTCTCTTACTCTCACACTCATTCTCCGTATATGTGTTGTTTTCTATGAGCCATGGAACATTGCATTTGAAGCCGCTGTTGCATTTGTTTGTATGTATGTATATATATGCCACGAATGAGGTGGCCTAGGTTAGCTACTTGTAAACAGTAAATGGATGCCATCATTATATACTTGTATATAACATGCTTTGATGTATATATACATAGATCCAGCATTTATGCACTTGAGTTTTTTTTTTTGTGTTTTTGTTCTACATAAATTCAATTTCAATATTGAGGTTTGAGAAGAGATGCAATGCATGCAGGAGGAGCATTGGAAAACATACGCTCACACACACAACTTGTAGGGGATTCTCGTTGCTCTAAAAAATAAAATAGTTGTGGCCCAGTTTGGTCAATCAAGACCGAAGCGAATCGGCAACAAACAAAAATGGCGTCTTTTTCTGCCTCTAGTTTAAGGGAAGCAAGAGGATTGTTTCCAAGTGCGAAACTGTACATATACTCACACTATTACTTTCTATGTTTGTGTGCGTCCATATATATATATATATATAGATGCGTTTTCCGTGTATATGACCAGATTAAACTGAAACCCAAGCATTTTTCAACATAAAATGTTCACAGTATTTTGCTGCAAACATTGACCACAAGGTCATTGAAGATTTATTACAGCTTAAATTGTGCGAGAGATAATATTTTCTGAATTTAAGAAAAATAAAGTAGATATGCGAGAAACATAAAGTATAAAATTATAATAATATTTTTAAGGGAAACGTAATTAGATTTATTATTTTCAGTTCTGAAATTATCAACAATCAATTCTCTGGAAACGTGATTTCTCACTTAAATCTATAAAGCTTTTGAGCAAATTTCCCTCCAACTGAAATAGAAATTCGAAAATTTAACTTTTTCCCCGACATCTAATACGAGGATAACCATAAAACTAATAACCATTTACAAACATCTCCATTGGGAGATTTCCGAGTAAAACTTATGTACCATAAAATTATATTTTTATATGCTGGATTAAAGTGAAAGCTCAAGGGGATTTATAATACCAAACAAAAGCAACAACACACCACAAAACCAGCATATTCTAAACATAATTACGGTTTTCTAGAGAATAAGAAAAATCGTATATTTATTTGATGATAATAACGAGTCAGATTTGAACTGTTGATTGATGTTATTGTGAATTGCTGTTGTGTCCTGTCTAGACAAGTCAATATTTGATGGCATCACTTGGCTGGAATTTATTTGAATTTCATTATAATGACAATACACACCCACCCTACCTACCCACCCACTCACCCACCAAGTAAAATAGATGTAAATAAATATTTTCAATATCTATTTTATGATGTCCCCCTTTTTCAAAATAACTTAAGTTTCTAATTTCGTTTACAAAAACTGGTATGAAGTTATTACAAATTTTGACCTAGTTTAATGGCATATAGTGATGGTGTTGTTGTCGATGTGTGTTTAATATGGTATCATCAATTGTGTTATTCAAACCATGGCACAAAGGATGTCATCGTATGTACATACATATATGCAATTTACAATTTTTCATTGAACGACAATGTACATCCATGGATTCCCCCATACATACATACATACATACCTACACAACTATGTACAACATGATGTACATGTCTTATATACCATCGAACCAAACATACAACATGTTTGCAGCCTTGTAAAACAGACAAAGTAATTGCAAAGCCATGCACATGAGAAGGACCCCCTCATCGTCCATCCAACGATCATGATGATAATGAGAGTTCATACACACAAAGAGTCACCACGGAAGGAAGTAAGTTGTAGAACTGGGTCACCCCAGTTGTACATAAACAGCAAACCTCAATAAATACGGGTACAAGGTAACCAAGATTCTGTTTGTGTCTATCCTATGGTAGAATCTCTCCCTCTCTAAAATAGAAAATGGAATAAACATGACAAAGCTTTCAAACAACCTTGATTGGTGTAAATGCAATTCAGTTGGTTGGGGGTGTTTTGAATTGTCCATAGCGTATGGCATAAGAACGTAAGCCAAAAAGGTTTTATGTATCCAGCCAATTGTCTTAAATTTTATCGAAGGGAAAAAATCACAATCCAATATTGCCAAAATGCAAATAAATGACACATATCTTAAATTTACATTCAGTACATGAAGTTATTAAAAAAACAACAAAACTCTAATGAAACCCAAAAACCAAGAAAACAACAAGGAGAGCTTTGTTGACTGCTGTTTTTTTTTTTATCATAATCAAAAGTTTTTAATTTTTCATCATCCCTGTTTGTTTTTTTTTCGTGTCTGTTGTTTGTTCGATGTCACTTCACTTCACTTCATTTTTTTATTTTTTTTTTTCTTGGTGTTTTGCGGTATACACACAATATTGATCCTACCCCTAACTTTCTTCTTCTTATATTGGTTATTCCACAATTTGACCTAATTTTTTCGTTGGTAATCTTTTCAAAAAATGTTGCATACTCCAAGGCTGCAGTAATGATTAAATTGAAGAGGTTTTAAGGTTCTTATTTGGTAACTGTAAGTAGTTAAGATATTTTAATAATAATAAAAAAATTATAAAAATTAAAGCCCATTGTTTCAACAAATATATAAAAGAAAAGGATTACATATATTTCCCCATATTAATTTTAACATATTTGAATATTGAAATGTTGCATAAATAAATTAATATGTAAAAATATAAAAGGTTTTTTTGAGGTTCAAATCTATTAAATATATTTATATATAAGCAACACAATACACGATTTGAACCTCAAAAAAATAGAAACGTATAAGTTTTATTTTTTAATTCAAGATATTAATTTCTCATACTAAAATTTAATATCAATTTTTATATTGCCTCCATTTGCAAAATTTAAATATATATGTATATGTATTTGTGTATGCGTCAACAACATCATCATTTCATTTTCAATGCAGAAAGAAAATGAAAACTTTCTTTTAGACCATTTATTATCAATGCATACAAATACACACACACATACACCGAGATACATAAGCAAATACTTCTATACGTTGTGATATACTTTTTCTTGCTGATATCAAATTCCATTACTTCCAATGGCCTATTTTTATGCCAAAAAAAAATAACACCCCCTTCTCACAACACCCTTACTTATCACTAACGGATACATATCATGCTTATAACTCTCTCTCTCTCTCTCTTTTCCCACTCACTCTCATTGTTTCTCTCTTCCAGAACGACCTATTTTCAATGGGTAATATGTACAACAACAATGTCATGAAATAACACTCACTCAAATCCTTATTTTTCCTCGCAACTCGAATTTTCACTCAAATTCTCTTAATAATTGCGAATAAAGAGAGTTCGAAATAAGCTTTTGTTACTCATGAGTGACTACTCAGTAAATGCATTCTCTCCAGTATTTTCATTTTTTTTAGTTATTTATGTATATATACAACAATAAGTAGACATACATATATTTGACCTATTTTCCAAGTTTTGCTATAACTTCAAACAAAAATTCCCGGTTGTCCTTCCCTTTTCCCCGGGTTGCTTTCGTACACATACAAATAAAATGCAAGCTCTGTTATGTGTTTTTACACATACAAATAAAATGCAAGTCTTTGTGTGTGTGTATGTGTTTTTGGTTCAGTTGAATGTGTGTGAGCATCACAGCATCTTTGTATGCGAGATGTTCCCACACGTATAACAATGACATAAACAACAATTGGGGGAGGGAATGAATGTTAGTGAAGTGAAGTATGCGAAGAGGAGAACACAACCACGAAAAGTGAAATAGCATCACAAACATATAAACATATCCTTGTATAGCGTACATATGTTGTATTGTTAGAATGGCCTAAGTAAAATGATATGAACGTACACACATATGTATATACACATTGACACATATTGTGACAAATAAAGATCAAAGCCAAGTGAAAAATACTTCAAGGGAGTAAGAAACACAATGTCCATTATCCAGAAACTCCGTGGAACACACACTATACGAAAGGATGTTTGTATTTTCTTTTTTTGGCAAAAAACGTATATAGACGGATTAATATGTATGTGCATAATGATGGTGTGCCAACATAATTGACATAAAAGCTTTCCTGCATACAACATTTGGCTATATGGTTGGGTCAATCGATGATTTTTCTTTTGTTTCGGCCCCAATGGTTTCATCGTGGGGTTGGCAACTTTAAGTGGTTTCATAGGGTTTATTTCACTTAGCCTCAATATGCCACAGAAATTGAAGTATGTAAACTAATTCAAATCCTATCAAATGCCAAACCAAAAAAACAAAACATTTTTTTAATAATTTTGACCAATAAATAAAACATATCCATAATCCGAGTTATTAATGGCCACTCAAATATTTTTTAAAACGCAGTACACACTACAATTTCTACTGAAAGTTATCATCGATTACAGAACATAACTGATTTAAAAGTTATCGATTATTGACAAATACCACCAACATTGTGCCTGTCTTTAGTCAGCAATTAGAATTTTTGCAAATGTTTACAGGATTTCGAAAATTTGTCCAACAAAAGAGAGAATATTTTAAAATATATGACAATTGTGTCACAAAGAGTTTACTAGTTTTCACAGTATAAATTAAATAATTAATAATAATAACAAATTAGGTGTTCTATGGTTAGAGGTCAACTCTTTGAGCAATAAGTCGAATAGTTGAACTTTTTAACATTTATGTATGGATCAGAAAAATAATAATAGTAAATTTCTTCCAAAAATGAGTAGGAAAATTAAACAGACAGACCTATTCATTATAGAAGTTTTGCCTATAATACGTTTAGGCAATTAGATAAAATGCCTGAAATATGATTTTAACCTGTGACACTAAGAATATAAATAAAACAAATACCCCAAAATCCATGTCAAGATATTAGAAAAGAAAATGAAAATAATGTATCTGTGACTTGACATCTATTTATAACCTCTGATTTGAGATGAACATCAATAATGGCAGTGCCTCTTTTTCTTTTTCCCTTGGTGTGAAAACAAGGAAGAAAGAAAAAAACATTTCCAGACGTATGTATGTATGTCCATGATGACAATAAAGGCACTTACTTACTATTGTAAACTTCCACTGTTCTGTTTCTGCCTTTGGTTTTTGGCAATTAACCACAGACTAATGGATTTTATTGTAATATCACATTAGATCTGTCTCATCCCCCACATAACTTCCCTATAGAAGGCCAAATATTTACCAGACAACATAGAATACATTTATGTTTGTAATTAAAAAGATATGCTAAGATTTATGCAAAAAATGGTCTTGCCACTTGAATACAAATATATGTATATATGGTATAAGTGTGTGTGTGTGACCATAATTAAAATCTATTGTAGTTCTACTTTGCACATTTTTCTGTATCCTTAACATTGTCATAAACAGTCATTTACACTCGAAAATGTGTTTCGCCATTTTCTTGCCAGGACAATGTGTACCACTTTGCCAAATGTATTCTACTGTTAAGAGAGGAAGAAAAAATGTGAATGCTTTTAATTCATGGCTTGGATTATATGTTAGCCAACATGTTGCGTATGAGCAATATTTCTTAACTCCAGAGTTTGTTGTTCAACAACATTAAAAAAAAAACATATTTATATAGAAATGAGGCCGAAGGACTTGTATTTTTCTGAAAAGAGTATTTTTTTATTTTATTGAATTCAATTTGTTATTATATTTAGTAAATATGATCAAGTTAAATGAATACTGCCATTGAAAGTTAGTATAATATTGAATTAAATTATTTAATTATTTAATACCACATTTTTTCAGCCAATTTAAGAATCTAATATTTAGCATATTTGACACCACTGTTCTTTGAAAAAAAAAACTCAAAAATATCAAAAAAAATGTATGAAGTCTCTTAAAGAAAACCAGTTTTTCATTTAAAAATTCTTAATTATATGTTTTAAAATTACATATTAGATTTTGAAGTACAATCTGACATTATCTGGTTAATATACACAAATACCGGTCTTAAATCCAACTTTCCATTTAGTTTTGAATTCCCTTTCCAATTACCATTATTCTTCTTCCTTTGTTCTGTTACTAAGTAAAACATTGTAAACATTCACACTCATAAACAAATCTCCATACACACACACACCAGAACGAGGTTAAAACAACTTATTGCTAAAATGAATGCACAAAATTACTTAACCCTGAAAAATATTTCAAATTGCACTTCAGAGCGCAAGTATTGACACAGTTTTTGTGCCAGCAGCAGCAGCAACAACGACAACAACAATAATAAAAACGCCTACAAATTTCGGCCCACATACATACATTTCTTCCACTCACGACAACAACACCAACAAAAAGTAAAAATCTCAAAGATCTAGGTCATCTCCTCCTCATCGCACACAGTGATTTTATTGTGTGGACTATAATAATAATAACATATACAACAACAACAATGGGAACAACGACAAAAAATGTCAACTTTGCCGCCATTAAAAAAAACAGAAAATACAAAACCCAACAAAACTTTCTCAAAAAAAATTAAATTGCTATGCAATGAAGAAAATATATGCTCCATCAAAATATATAGCATACTTTTGGGTGTCAGAATCGAAAATCGTTGGGGTATGAGGCACACACAAACACAGTGGAGATTTGGGTTAGTGGAACACAAAAAACCATCACTTTATTTTGAATTGAAAGTAAGGCTGAAATACACACTTTATAAACTTACAAAAGTGCACATAACAACAAATTAATTATTTCCCAAACCAATTTAAAAATGACTTAATTAACATGAAATATACAAATCTATATTATGGAGATTTCAATAACCAATTAAATATCTATTAAAAATTCTGTTAATTAAATTCACATTCTTCCAACATATAAATCATGTCAAGGCTATATCAGTCTGCTATGTATTCAAAATTTATTTAGAGATTCACATTATGCCTTATTCTAGGTTCCAGCAACATGGTTACTCGTAGGCGGCAATTACTTTCCCTTAGCCTAACACCCAATCGTCTGCCACATCACCTAAATGGATTCATCGCCCAATTGTTAGTTGCATCTAATGGTTATTTACATCCTTACAATTGCATTTATGTTGGCCCACTTTTTGAAGTCTTCTTCAATTCACAAAGTAGGTCACAGGCAACAATACATAAGATGTATATATATATACTCACACGACATACAAACACACATACTCACAGTGTTCTTTTATACCATCTGAAGCTTATGTATTTTACATTGAAACTATGTACTTTTTCTGTCGGTAAATTGGTAGTTTCATCGGCATTTTTGCTATTGCAATTGAAAGTTGTCCATGGACACCATCTGCTGCTGCAACAGCAGCATGTTTTTTATATTATTATTGTTGTTATGTGTGTGTGTGTGTTATGCTTTTGTTGTTGCTTTACTTTTTACAAATGACCTCGTGCCAATTTCACATTTTCCACTCGATGATGAACAAAACTCTTGCATGTGCACAAGGACACCACAGGTGATGGGTAATGGTTGGCACCACCTCCTAACTACCTATCTACCGACCAACCGACCGACCCATAGTCATGTAAAAGTAAAGTGTTTGGCTTGTTACTCATCTCGTGGCGCGCGCCATCAACATTCGAAACTTGGGTCGCCGCCGTGTTTGGTAGTTACAACACGTTTTTCTGCTGCAACTGCACACACAAGTAAATGAACGAGTGAATAAGTAAGCGAGCGAACGAACGAGTGAGCAAACAAGTGAGTTTTCGTCATCGTTTCAAGTCGGCATCCTTTCGTTGTAACCGTTATACACATGCTGGCGCTTAAAAACATATCATAGGAGCCTTGCATTGGTTTTACCGCCGCATCATCACCATGTTTCATTTGTAACTGGCACCGGCCACGCACCGGTTTTTATTGCAAAAATTCCAATATCCTCATTGCGTTTTATAATTCCTGTCCACAAATAAATTTCATAAAATTCGTAACAACAATTAATTATAAAAATTTACAAAAAAATGAAAGTATATCCCCGTTTCAACAGACGCAAAGTATGTACTATTTAGTATTTACAATATCTATAAAAAAACAAATCAAATACATTCCATTGTCTAATTCGATTATTTTATTGTTTCCCCCACCTCTCTTTTCAGGCCAATAAGACAAGATTTGTTTGTACCTGGAAGGGCTGCACTATCAGTGAGCATACAAAGGCAAAAATTGAACGTCACATACGTATTGTCCATCTTGGGTAAGTACTGGCAGTTTGTTTATTTAAAATTGTTTACATACATATCAAATTGAATTTTGGTGGTAATTCTCCCCTATATTACTAGTTCACTTCATTCATATTTGTTTCGATTGACATTTAAATTACATGAATTCACAACCTTGAGCCTTGAGCAGTGGCAATACAATAGCACCGAACAAAACACATTTGCCTTGGCCGACACAAATTGCGCCCGCGCAACTTTTTTTCTCTTGCCGAGCCAAGAAACGAAGTATACGATTTTGCCCCACAACACGATTCAAACTAGAGCCGAAGAGTCAAACAAAAGGCGGTACAGTGCTCTAGTTACTGCGAAAGTAGGTTAGTTTGGCATTTTTTGTGCTTGGCTTTTTGCAACGTACCGGTAGCAGTAAATGCACACACACAAGCATAGGCTAGTGGAAATCAGGACATTGGGCCAAGGTTTCGAATGCGTTTAAATCCCGCACCACCATCTCCGCCCAACTCTTTGCTTTTATCCTTATCTACAATAAAACAATGCGTTGTTGTTTTTTTGTCTTCTTTCTTTCTTTAATATAGGTTAAGTTGTTGTTTTTTCTTTAGTTTGCAATATTGTTTATTATTTTTAATTCTCTGCAAATATGTATATATAGGTATTGTATATAGGTGGTATATATAGCAAAAACACTACACTCTAGTACAAATTGTATTGTATTGTTTGTCTGTTTCAATGTGTGTACAATAATTATAGTAATCAGAATAAGAAGAAGAACATCTAACAAAGTGTATTTTATAATTCTAAATGAATTGAACATATTTATTATATAATATCATATATAATTCTTAGATAGACAATCCATACAATGTATTTAAAATCTGTTTGGTTGTCTGTTCGTCCGTCCGTCCATCCATCAAACCTCTCCTCCCACGCATTGTTTTAAAAACTAATTTATAATTTAAAATAATAATAAATATAATCTCATATATAATAAATATAAAAAAAAACAAATGCATACCAGTGTAAATAGTTTACATTACATTGCTATTCTTAAATGATAGACAAAGGCAAAACATTCATTTAACTTTTCTTAACATAACTTTGTTCTCAGTTCTTGAAACGATCCACCAACAATCATAGCTTAATAATCGTTTAGCTTAAATGTAAAACTAAAAAAAAGATACTACAAAATAATGGCTGTGTTTGTTTGTATATATAGATAACTTATATATCCTAGCTAAGACATACGGCATTTGCAATATCATTATATATAAAGAGAGAGAGAGGGGGAGAATGGACCGACAAACAGTTATATAGCTGTTCCATACATTCGGAACACAGTTTCTAGTCTAATAAAACGCGAAGAACTTCAAAACGCTTTCATTTAATTTGGATATGAATCGCTTTTATTTGCTTTGCAAGTCAACTGACCGAGTCTTTTGGGGTTTCTTGGAATAATAAATGCAAATTCAAATATAATCTGAATTTTTTAAATATCAACATTTTATTGATACTATATCGTATCACAAATTTTTATCCGATATTTCATTACCTCCTTTTCGAATACAAATTTTAGTTTAAACTGCCGGCTGAAAAAATGTATTCCAATTATTCCCCTTATTAGACTTCCATTTATATATTATCGTTTATGTAACAAAACTTTTTTTATTTTCTAAATGTTTGTTTCCATGACATAAAAAAATAATTGGGAATTTTATTAGTTTCTTTTAATTTAATTTATAATTGAATTGGTCTTATTTATAAAAGCAAAAGAAAATACAATGCAACAAAATCAAATACAGAAAAAAGACAGTGTCGAAAAGAAAAATTAACCTCCAATAATACAAAAAGCAAACAAAATCATTTTTTCTCAAATTTACAACATAAAACATGAAATTAAATTCTCTTCTTAGGGACGACTTTGTAAAACAGAATTTCGAGAATACATTTGTGATATAAATTTTCTGTGCGGTAACAAAATTAAAAAATATATAAATGGAATAAATATTTAAACATAAACAAAAATTTTTCTAAATATTTGTAAAATAATATATGTATATGTATACGGTTTTGTAGAGGTAAAAAAATTAAAACATCTAAAGTTTGGTCTTAAACTAAAATGTGGAGAAGGTGTGGTGTATATGTGTTCGTGTGTTTTGCTCTTCTAAAATATAATGCAGGGGCTGGCTTTTCTGGGAGATAAAATTATGTTATGCTTGTATAATGGTGGTGAGTGGGGGGTTGTAGTGATTGATTGTTAGTAGGTTGCTTTCTTGCTTCTTGTTTTGGACTACATTTACGACTGGGGATGATGCATAAGCGTATGAGAAATGTCCATAGAAACATCGGTGAGGCCATTAACAGCCATGCCATTAACCATACCAGCTACAATAACAGAAAAAAAACAAACAAAACAAAAAAGAAAAGAAAATGATTATGTTTACAGAAGCAAAAATCAATCGATAAACTATTTGGTGAAACTATGCTCACTTGAACGTTGTCCTTGAGCGTCTAATTGAGACCAGTACTGTTCGGAAGGACTTTGTGTACAAGTGCCGGGTGGCGCCTGCACTGGTGCGCCGGTATATCGGAAATAAGGATTTTTCAAATCTAGTGTATTGCTAGATGATATCAATGTGCCTTCGATGTGCAAATCGATGGTTACGTCATACGACTGACGTCTGTTGGCTTCAAGCAGTACACGGCCAGTCAAAACCTGTCCCTGCTTTATGAATATGGGCATGGGCAGCAAACACCGTACTTGATACCAATGGGTCAATGGTGCTGTGGGCGAGGTGGACAGCCAAACCTGCTGGCTGGAACCGCAAAATTCAACATCAAACCAAAAAGCCAAACCATGGCAAATTCCAGTTTGCAGAATATGGAATTCCAAAGGAATATCTGTATGTGATGTAAATTTAGTATTATTATTTTTTCTATCACTGTATCTATCATTTGTGCATGCTTACCAATATTATGTAAATCGTTCTCGTTGTCTCTCATAAAGTCACAGACATGACGTACCGACTTTGCCATGCATATGCGTATATCAAACGTGTCCACAATTGGCTGACGGAAATACTCCTTCATTCCTTCCTTATGAAGTACTGTCAAATCGACGCCATGGAATGCTGATTGGTACCAAAAGTTGGCTTTATTATACTGCTCGGAGTACAATGCCTCATCCGAAAATGGAGCCACATGCAAATCACCATGTGTGGGGAACATCTTTCCGTTGGGTTTCAGCCATTTACGTGCATGCAAATAAGTCTCCAACATACGTTCATTATATAGCATATAGCCCATGGGTTCCGAAATAATCACATCGACATGCTCGGGCAAGTCAATTTCTTCTATTTTACCGGGCATAACAAAGATTTTGTCCTGCACATTATTCGATTCAACGAGTTGTTGGGCATACTGAGCCATATTGGAAGCCTCAATGGCATAGACCTTTGCAGCTCCGGCTTGGACAGCAAAAAATGAAAGGATGCCAGAACCAGCACCGACATCCAGAACAATTTTATTCTGCAAAACAGATATATAATTTATTTATTAATTATACAAATTTAAATTATGTCCTTTGGCTCTTACGTGGAAATCAACAGCATTTCCCAAAATGGCTCTTTGATAGGTGCTGGTGCGAACATAGTCCTGCATCATGTTTTGTTGCTGTGACAAATATCCATAGAACTGAAAATACTGAGAAGCGGAAGACTCTTCGGTTCGTTGTGAAAATACTGACTTTGGCCGCAGTCTTTTGACATGATCGATAAGTTTTCGAAATCTATGTTGTTCTAAATGAAGTATACAAAATTACTTAGTAGGAGAAGAATATAATTACGTCAAATTAATTACCTTGTTCCGTAGGGAATCTTAGAATATAGTTGTCATTATCAAAGGAAACGGCAAATGTTTGACGGCCAACCTGTGCACAGTCAGTTTCGGATGTTAGCAGATATTCCTTTATAGAATTCGAAGATGTAGGTGAATCTAGAAAGAAATACAACATTAAAAAAGTAAAAATTTTAAAAAAAAAATATATTTTTTCTTTACTCACCTAGAGGAATTTTTATAAGTACACCTTGCGAATCATAGCTGCATATCAATGAACATGCTCCCTTATGTTTGGGTCTGAATTCCAAAATATTTTCATCAACAATTTCGCTAATTAGAACACCATTAAAGCTACAAGTGCCACTCGCACTGAGCACCGATGTCGAAGACGACGACATCAGAGCAGAAAAATTGCTGGATGCGACAGGCACAATGGCATTGGTCGTTGAACTGGCGGCGGCATTAGACGTTGAAGTCGAAGTGGCAGATGAACTGTTGGTATTCGATGAAATTGCAGACATCTTTCTTTGTTCTCTTTTGCGGCTCAGTTCAATTGTACGATTTTTTTCACTGGGTATGGTTTGTGTTATATTGTTAAATTGATCTTAAGTGTAATAATTGACGTTGACTGCAATCGGCACAACAACAATTTGTTTTTTTATTGTTTTTCCCTTCTTCGGACTACTTTTTTTTTATGATTCTGCAAAATAATATATTTTCCAATAAGCTTGTAGTTCGGTCGAAAATCGTCACCAGATGACTTAGGAATTACCAATGCAATGTCCTGTATATTGTATTGTTTGCCAATTTTTAGGGGTTATGTCTTCTTCTTGTTCTTATACTATGCAGTTCATGTGAATGTGTTTGAGATAGTAGTAGTGGTGGTGCGGAGTCTTTTTTGTGCTGCTTCACAAGTGTTCAGAATAATGCAAAATTTTCATTAGGGGATAGAGAGCAGCGTCTTTTCTTTGCAAATTGGAATTGATGTCTGGCTACTTTTGGCTATTATTGTTATTGTTGTTGTAACGAACGAATGGCCGACCGACACTCAAGCAAGTAGGGACAAATATTTTGTCTTATTATAAGCGGGTTCTAAAAAAATAGAATTGATTATTACAACTAAAGTTTAGGCCCATCGGAAATAGCAACCAGACGACTTACAATCCAATGTTCCGATGTCCGATTTTTAGGGGCTGATTCCTCTTACGCTATATATATATTACAACAAATACAATTTAATCTCTCCTTAATTCAATTTTATTTACTACATTTATTATTAAATCATTTGATTCACAAATTAATTCGCAACCTCAATTATCGCAAAACACGCGTCGCCATCTTTACAACAAAGAAACAAAGAATGTCATCGAAAGAACAGTAAAAAACAATCACTGAAAAATGGGTGCCGCAACTGACATGTAAGAGCATTCACTGGCGAATAGCCAACTCATGAATTGCCAACTAAACGTTATTGCAATTGGTAACGCAAACTTAACTGGCTGTTAATTTGAAATCATGTATGTGTGTGTATGTGTTCCCGCACACGCAAACGAGCATTCTGTTATAAAAGATGAATAGTAAATAAATTAAATAATATATTTCATCAGTTCAGGTGCAACTAATATTTAAAGATTCAAATAACATTTTATTCGAAACATTTTCAATTAGCATTTCAGAGATACATTAGGCGTATTCTAATTCTCAAAATCATGTACTCGTAGTCTCATCCATTAACCTTATATAATTAGTAATTATAGTCAATTAACATTAAATCGTTTTATTTCAGCAGCAAAAAGGCTCGACGTGCAGCTGATCATGTAGATAGTGATAGTCACGACAGTGATAGTCACGAAGAGGAGTTCTACTACACAGAAGTCGAAGATGATGACGATGACTGCAAAACTCCTAGTCCAACATCACCCCCAACTCTTAGCCACCGTGACATGGCTCGTCCACCACATGAAGATCCCGAATACCAAAGACAATTAGTTGGGAATTTCAAGTAAGTTTCTTCCGTTTCATTGCAGATCAGCTTGATTGGCAGGTCATTAATTAATTTGATTTACCTTCCTCTCGCCCCACGAACAGGCAAGGACGTGTTGCTGCCCAACAGCAACACCTAAACGGCAGGCAAATACATCACGCAAATGGCCAGACAGTTTATATTAGCAGTAGCCAACAACAACAATTACAGAATAACAATACCAGTTGTATACCAACGTCACCGTTGGCCCATCACAACTATACGTGGCCACCGGCTACGGCCACAACAGTGATGACAACATCGCCCATTACGAACACCTCAAATAATGCTGCCGCAAATAATTATCACAATCATCAGCAACACCACCAACCGCAACCGCAGCAACCACAACAATCAACGACGTCACCACAGCTCATCAAACATGCCCGGGCCTCACCACGTCCGTCCCAAACAGCAGCGCCATATCCATCGCCAACATACGTCCATCAGCATCACAACTACAGTAGTCCGGCGCCAGCGAGCCCGAATAATGTGACAAATACTACGCCTATAGTTCACCACAATAACAGTGCCAACAGTGTGCTACACCAGTTGTCACAACAGAACGTCACCGTGACGACACATCACAGCAACAGTCACCATCACCATCAAAACAATCATCATCATCAGCAGCAACAACAACAAATGGCAACGGTTACAATTACTCCAAATTATACACAGGTGCGAAGCGCAAGGGGCACTAATGGCGGTCAGGAAACCCACCAAACACATCAGCTGCAACAGCAGCAACATCATCCTCAACAACACACCCTTGCCCATTCATCACCACAACACCACCAACAACAGCAGCAGCAACCACAACATCATTTGCAACATTCGCCAACAGCCACTGCCAGCAACAGAATGGTTGCATCGAATAACCCCAATTGCTCACCGTCGTCCACTGCCACCACGGCGACGGGGCATGTACACCACCAACAACATGTTGCTGTGCAACATGCAAATCGACAGACGCCCAACTCACCGAATCGCCGTACCAGGGGCGAAAATAAGAAATGTCGCAAAGTCTATGGCATGGAGCGCCGCGATATGTGGTGCACCCAATGCAGGTGGAAGAAGGCCTGCAGCCGCTTTGGTGACTGAAAAAGGCCTAAATCGTCGAAACTGACAACGACGACGACGACAACCACCACTAGCAGCACCACCACAACTACAGCGTCATCATTATTATCATCCACAGCAGCATCATCATCTGTCATACCATCAATAACAAATTCGACTGAAAATGCAACGTCGATGGCGACTAGCATTAATCAAACAACAGTAACAACAATTGCAACCGCAACAACAACAGCAGTAGCAGCACCACCACTCACAGCTTCATTATCGCCAACAGCACCACCGTTTCCTTCAATACCGCCAGCATCAACGGCATCATCATCACCGTCAACCCCAGCTGCCATACCCTCTTTAGGAACTTCGTCATCAGTGGTAAACGCCACAAATTCCCAGGCAACAATAACAAAAATGAATTCCTCAATAAAAACCCCAACAAAACGTCCGGCTCAAGCCTCCCCCTCCCTGAAACCATTACCAAGCAAACAATCAAAGAAAACCAATGCGGCATTAGTTCTCCACAATAACATCAGCGGTAGCGGTGGCAGTAGCAGCACCAACAGACCGAACGTCACAACAACCGATGGCAACCTGTGCGGCGCAGTTGCAACATCTGTCATTGTCAAGCCTAAGACGAGCGGAAATAATATTTTTAAATCGAACACGATTGGTGATAATCATCAATTGCAACAACATGTCTTATCGGCAAATGCAACGCTGACTGTTATAAGTCAGCCCCAATTTGGTGCGATGCCACAGCAACAGCAACAACCACAGTTGTCAAATCAGCACTTTTTGAAATCTACAGCTCATATAATGCCTGATTGCAACGACACAATTGGGACATCAACACCACAACAGCAAATTGTTTTATTGCAGTGTTAAAGAAATGAAATCCTAAATTGTCCCCTTTACTATCTTCACATGTTGTATTTCGAAAAGAAAAGAAAAAAGTAGTTGTTAAACATCTTTCAGTTTGTTGAGATAAAAATACAGCCATAACAACATTGAATGACCCTCCTCCTCAAACAGATTCCAATTAGTTAAAATATGCGACAACCATTTCATATATTTTGTTATTATTTTAGGTATCAATTTTCGGCGATCAATAAATCAGGATTCGAGAACAACAATATTGGACAAGACGGAAACGGACAAAACTATGAACTGTTAATTCCAAATTATATGCTTCATACGCATGTACTTAAAAATGACATTCGGTTGGATCGTATTAGAATTATTTTTAAAATGCAAGTCAGTTTGTATTCAAGTGTGAATAAGTCATATTGGAAGATCCTTTTGTCGCAATTTACAAAATACTTACATGACTGATTTCGAACAGGACGTTGTTCATCATATTGCATATTCGAATGTTTGTTCGTGTGTGTGTCTGTCTGTCTGTTGCAATGTAACAGTGTGTCGTATTACATATCACTGAAATACTTATCGCCAGATTTGTATGAGCATTGCCAATGCAGCATTGTGACTCTGAAATAAAATAGTGGCCGTCGTTTAAGTTTCAATGATTTCATTGAGGTTCTATAAAGAGTATTTTTATCGAATCATTTACTGTTGTTTGGTTGTTTCTTTATTTTATTGCAATTATTATTAAAATCTTGAAACAAAAAAGTTTTCTTCAATATTTTCTTAAAACAAAAAGATTTTTTTCTTATTATTATTTATTATAATTAAAAATATGTCTGAATATATACATATGTATGTATGTACACGTTAAAAAGTACTTGTGCTTGTACATACAAAACCGAGACATGTGTACTTGTATTTTTTTGTCTTATTTTAATTATATATCAAAAATATATTTTATATACAACATTTTTTTTTTTTGTTTTTCTTTTTTGTTTTGTTTTACTTTTTTTATTAGTTTAGTTTTAATCAAATGTTTAATTTTGTTTACACCCATTCACACATACAATATATAATTAAATTATTTTATATGAATTTATCTTATAAGTTTTTAGACAATTTTTCATTAGTTTCGTAAGAGTTCGAAATACAATTACAAACACAATTAATTAATTGAAATTTACCTTTATTATTATTCTTATTATTTTTATTCTAATTATTTTAATACAAAAATATTATCGTTTTTAAATATAAATCAAAAAAAAAATGAGCATCTTGTATAAGCAAGCCCGAGAAATAGAATGAATGAAATGAAAATTAAAAAAAAAAAAAACATAAAACCAACTGTTCATGCAGAAACAAAAAATAGCTTCTAAGTAAATGAAAATTGAAAAGTTGATTTAACTACACAATAATACATAAACAACAACAACAACAAAAAAAAAACAAATACCAATATTTAAAACAAACAAAATAATCCTAGATCAATTTTACTAAAATCAAATATGTCTACATATACATAAATATATATTGCAAATATTACGATGAATTACAAAAACAAAACAAAAAACGCAGAACATACAATTTAAAACCGTTTACATTGTACATTTGCTAAGAGCGGGAAACAAACAACATACATATTAAAATATTAAGTATTACAAATATCACCTTTACATTACAAGAAAGAAGAAAAAAAAAAGAAAAAAACGAAATGTAACAACTACAAATTGTTAAAGTCTAATCGTAGCTAAATAAATCTATAAATAACTTTTATGAAAACAAAAAATGGAGAAAAAAGGGTTAAATCCCAAACCTAAAAACACAAATTTAAAACCCCACCCACTCCCGCTCCCATACCTTTCTATCCATCCGAAAGAAAATGCAAAACAAAAAAAAAATAGCACATATGTAGATCGTATATTAATCGCCACAAATTGAAATAAAGAAAATAGAAAACAAAAGTACAGAATGAAATCGTAACCGAACATAATTTGAAATGCTTCAATTGAGAAGCATTGCACTCTGATATTGCAACTCTGGTACACTGAAACAAAAAAAAAATAATTAAAACCTACCTACAAACAAAAAATGTTCATAACCTCATCATTGCATTCAATCAAAACATCGAGAGCTCTAAACAAATGCAATATTTTTCTATAATTATTATTATTAATTATGTTTTTTCTTTCTTCCTTTCTTAATTACAATCAAAAAGTAAACAATCTCCTTCACATTAAGCATTTGGAGAATATACATAAAAGCCTTAATGTAAGCAAAATATCCATCCGTATTGTCCTATCTGTGATCACATGGATCGTCTGTATGACTCGACTTCAATTTGGATTTGCTTACATAACGTCGTCTACTGTGGCATATTATTTGTTGTCATCTTAAGTGCAACTATTATGAATTTTGTTCAATGTCCTCCAGTAACCGAATACGAATTCGTCACTATATCTCCCCCCTCCCCCTCTATTACATGTGCCTAAATGCCAATAATTTGGTTTCTTCCAATATATTTATATTTATTTTTTATTTGTTTTTGTTTTATTTCATGTTTACAATTTTTTGATGTACTGAAAGTTTTAATGTTGAATATATATAAAGCGTTGTTTTTTTAATGTTGAAGGAGAACAATGTAACATGTGGTCGATCATCAACAAATTTTTATTGTTTTACCCGTGATTTGAATGAAATTCGTGATAGTGGCCATTATTTTAAATGATTTGTTGTTTCCAAAAAAAAAAATATATGAAAAGATTTTTTGTCATTTTATAATAAAAATTATTTTTTATGGATTTTTTTTTTAAATTTAAGTGATATTTTTTATGAAAATGAAATTTATTTGATTTTTTTCCTAATTTTAAGACAACCAACGCCTTCTTTATTTTATTTGTTTGTAACAACATTTTAGATTGAACATCATTTGTACTCATAATATTGCATATACAAATTCTTGAAATTGTATGACATCAAACAACAACAGCAACAGCTATATATATATATATATATACAAATCAAGAAAAACAAACACGTAAACAATTATACAATTTATCTGTGCAAAATCACATGCCTGAACTTCCCCCTATTATGGTTTTTTTTATTATTATTAATTTAACAAACAAAGTTGTAATGATCTTTATTATGTTTATCTTACATAATCACACTATATGCAAAATAAACAATTTATCTTATATTAAAGAAAAAAATATACGATTGTTATTTATAATTACAAAGAAACCTAAATCTTGTGTTTTTATTTTATTTGAATAATTTTGGTGGTTCAGTTTGTTTTGATTTTCTGTTTTGAAATTAATGGTTTGATTTTCGTTTTCATTATTTTATTTTCGAATCTCTTTTGCAGTGAACATCATCTCTAAAAAACTCTGGTGACGAAAAAAGTACGATTCTGAGGCGTTAAAAAATAGTGACGCTTTCAATACCTTTGTTACATTTACACCAAACCTGTCATCATTAAAGTTGTCATTTCATTTGCATATGTGCCAAATAAATGATGATGGCCGTAAAGCATGTTCGATGAACGCGTTTTACATAGACACATCTTTTTTGACATATATTCAAGAGAATTGTCAAATTGTTGGAGTTAAACATTTCATAACATTGGTAAATGCAAATTTAAATAAAAATCTGTTAATAGCTATATTTACCTAGTCTAAATGGCATGTTACACGAGCCATTAACGGCATACGTGCTTTAAAATTTTCCTAATGTGACAGCATTTAGAACTGACAAATGTGAAAGCTTAGATTCGTTCATTTATTTTCCCAGTAAGGCTACGTTTAGACTACTACTAAATCCACTCAAACTTCAATTCCATTGAATATACGTCACGTTAATCCAGTTCACAAATCCAGTGGATTATATTTGACGTATACGCTATGGAATTGACATTTGAAATCGAGCGGATTTAGTAAATCTAAAGGTACCTTAACATTTACTCAGTAAGAATTTGCAGAGAGTAAATATGAATTTTTCGTTCTCAAAAGAAAAAATTGTAAACGAAGAACATCCATTAAAACTATTGTATAGACCAGGTGATTAAAACAACAAATAATTAGGCGCAAACAAAAAACAGCGTTTGTATTAGAAAAATGGATAGCAAGCGCAAAACTAATGTTGTTTATAAATACTTGCGTTTTATTCATCCATTTAAATGTTTAATGATACAAAATCAAAATAAAATTCACTAAACAATCGATTTGCTTGAGAACATTTTTTTTTTTTGTTTACAAAACATAACAAAACAGCTGATGGTACAAGAAAAATTCCCTCTTAAGAATTTGCAAATACTCAGTAATACAACTGTCAAATCTGCTCTTTCAATTCACTCTCTTTTACTGGACTTTTGGGTAAACGAACAACATTTTGTACATATTTGTACAAATTATATAGTAAACGAACGAACCTATTTAGTACTGATTTAAACAGTTTTGAAATCGAAATAACTTTATGCAGACTTTTTTTAAATAAAATTATACACATATTAATTAAATTAATTCCTTGGTGTGGTCAATTATTTTTCATTTAATTTATTCGTTACTTTTTCGTATATATTTTTTCACTTTCATTTTAACACACTAAACAAACTCACACACACAATCCAACATTTGTGATACGTCCAGGAAGCAACTATAAAAACAACTCTGACATTTGGTTCTCAAAATGGTTTCTCAACTTAAACGTAAAATCCAAACCAATCTTTCGTATTCTTTTCTAATGAGCTTACCCCCACATAAAAAAAAAACAAAATCCAGAGTACTAATCAATATAAGGTACAAATAAATCGTTAAAATTTGTAAAAAAAAACAATAGAAGCAAATGTCCCTATGAAAAAATGCTGAGATACATTCAAAACTAAAAACTACTGTAAATTCCTAAACCAAAAAAAAAAAAAAACAAACAAATCATAAGAAGGTACAGAATTATTTTTAAAATAAATATGAAACGAAAAATATTTTTCTAAAATGGCTTATACAAAAAAAATCAACATAACTCAAATTACATACATTTAAATGGAAATTGTTTTGAATCAATAATGAAAAATAAAAAACCCAAAACCAAAACACAGTAATAGAAATGAACCTAAAATCTCTATATATATATACGATACATTCATAAACAACATGTCTACATTTTTAGGTGTGATATATCTGGATAAACTGACGGAGCCATTCACATATATAAATTGGAAGTTGAAATTAAAGCACAAATTGTACAAATCAATCATAGGATAACTTACTAATGATGCTAATCTAACGAAAATAATGAGAATATATAAATACATATATATATATATATATATAATATACCAAACATTTATGTATGCGCACATACGATACGATACATAAATGCCAAATAAAATACATAACAATACTATAATAAGGTTTTAATTTAAAACTGAGCTGTTCGAACGCGAATGCGTCTCAAACTAGCTCAAATTCATAAAAGCGCGGTACATTAACTACACTAACAAAAATTATATACACTGAAGGAAAATAAAGAAACAAAACAAACCAAAAAAAAAAAGAAATTGCTAAAATGCAATATACATATATATTTTAGGAACGATCAATATTATATGATGTCTATTCTATCTGTCTGTCTTTCTACAACGCCACCCCCCATCCACATAGCTATAAATCTAACCAACTCACTCCCCCCATTCCTCGTCGAATCGAAGCCAATTGCAAGTGTACTTTAAAGATAAGACATTATTTTTAGATGGTGTAGTAATGGTACTCTAATAAATGTTATTGATTTGTGCAACTGTTTGCCATTTAATTTTCAGTAAAGTAAAAAATGTATATTTATAAGAAACTATGTAAGTACATATACCATGTATATACGGATATTGTGTAACTTTTAAAATTGGCTTGTCCCTCTCTCTTTAAGAAACCAAAAAAAAAAAAAAACATGAAATAAAACACTTAATAAAGTAAGAAGCATTACATTACTTTCAGACCCGTTTGGAAAACAACAAATAAATAATAAATGAAAATAATGAAAAGAAAACGAAAACATCCCCACAAAATAAGGCTGATTTAGTTCGTTGTTTACTAAATTCCAAATTTATTTATATAAGTATAAATATGTATTATTACAATTATTATTATGATTACTATCAAGAAATTCGTATTATTCATTTATCATATCAAAAATCAAATGAAAACAAAATCCAATGTTAAATATTATTATGAAAATATTTATATTGAGAATAACAATTAATTTTATAATATACAAAACATATATATTTCATAAATAAATGATTATAATACATACATACAAAAATATATCGAAGAATTCGGATATTGATCATCACGACATTGTCATACCCAATAATATTAGGATGTTAAACGAAAATTGTCATGATCGGTGTAAATATATCATAATCCAATCAATCTTAAACTATGTTTATATTAAACATATTTTAATAAATATAACCTAACCGTTAGACATGCCTTGAGATAAATACATAATTTAGTACAAGTTAAATGTAAAAAAGTTTAAAGATATAAAAAATATAACATAAATATGTTTATATTTATGTATATTGTTGGATTTGTTCTTCTTTACATTATTTCTGACTATTTTAAAACGTTTTTACAGAATATTTTGGCATTTTCTCAAATGAAATGCAATAAATCAAGATGTGATGATGTATTTTTTAATGATAAATCATGATAGTATTTTAAAATATTTTTGCACTTAGATTTTTCTAGATTCTCACCGTAAATGTTGACATCTGAAATGTCATAACTTTTATGGTAATATGATTTATATATTAGGTATGACAATGGGTGATGGTATATTTAAGGCGAAAAGTAAACATTCTGTCATAGGTCATATTTACGTGTCATTTTAATAATATTCTCATACTTTAAATTTTACAGGAAAGTTGTTTTACGACATTTACATATTGGAATAAAAGCTTATTATTTAAGAAAATACTACAAAATAAGTATACCCTGTTTACACATGCAACTTTTGTAATCAACTCTGTTGAGTTCTTAGGAGTGAGAGGTAAACAAGTTTCAAGAGAAAGACATTGAAAAGAGAGAAGAGATTTTTCAATCAAAAAATTACCTGAACTGTCAGGTAATTTTTCTTAATATAATTTTCCGTAAATATGTCCACAACTTTGATAGATTGTTTGAATGTCAAACAAATTCGAAGCAAAGTGACGTTTCTCGTACGAATTGTTTTAAAAGCAATAACTTCAACATTTACAATCAATCAATTAGATATGTATGTGTTTATAACTATATTATAATAATTTATTTTAAAAATAAATTTCATATGAATAAAAAAGATACAAAAACAAAATAAAAATAATAATATGAAAACATGATTTTTGTTTTCAAAAGAATAATAATTATTCAAAATTAAAAAACGACTGACTTTTTAAATATTTTGCGTAAAAATAAGAATCTAAATTTAAGTTTTGTCTAAACTTTGTAAAAATAAAATATTTGTTTAAGAAATAATAACTGAAAAAAAACAAACAAACATAAATCAAAAATATTATTTCTGTTTATATTTAAGTCATTTTAATAAAATTGTATAGAACAACTATATAAACAAATATATAAAAAGCCTGGAGGACACGTACTTAAGCCATACATATGAATTCGAATTCGAACGATATTGTTAATTAGAAATCTTCCTTGCCATTTTTTGTAATTGTTATTGAATTTATGCATTAGAAAGCCACAAAATGTCTTCAATCCAATAATATATTTTGTTGATTTAATGAAAAAAAAAAAATACATATATTGTTACTTATTTGTATGGTTAATGGTATGTCAGCAGGATGCTAATGAATTTGACATGTATGTCAATGATGTTGTAAAGGATCAATGAAATTGTCATCAGAAAGAATTGATAATGTCGATTCCAATGGTTTCTCTTTCAGAAGGAGCTGAAATCTGCATACCTATATATTATTCAAGACTCTTAATTTGCCTAAAACTACCTGTCCTTATTTTCTCTCTAACTGTAAGCATAATATATGAGCCATCCAAAATAAAAATTTAATTCATTAAAAGTGTCTTCTTACAATACTAAATGCAAATCTAAAAAAAACTACCCTATTAAAATTATTTTACAAATTCGTTTCAATTTAGTTATCTTTGTTATGTTCGAAATAAAAAAAACTGAAATTTGTTACTATGTTTGTTTTTTCGTTAATATTTTTATCTATTTTTTAACTAGTAAAACTGGTTGTAATTGACTTTTTATTATACATATATAAGTGTGTGTCTACATAAAATTAATAACTTATATTAAGAACAATAATACGAATAATAATATTCTTCAATAGAATAAGAACCACAAAAAAGTAATATTTTCAATTAACAATAAGTTGGTGTTTTATTAATAACAGAACAAAGAATAAACAAAAACAAAACTATATTTAAGATGATGATGATGATCATAATTAATATGAACATACATATGTATATCTTATCTAGATAACGGACAACGTTGTAATATTAACATACAAAAGTAAATGGAAGCGGAAAATGATCCCACGGCCCAATAAGAAAACAATAAGAAAATCCAATGAATACAAACTAATAACATGGCTAAAGAAAATTTACACATATATATTTCTATTTCCATTCAAATGAATAAAGATAGAGAGCTGTAGATAATCAAGATTATTGTTAATAATGTGTGTAATGACTTAAATCAACACGTTTGGAAAATGTTTCATTTTTTCGAAAAACTTAATTCATGGTTATATATTTAAATCAAACGTTTTTTAAAGCACATAATTTATATTATCAAATAAAATGAATGTATGTCAAATTGGACAGAAATTTTATTCCACATTTATCTGACTTATTTGCATGCATAGTACAATAATACAAGGTAGGGCAACATGGGCTGAATACCAAAAAGGAACTATGTAGGTAGTGGCTTCTTCTGCCATGTTAGAAAAAAATAGAGTAGGAATGCCATGAAATATTTATTTCATTCATAGCATGATAATTTCTCCAGAGTAGTGCTGGTAAGACCGCGTTTAGACTTCTAAACCCACTCGATTTCAAATGTAAATTCCATATCGTATACGTCAGCTTAATCCTATTGGCAAATCCATTGGATTATATTTGACGTTTACGCTATTAAACTGACATTTGAGATCGAGTAGATTTCGTAAATCTAAACGCACTTAAAAAAAGACCTTCATTTCCATAAAATTTGAACATACTTCAATTCCATTTGAATATTTTTATTTATTTATTTATTTTTTTCTTGATTACCTGCAGTAATCAATCGTTTACATTTAACTGGTTTTCTTTTTTGTCAATTCCTTTGCATATATGTCAAATAAATCTTCATAAAGTAGGTTAACCCGGTAAAAAGATCTAATGTATATGCCGTTTTAGTTTTAAATATCTAATTTAATTTTCTGAATGAAGGAGTTTAGTTCTTTTTTTAATTCTTGATTGGTTGCCCTTTTTAGAAAACCACAAAACATATTATTTTGATTTAATAGAACAAACCACTTTGAGAAAAAATTGTAATCAGTTCAATGATGCAATAATAAGGTGATGTATCAAAACAAAAACATTTGTTTTTGTCTCGACCAACTGATATATAATATTTCACATGGTTGGCAACATTAATGGCTTCAAATTGCATTTTTTGGAATAAAAAGAATTATAAGGAAAATTTTGACAGATGATAGAGATAGAAACGGTTTGTTTCGAAAATATGTAAATATATCATATTTACATTAATGTACTTGGTATTATTGTGCCAGTACATTGGAATTAATATCTGAAATATAATATTGAAAAAAATAAGAATTTATTTCTCTCCAACACGCACAATATTTTAATGATCACATTTTTCATAACTTTCATATTTCCACATTAACGAATAAAGGATACAAAAAATGTCCCTCTAATTGGGTTTTGACTTTTCCTGAACAATAAATTATTAAATTTATTTCTTCTTTACTGATTTGACTTTATAAACTACGGATGCATATTAATTAACTTTTGATTTAATTTAATTTCAAATAAGTGATAACATTATCCAAATGTAGCAATAGCAACAACTCAAACCAATTAAATACAAATCGTATAACAAATTCAACATTTTATTTAAATGCATATGTACATATATGAACATATGCGTGTACATCAAATGTTTATACCACAAATGAAGTATATAACAAAAAAAAATATTCAATATCCGATTTTTTTGAATAAACAAATTAAATATTAATATAGAAGGAAATAATATACATACATATATATCTTCTGTACATGCAAGCCTACCATACAAACATAACAAATGAATATACATATATAATAAACAAACAAAAAAATATATAATACATGATACACAAACATACATATTACAAAAGATTATAGTATATTTGAGAAAATAAAACAAAAGCTACAAATTTCCATATACATAAATACGAACATAGTGTCTCTTTAAGCTACCAAACCAAAATTTTAATATAGATGTTAAATTCAAAAATATGGAACATGTTGAAAATATTTAAAAGAATATAAAGAAAGAAACTCTATCTACATAATCTATGATACAGATATGTAAATGATATAGATATATATGTATTCATTGAAATGACAAGAAAAAATATATATATATTACAATATCTACACACATACATAAATAAAAAGAATTGCAGATTGAAGCAACAAATTAATGCTTATTTGTTTTATTTTTTTTTTTAATTAAATAAGCATACAGAAAAGTAAGTATAAACATCATGTGTTCGATAAAGTTTCATGTTTCGGAGAATGTGTTATAGCGAGTTTAGACAATGCCTTCTAAATCTACGTGATTTGTAAATCAAGGTAACAAATGCTAGCTGCTTAGGGTAGTAGTAAATGGTATAAAGTCAACAATTAAATATGTATATATATATTACACATTTCACTGGTTTCATAATTTCTGTTGCAATTCTTTCGACAGCGGCCATAATTTAGTTAGGTAACTATTTTGAATTTTTACATACTTTGAGGCATACTTTTAGGAGAAGTAGTGCAGAACAGGTTTGTATTTGAAATTATCTCGATTTAGCATAGCATTTAGAGCAAATGGAGGTTAAAGGCGCGTTTAGTCTATGCCTTCTAAATCGACGTACGAAATCCTAGCTGTTTAGACTAGTATTAAAATGAAATGAAGTGAAGTAAAATGAAATGAAGTGTTTACGTATACATACACATTTCACTTCGGTCATAATCACTGAGACAAATGGTTAATCATTATTTTCATAATTTTGTTAGGAATTGCTCTCTATTAGGTCAGAAATGCAAAAACACATTTGTTTTTAATTATAGCAATATCTATTATAAAAGCAACAAAACAATTATTCTTCACAGCTGCTGGCACATTTTATTTGGAATATTGACTAATTTTAAAGCATACTTTAGGGAGAAACCTTTATTTTTTATGCAAAAGCAGGTTTGTATTTCAAATTTTCTCGTTTTAGTACAGGATTTCGAGCAAGTCGAGATAATAAATGGATTTAATTTTGTATGGTAAATCGAATTAATTCGAGCTGGTTTTAGCAATTAAATCGAGATAAAAGCTATAGTTTAAACGCGCCTTTATCTCAATTTAATTTCGGAATTGAACTGAAAGTAGGCAACAACATATGTATGGGTCTGTGTACTTTAATATATCATCAGAAAAATCTCACACGCGAGCAATTTGCCTGACTCTGAATTTAAATTCAAAATACGTTAATATTGAAAATAGTTACCTAACAAAAAAATGTCCGCAGTTGACATTTTTTATTATATATCTTATGACAATATTACTATATTTTAAGACAACGTATGTTTTTTCACCTATAATATTGGGATGCCTATTAGAATAATGAAAATATTGACGAACAAAATGCCACAGAAACTATGCAACCCGTGAAATGTTAATGCATATGTAAACAAATGCAGCTGACAAATCAAGATTATATAATTTTAATACTAGTCTAAACAGATAGGCTTTTGTACCTCGATTTAAAATCGAGACGATTTTAAAGTCATAGTCTAAACGCGCCTTCATTGTGTTTAGTAAATCGTGGCAAATTCAGCTCGATTAAACAATTAAATTGAGATAATACGCATTATCACGTTAAAAACTACAGTCTAACGCGCCTTAAGTACTTAATATGCTAAAATAAATGAACTATTCTATATAACAATATTATTTTGTTGATCAGTAGGATGCTAACTACATGTTATAAGTTTTTTTTTCTAACATTTTCACACCCGATGTTACTCTCACAAAAATTACAACGTTACGAGTGCAAAAACAGTTAACGAACATACCTATTATTATATACAGGGATCAAAAATATCAATTGGATAATTTTTTATTTTATTTAACAGACCAATACAACAGACCCACAACTTTTTCAGCCAACACTAAGCCGTAGATAACAATTGCCCAAGAGGTAACACTACATCGACATGTAGTTTTTGGCTTGATTGAAGTGAATAATTGGTTTGGATACATCACAATGACTAGTATACCATGCTAGTATATTAGGGTCTACAGTCAATGATATATTTATAACAATACTAATAACAATTTCAAATACGACTCACAACGGGTCTCATGATATAAATATTTATTTGTTCTGAACTTTGTTATCGGGTAAAAATATTCAGAAAATACTATTCTCATTTATTTGTAAAGAGAGCAATTTAAAATAAGTAAAAGCGTCATTAAGTCCTTCCGAACTTTTTATACCCTCCACGATAATGTGGATATTAAAAGTACCTATAATTGTTCGCGACCATTATATATGACAGCCTATGCCATTTATTTATTTTTGGTATGAAAATTTAATACCCAATGAGAACCAAATTAGAGCAAATTGGTTAAAAATCCAAAAAAAGTTGATCATTTTTAGGAATAAGATTTTCTACACAATGAGATTTAAAAATGCTAAATAACCTTATATGAGAGCTATAAAGTAAAGTAAAACGATTTTTCCATTTCCAAATATCTATCCTAGGAGTACAATTTAAAAGCTATATATTAAAGATTGCGACCTCTATCGTGATTTCAACAGTCGGACATGGTTTGACATCGACATATGTCGAATTTTATTTAGATCAAGAATATATATATACTATATGGGATGACAAATTTAATATACACTCCATCTTATAATGAAGGAAATTAATGTATTTATTTTTCATTTTTAAATTTTCAAACACAGGGGTAAACCCTAATGTCTGTACTTTTGGGTGATATTTTATGTGTGTGTGTGTGTGCGGACGAGTGTTAGCCCTTATTATCTTCCATTGACCATTTTCATACAAGTACTCCCGATACAGCATACAGCATTTCAGTCCAAATGAAACAAGCATTGACAACGGTTCTCGGTCGATACATATTTACACTTCTAACCAATTACTGACTGTTGCGAATATTATAGCCACGAATTTAACAGAAAAGATTCGCTATACGCCGATTCTAAAAAAAATAATCGAAACCTTGATTAAAGTACAATAATAACTAAATTAGTGAAAAATTAATTAAATAATAAAAATGCATTTTACTATTTAGAATTTTATTAATTATGTCACCGTCATTGAGATTCATTCTAGTTATACAAAATACTGTTCGAGGTCAATAAAAAAAGAAATTTTAAATAATTACGGTCCAATTAAAATTTGGTGTCAAACAAACGAATGAGAAAAAAATGCATTGACATTTTATTTGGAGCAACAAATATTTTTTCGTTTTTATTTTAATCATGGCATAGGGAGGAGGAGCTCCTACCACCCCCTCCCATTTACGAGTGTGTGTCTACGTATAGTTTGTGTGTTCGTTTTTATGTTTTTTGAGCTATTAACGGAAGCATACTACTGTTAAAATAATTGTTAAACCATTACAATCCATTATGGCCAATCATCAGCAGCGACAAAGCGGCAATAACAATAACAATTGCGTGCGTTTAATATTTTACTTGGTGGCATTTTTAATATACCCATCGCCAGTGAAATTTCCAAATACATGCAGCGCACATTTGATACACATTGATGATGTTGGCAATCATGAGTTCCATGGAAGTGGATTGCCTCGGACTCATTTGCCGCCCCCTTTGCCACAACCACCACCTCCGTTACCGGTTCAGACACCCGGAAGGGAACTAACACCAGCCGAATGTATGGTTGATCTTACAAATGATTTGGCCTTTCGAATTCTCCACTACCATTCAATTCTCAACCGAAATAATTTTGCATTTTCGCCCACCGCGCTGATGAGTGTCCTTGTAGCGTTGTTTGAGGGTTCAGCGGGAAAAAGTTCGACTGAATTGAAAAATGTACTGCAGTTTCCAAGTAATCGGGATATTATAAGAGTTGGATATCGAGATATTCATCGTCGATTGAGAGTGAGTACATTAAATTAAATTAGAATAGACTTTTTAAGGCTAATACTGCGTTAAAAAATGTGAATCACAAAAAGGAAAAAAACTTAATCCCCACAGCAAGAAATTCGTTTCAGACAATTCAGAATGGGCACAATAATTCTTTAAGGATTTTACCACTTTTATACAAACGTTACAAATTGTTATATTATCTGTCCACTCCATTTCGCTTCACAAGGGCTGAACATTTTGAAAACTAAAAAACTCAAGTTTCAACATTTTTTTACACTTGTAAATCTCATATATAGTATCTTAAATATCTGATTTGTTCCATTATGTTTAATATTTATACTCGCACACAAACGGAAACAATTTTGAAAAATCATAAATCTGATCAAATGATTTTTAATCCTTGCACAAATATTTAATCAAATTGTTATTCAACAACACTTGGTAATGTCATATAGTTAAAATAATTACCAAATACTTTAGAAAAACAAAAATACTTAAAGAACAAATTTAGGGTTTCACATATTTAACAAAAGATGCAAAATACAATCTTATACGATTACGAAATGTTTATATTTACCAATATATTTCATTCGGACAATATATATTTTGGTTCGGACAATCCACTGAAAGGACTAGGCCTCAACAAGAAAAAAGTGTTTTAAAGGAACCCCCCCCCCCCCCCTCCGATTTTAATTTTTCAAGATTTTCAATGGGCTGGTAAATCAATACCAATGCTTGTTTGTAACTTTGCACATATATAATTGAAGATATAAAAGAGGAGAAAAATAATTTACAAAAAATTTTTGTTATTGTTTTGTTGTTGTTTTCTGTAATTAAAGAAAAGTCCTTATTTTTGATGGCGGGCATGATAACTCCTCACTGGAACATCGGAATCCGAAAATTCCAACGGTGTTAGAAAGAGTACATGTCTGGCTCTCGTATGAACTAGGATTATTAACTTCGCTCTAAAATTAACAAAATGGTGGACCTTTGAAAAAATATTTTTGGAAAATCGCAGATTTTTTTACCAAAAACCAAGTTAAAAAATAAGGAAGATCTTCACCGATTGGCTTTATCCTAGTTCATACGATAGCTATGCACTCGCAGAGAAACGTGTAAAAATTTGAAATCTATTGGGTTATTAGTTTTTGAGTTATCGTGCCCGCCATTCACAAAAAAATGTTTAGAGAAAAACGCGTTTCAAGTTTGAGAAGCCCTTCAGCCGTCACCTGATGCTGACACAATAAATCGGCTATATCTTCAAGATTTCTTGAGATTTTCACTTGAAATTTTGTAGGGACATTTATTAATTAGTGTAGATTCGAATTATATCAACAAAATTTTTGACCCCGAGAATGGTGGGTGGTCCCCTTAAATATCCGAATTTTTCCTAAATGTTTTATATTTATGCTGTACATATATTGTGCAAAGCTGGACTGTACGTAGCCTCGCTCACAAATGGACACAATTTTGAAAAATCATAAATCTAATCAAATAATATTTAAACCTTGCACAAGTATTTGCTCAAATTGTTGTTCAAAAACACACACGTTATTATTATATAGTCAAAAAGTTAGCCAATTGTGGTGTCCTTTCAGAAAAAATTACTTCGAAATTGAGAAAACAATTAAATAATGTTTATATTTACAAATATGTATATTTCATCTTATTAAATAGACATATTTCTTTGGTTCGGACAATCCACTGAAAGGACTAAGCCTCAACAAGGAAAATGTTACAATTACCAGAGATTTCGAAGCTATTCTAACATTTTATGGTTACGATTTGGGAATGGATATGGTGTCATCTACGCCTCCGCCCACAACAAAAACATCAACCACAATTGATACAACAGAGGCAACAACAACATCGACCACAATTGCAACAACACAAATTTCAACTACTACTACCACTACCGAAATCAAGGATACTACAACACCAACAACGGAAACCATTACGACAATCACAACTCCGACAACAACATTGTCTTCTACCACAACTACAACACTTCCAACCACGACGGAGGCAGTCACCACAACACCAGACACTTCCACAGAAACCACTAATGAAGCTGTTCCAACAACAACTACTATAGTAGATACCACAAGTCCCGACGAAACGACAACAGCAACTCCAGTTGCGGTGAGCACAGATGAAGCTGCCGAGTTAATCTCATCTTTTGTAGCTGAAACTAATTCGGAACCTTTGTCACGAATTATTCAACAAGCCCGAGTCACACGCTTGCCTAGTGCAAAACTACAAGTACCAAGTTTAATGAAAGCACCACAAACCACTTATTTACCAGCACAAAGGAAATCGAAGCGTCTATCTGCAGAAAATCGAAGAAAGCGTCATCTCTTCGGCTTGAAGGATTTCGATTCTCATTACTTTGTTAATTTATTGAACAGTGAACCATTCATACATTCTCTGACGCCAATTGCGGCTCTAAACACTCCACCTCACACCTCTTATGTTCCCTTAACCAATGACTATGAAGTCGAGGCTGATCCAAACTTTATAAATTCCTCACCAGCAGCTCTAAAACAAAATTACAATACAGACGTTATAACGCATGTCTTCTATCTTAGCAGCCAACAAATTATCTACACTACATTTAAAGTCTACAACGCCGTATTGTATTATAAATATTTCGAACATATGCGATTGAGTGTTCTGGAATTGGAGCTAGATACACCGGAATACAATTTGATTATATTATTGCCGGATTACAATAGCGATTTGGTAGCAGCGGCAGCATCTCTTCGATCAGGACCAAAGTTACGTCTTATGAGGAAGCAACTGAAACCGAAATGGGTTCAAGCAATAATACCAGATTTTAAATTGCACGGCACGATTTTCTTAACGAATGATTTACAAAATGTAAGTATAGAAGATGATTGTAGTAAATTTCGAATTATCTTGTCAGACCTAATTAAATGATTCGAACAAAGCAATGGCGTTTGCTATAATTTTAATCTATATGCTGATGATTAGACTAATATATGATATATACATGATATATTATGGATGTGAAAGCCATTAAAAACTAAAGCTTTGTATTTTAGGAAAAATGACCGAGCATATCCCCTAAATATTTATATAGGTCAAGAAAGAATTGATTTTGTACACCACCATAGATGTCTAGGTGTTATAGTTGATTGTGAACTATCCTTTAAATCCCATATTGATGCATTGACCGGTAAAGTATGGGGCACATTACGTAGGATTTATTCGTCTAATTTGTACTTAAATCAGCGGATAAAGCAAATTCTAGCTAATTCCCTTTTAATGTCTCAAGTTTTATATGGGCTTGAAGTATATTCTGGGACAATTGCTTTTAATATGGAAAGAGTAAAACGGATTGTAAATTCTATAACGTGGTTTGTCTATAATCTCAGGCGAGATAGTCATGTGTCACGATATGTTAAACTGTTTCTAGGGTGTTCCTTTGACATGTTTGTTAAATATCGTTGCTTATTCCTTTTTTATAAAATAATAAAAAATCCTTGAGAATTTTATTTTCTTTTTCAATTTCTTCTAGGAACCCACAGGTCTACATTCCTAGAATCTATAAAAATATCTTCCCAAGATCTTTTTTGGTTAGAGTTGCGAGATGTTGGAATATCCTTCCACTTGAATTACGTGTTTTTTCACATAGTAACAATGTTTTCCGTTTAAAAGTTCTATGTCACTTTGACAATTCCCTACAATAATGTGTGGATATTCTTATACATGTGCTGCTTATTGGTTATTGGATATATGTTAAAATCTATATTTGTTTCTATGGCTGGGGAGCATTCATTCTATTTTTATCAAAGTAAAATTAGTTATATTTATTTATGTTTAATATATAATGTATCGCAGGCTATGTATATTTGTCAGCAGATACGTATTAATGGCCTTAAAGCTTTTGTATCATAAATGAATTTGAAATAAAATAAAATAAATAAAATGGTCATATGATCCTAATTAAAATTAGAGGTCATTACCGTTCAAAAATGCTAAAATGCCATCTATAAACATTTTATAAACTTTGATTATGTATTTTCTTTAAAACCTATTTTAATTAAGTTATCAGATATCCATAATATATACAATCCTATTTGTTTACAGTTAGGTATTTACGATATCTTTGAACCAAACAGAGCTGATTTTCGTCCTATGACAGATGAAACTGGAACTTATGTGAAGCATATTGAGCAAACCATTAATGTACATATTCGGACACATCCCATCAATCAACTAAGACGTAAGTACTTTGAATTTATTCATTTTAATTTTCGAAATTGGTACATCTTTTTCAATTGGCCTCAAGGCTCGAATCAAATTCAATGAGTTGCGTAATACCCAAATACAAGTATTTAAACTGAAAATGGTGAAATGTATAAAAGCATTTTTTAATTTATAGAAAAACGTTTACTTCTATAGAAAGACAATTTTTTCAATGAAGGGAATTCTAAAAAAATCCAATCACTAAAATAGGGGAGAGGGGAGCACCTTTAAACAGTGCTCTTAATATCTCGGTTTAAAAATTTTCCGACCCGCAACGAATATTTTTTTTTTCTTTATCTGCTGGAACTATTTTGGCTGCCTTTTTCAGTTATCGACAAAATTTACATGAGTGACCATGTTTTCACAGTGCCATTGTAAACTTTTAATTTTTTGGTTATAAGGGCGCAGGAAGAATTCAGTGATAATTATCTTTCGTTAAACCAATTTTTTTGGAGTTTTTAACTTTTGGCTTCGATTTTCCAAAATTTAAAATAGGTTAATAAGACTACGAAATTGACTTAATTTTTACCATGTTAATTTTAGTTTTTATGTCATTTTATGTTTTAATAAATTTTGATCTGAATTCTTTTAATTTTCGAAAATTTTTGTATATATTTTTTAATAAATAAATGCATTTCTGATATGTATGAATAAAATACATATATATTTTAACATAAAAACTGTAAAAACCCATGCCGTTCAAATATGCCAACCCACTTTGACTTCGTCTATTATAACAGTAATAACATATTTATATCGAGCTTAAATTGTCATATGTATATTCATTGTAAAGGTTACATATGTATCTATTAGTAAAAATTTATAAGAAAACACAAATTATAAAATAAAAAAAATTATGAGGCTTGAAGGAAAAAAGTGTTCAAAGGTGCCCCCTCTCCCCTACATGTTTTTATGTCTTGAGGCGAAATTCAAATTCAAGGCCAAAGCCCATAAAAGAATAGAAAACTATATTTATATTCATTAATAATGGATATATAATCGAAAAAAAAATTTTTTCTTATATACATACATTAAAAAATTACCTTAAAAGTGTGGTCACACATAGGCAACGTAAAGGAATGGATAGAAGATTACAGAAAAGCCCATCCTTCCCATATATTGCATAGTTTAGGATTTGACCAACAAAAAATGTTTTTAAGTTTAAGTTTTCAATCGCCATAAACCTAACAAACAATAGAGGAACTTCTACAGTTTCACAATCAGAATGTGAAACAGAATTTTGATTTGTGCCCATCTTGCTGCAAATGGGTGAAATGTTCTCCTCATTAAATGTAAAAATAAATTAAAAGTAATAATTCGAAAAATCACCTACACTTTCAAGACATTCCTTTCTTAGACTTATATACATATGTATGTTTTTGTAGACCAACGAATTATATTATCTCCACTAGCTTAATGGTACGTTTGTACCATTAATGACGCAAAACGTTTGCCATTACGAAGATCTAAACTGTCGTCTATTAATTGTGCAACGGTATGTACCTAAGACTCCAAACAGCAATACATACCCAGTTGTTCAAAAAATATCAATTGTCTGCTATTATATAGTTATATTTCTAGTCACTTGGTGATCTAGTTACTTCATACTCCAAAAAGGAACACAAAATATACTGTTAGATTTTTTTGTCAATTGAAAAAGTTGTCTACGCACATCATACCAATTCAGTAGTTACTGGTAATGCAAAGGGTAATGAATCGGCTATCGAAATGACTGTATACTGGTAACGGAGGCAGGGGACAATTGACTTCCCTAATGACATACCCATGTTAAATTCACCAGTCTAGGGCATGAAGTGGTAACTAGTGGTACTTACGGGTAATTAGTAAAATATCTAGTTCATCACCAGTTACTCGAACTACTGGGTATTTACAAAACGTAATACTTTACAATTACAACAGTTTTAGTAGACTTCTTATAACAACACCCCATTGGATTATCAATCGAGCGCAACACTTTTTACACATCCTCCATTTCAACATTCATTGTTTTTGTTTTTACACAGCATTTCAGCTGATCTATTGTGTTGTTATTATTTTTTTTACTTTCAGGCAATTCCGGAGCACAAGCGCAGCCCACTCACATATCTGTAAATCATCCGTTTATGTTTTTTGTAATCGATCGAGATTTGGATGTTGCTGTAATGTCTGGCCGTATTTTGAATCCATTGAATGTGCGAATCCAGTAAGGGAAGTAATTAAATGGCGAAGTACTAACTATAAAGGTGCAACTCATGTTTATGTTTTCTTTTGTATGCAGTAGTTAAAATGCTTGAATACACACATATATGATGTAAATACATGTACATATGTTTGTAGTTACATATCACTAGCGTTTTGTAAGCAATAAATTTCGTTGGAGATTACAACACGTTAATGAATTATTCTTCCTTGCTTTTGTTTTTATTCATATTCTTTATTTAATTATTGTAAAAAAGAATATTTTTTAGAGTTTTAACTCTATTCTTCGATATTTATCCTTTTCGATATTTATATATATATATATACAGTGAGTGTAATAAGTATTTTGCCTCGATACAAATTTGACAAATTTCTAATATATACGCCTAAAGCCAGCATACCAAAGATGTAAAATGAATTATGTATGATATTATATGTTTGTCGACATATTTAGATCTTATTTCTGCAAGAATCACTGCGAAAGACCTATTGGTCTAGAAGATATCGACCAAAATCTATACCAACCCAAAAATTATTATCACAAAAAAGTATTTTGCTTCTTATTATTATTTTTGAAAAAATCATCATATAACACACGCTTTGTCTTTTTATAGTTACCATTGCGGGTATCCACATACTAGAAGCGATTTGGCGACGATTCCAATAAACCACGGCATTTTTTCCGCGAATATTTTCTCACATTTACGTTCAATACATTCTCCAGCAATATCTCATTTAATATTTGTTAATTTCTCGTCCTAATTTCAAAATGAGAGTATTAAATATAGTCGTCGCGGCTTCAAAACATCCCAAATAAGTTTAGAATAATAAAAAGGAGGTTTTGTAAAATATGTCGCGAGGACAGGACCCTAAAAACTATTAAAACCAAAATCCGTCAAACAAATTATTTAAAAAATACCGCGAAACCCCATTTTTCTGACTTTGAAAAATTTATGGTCCATTAATATTGATCTAGGAACTAATATATGCGATGAAAATAGCAATAAGGAGGTCAGATTCAAAGATATGAACAGTTCTAAAACAACAGAAACTACAAAGCAGTACATGAATTTTGGGAGAAAACATCATTCTTCGTCAAATACTATTGCGTTTTGAAAAACTGTGGTAGCTGGTGACGAAGACGCATTCAATATTTTACATCCGTTTAACACCATCAGTTGCGAATAAAATGCAGCAGTAAATAAACTGGTCGATATATTTATTTTCGAAATAAGATGTATTTCTATTGAAACAAAACCGTTCATATCTTTGAATCTGACCTCCTTATTGCTATTTTCATCGCATATATTGGTTCCTAGATCAATATTAATGGGCCATAAAGTTTTCAAAGTCAGAAAAATGAGGTTTTCGCGATATTTTTTTTAAATAATTTGTTTGTCGGATTTACGATATATTTTGCAAAATCTCCTTTTTATTATTCTAAACTTATTTGAGATGTTTTGAAGCCGCGACGACTATATTTAGTACTCTCATTTTGAGATTAGGAGGAGAAATTACCAAATATTAAATGAAATATTGCTGGAGAATGTATTGAACGTAAATGTGAGAAAATATTCGCGGAAAAATGCCGTGGTTTATTGTAATCGTCGCCAAATCGCTTCTAGTATGTGGATACCCGCAATGGTAACTATAAAAAGACAAAGCGGGTGTTATATAATGATTTTTTCAAAAATAATAAGAAGCAAAATACTTTTTTGTGATAATAATTTTTGGGTTGGTATAGATTTTGGTCGATATCTTCTAGACTAATAGGTCTTTCGCAGTGATTCTTGCAGAAATAAGATCTAAATAGGGTAAACGCACCTAATTCCGGCATGTACCAATAGTCAGCATCTGTTATACATAACTTCAAATAACTAAAAAATCCTATAACTAGATATGAAAAATACCTTGAATAGGCTTCAATAATACTGCAACCTATGCAACCGATAATTCATGTTTCTTAAGAAAAAACCAGTAAGGAAAGTAGTAAAGTCGGACGGGGCCGACTATATGATACCCTTCACCACTATGGGTATATTAAACAGGACTATTAACATGAAATTGGATGAAATAGAATATGTTATATTTATCTAAATGTGAATCTACCTAGATCTGTCCATAAAGTATGTAAATCGACTTCGAACAAATATAAATAGGTCATCCGTTGGGCTATGCCTGAAAACGCAACTACGTAATTCTATGCTCAATTTTGTACGTTGTGCAAAATTTGATGTCAATCTGACTAACATGAGGAGTTTGATGCCCAATTTACTTGAAATCGGGCGAAAATATATATGGAAGCTCTATCCAAATATTAAGCGATTTCAAACACACTTGTCACAGGTTAGGTTATACTAATTTTAGAACGTTTTGTTCCTATTGGTTCCTTGGTGCGTAAATGACTTAAAATCAATCTATAAGGCAGACATCACCCTAGGCTCAATTCAGTACGTGCAAATCGAAGGATATATAGGGACTTTGGGGCACCATTTACATGAAATCGGTCAAAACTATATATGGGAGCTATATCTAAATCTGGACCGATTTTCATGAAACTTGGCAGGCATCATTCTAGGCTTAATTCAGCACGCTATGCCAAATTTCGTGCAAATCGAAAGATACATGGGGACTTTGGTGCACCATTTACATGAAATCGGACGACACTATATATGGGACCTATATCTAAATCTGGACCGATTTTCCCGAAACTTGGCAGGCATCATTCTAGGCTCAATTCAGTACGTTATGCCAAATTTCGTGCAAATCGAAAGATATATAGGGACTTTGGGGCACCATTTACATGAAATCGGACGAAACTATATATGGGAGCTATATCTAAATCTGGACCGATTTTCTTGAAACTTGGCAGACATCACTCTAGGCTTAATTCAGTACGTTATGCCAATTTTTGTGCAAATCGAAGGATATATAGGGACTTTGGGGCACCATTTACATGAAATCGGACGAAACTATATATGGGAGCTATATCTAAATCTGGACCGATTTTCACGAAATTTGGCAAGCATCATTCTAGACCTAAATGATTAGGCTGTACCAAATTTCGTGCAAATCGAAAGATATATAGGGACCGTTTACATTAAATCGGTTAAATATATATATGGGAGCTATATCTAAATCTGAACCGATTTTTCCCAATTTCAATAGGGTTCGTCCTTGGGCCGAATAAGTGACCTATGCCAAATTTCATCTAATTCGGATCATAAATGCGATCTGTACTTTGTTTACAATTTAACATGGACAGACAGACGGACAGACGGACAGACGGACAGACGGACAGACGGACGGACGGACGGACGGACATGCATAAATCGACTTAGAAAGTGATTCTATGCATATTCTCAAAAGGAACCATGTGTCTATCTGGATTATTTTTGCCTGTTACAAACATATGCACAAAGACATAATACCCTGTACCACAGTGTGGTGAAGGGTATAAATAGTGGGCATGTCGATTTAAAAAGACTTGTAACTATATTACAATTATATATTTTTCACAAGAATCTTCTTCGTAAATGTAAAGAATATACAGGAGAGCACTTCAGAATTTTAAATTATCAAAAAATATTTATAATTATGATATTTTTATCGATGCCGCCCTTAGGAACAACAATTTTTAAGGGTTTCCTATAGTCGGCATATGGGTGAATAAAAAGCACCTTTTCGATCATTTTGGCTCAAATTTGGAAAAAATTTTAAATAAGTGCTCTAAATAACGATTAATTTATAAAAAATAAGTTTTGAGTGGTTTTCCTAATGGAAGACATCGTTTAGTCTTAAATTTTTTTAACCTCTGAAATGCCTTATTTAGCCATGCCGAGAATTGGATAACATGTTCCCAAAGTCGGCACCATGTTTTATAATTGTAAAATTTTAATAAATAATATTATTTTATATAACTTTTTCAATACAACACTGATGGAAACGTCCCATAGTAATAATTTATTATTGCAAATAGCAGAAATATCGATTAAATATATAATTTTTGTTTAACTAAAATGAGACATGCCGACTATTGGAACATAACATGCCGACAATTGGAAAAAAGTGCCGACTATTGGCACAAAGGCACTATTTTACATAATTGTTAATTTAATCTACTTTAATACAAATTAATTAAATAAATTTGTATTCCATCGGGGAGTAAACAAAATTTCGAAAAATATGAACCTAAATACAATATCGTGGAAAAGATGCACTTAGAATGGTGAAACGTTTAAAAAGCGAAAATTCTTAATGTGCCGACTATTGGTGCACTTACCCTATGTCGACAAACATATATCATACATAACTCATTTTACATCTTTGGACTTAGTTTGTAGGCTTATGCTGCTCACGAAATGTATCTTTATGATGAATGAATAAAGACAACTTTTTCAATTTTATGAAACTAAATGGAATTTTTGTATATTTCATAAATATTGTAATAAAAAGTATGATTCCCCATTGTTACATAAATGTATGGAATAATGTTAAAGTGATTGAAAATACATGCTAAGTTATAGTTACAAAATTTGATTGCCATCTCTGTTTTGACTGCATAGATTACGCAGAATTGCCAGTTTCAAGTTCTGAATTTGTATATCCTTGCGATGTAATATGCGATCACGTCTTTGTTGCTCTTTTAAACTACGTATACGTTCCCGTTCAACGGCCACCCTATATCGGTGTATTTGTCGTTGTCGTCCCTCTCGCGTAGTGGGAACATTAATACCTGACAATCTGACTGTAGCAATTCTGTTGTCATTATGTCGATTGCTTCTGGAAGAATTAATTTGCCCATTAATTTGTTCCTCATCCGAGTTTCCACGAGATGAAGAATAACTTCTAGTTTGGCTTTGAACAAGTTTGTCGTCACCAATCGAATTGTATTTAGCCACAAATGGTATGTTTTCACTTACAGGCAATTCACGACACTTAGCAAGATCAGTCGCCTGGACATTTAATAGTTTAGAGTCTTCCTTATTATAAATTTCATTTGATTGTTCTAGATCTTCTTCGTGATATTCATCATCCGTATTAGAGTAGTATTCTTCACTTTTAATGTTAATCTCTTCCTGATAGGACTTCATTTCTGAACATTTATATACTTGCTCATGGTCCGCCAATTTCTGGCGATTCTTCGCCATAGATGTATGAAAATTAATATCGGAAAATATTTGTTTCTCCTTGGCACTAGCACTTTTGGAATTTTTTGCTCTATTGGCACTTCGTATACGACCCAATTGCTGTTTCAATCTGTCTTTTGTGCGATTATAACCGGCCTCCTTCATTTGTAAAGTGATTTCATCCCAAGCTTGGGATTTGCGTTTAATACTCATCGTATCGCTGCTTTTATTCTCCAAGACGCATCTATGTAATTCTGTTAGTGAGAGCAGCAATTGTTTTTCTGGCTCCGTCCAGTTGGGCTGACGTTCTCGTTTTTCTTTTACTAACTTTGAATGAACTAAAAAGAAAAAATTAATATTTTAGTTTCACTTCAATTGGGGGGTTCCCGTTACCTTGGTTTGAATCCATATCTTAATTGCACTAATAAGCCGTAAATGCCGCACTAGTTGTGGAGAGATGTGGAGAGATTTTTGATTTTAAATTAACTTTTTAACGACTGAAGAAAAATTGAAAAACGTCCCACCTGCTAACGAATGTGGGAGAAGAAAAAAGGCCGATAACAGAATTGTTTAGTCCTCTTTTCCACAGGCAAATTGTTATTTGGCAAATTTTTGTTTTCTCTTTTGAAATTTTCGCATGCTTTTCAACTACCAATTTTTTTTTTGCCAAATTTGCGAATCAAAATACAAAAGAAAGAAACGTCAAAAGTGTTTACATTTTAAAGAATTAAATTTCACTTGTACAAATTAAACCAAGAGGTTTGTAAACAAAGGCCGGCTGTGTGTCAGAGAAACGAATAGGAAATGTCAACAAAATTGTTTTTAACGAACAGAGCAAAGCAAAATTTGCGTGTATCGCAAATTCTGAACAGGCAAAGTTTTGTTTTTCTTCCTCGCACCCCTCTCGCATACAAACTCAGAATTTGCTAAATAAAAATTTACCTGTGGAAAAGGGGACTTACGAATGAGGTGGGATGGAGATTAAATGAGAACCGAATTGTTTACGAATCAAATCGGACATTCCCATCACCAGATATTGGATTTATAGAACATTTTTAAAATGTTGGCCCTCTGTGGGGGAGATACCAGATGCAGTGGACCAATGGGTTCCATCTTCCTACTTGATCTAGGTTTGGTAAAGACAATAGGTTGTGTAAAGTTTCATTCAAATCGGATACTCCGTTCGCATGATATTTTAAAATTAATTTAATAAATAAACAGTTTGGAAGAAATATTAATTTTCTGAAACGCATTGGGTCTAAAGCCAATACTTCGATTAGGCACATTTTCACCGTATCAAAGTGTATATACCTTCATGGCATAATTACAGAAGGTAGTCTCATTCCAAAACTTGATAATGGCAACCCTTTTTAATTTGGAACCCATCTATCAATTTTAAATAATATGAAATATAACAAAAATATAAATTCCATAAAATTGTATTGTATGTATTTTCTAAAGCTGAACATTGCTTTCAAGATTTAATCATGGTTTTTACATCTTATATTTATAAGTATAAGAAGCATCGAGCTTCAAAATATTTATAAATATAAATTATTTAGCATTTTTTCCAACAACCAATAGATCTAAAATGCCCTTTAGGTTAATCACCATAACCTGACTGCAATAGGTTCTTACCCAAACGTCTGACGACAATTAAAACGACAACTGATATTGATCAAAAATACAGGATACAGATACAGATGTGAGTTAAAAGCGAATTTACATATAACATTTAATCATGATTAAAGGCTGAATCAGGGTTGATTTTCTTAATCAGGCTAAATTTTCCATGATTTACAATACAAAATTAAATCATCGTGCGGCAGGGTTTATTTTAAATCATGATACTACTGAGATGCAACGCGGTTTTTGTACGAAAAAATACAACTCGCTCGTAACTGTTTTCACAAGTTGTTCGTTTTCAAATTTAACGGTTGCCAAATAAAAAAATGAATGATCAAAAGCAATTAAAAATTATTTATAGAATTTTTGTATTTTTAGTTGTTTTTTTTTTAATTTCCAAACGATCACAGCATAGCAAAAACACTTCCATTGCTGCAATTCTTCGTTTCATGTTCAAATTGCAAACAAATATTTTTGCAGCAAATTTAAAATTTTATATGTATACTAACAAACATCACCTGATCGGTATTTAGATCATGATTAAAGGTATGTGTAAATAATTAGGATGTATTTCTGGATTTCGTTAATCGTGTCGATTTATACGCAAATGTACTTTTACCTTATATTAGGTGTGTCTGGTTACTTCTCCAGTAACATTTATTCAGTAACTTCTAGTAGAGAGTAAGCCGTTTTTACTCTCTTTTGCGATAGTACTGAGAAAAGTAAACAGACAACATTTAGTAAGATTTAGCAAATAAACAGCTGATTCAAGAAAACAATTGATTTGCTCCAAAATAAACAAACAAAGGACAGACACAATTATTTGTATTGCATTTAATATTAAAAATGAAATGAAACAATAAAAGAAAAATTTATTGATTCCCGGTATGTTTCCGGGAACATTTAAGTTTCCTGCATCAATACATTGCCCTATATCTGGAACTTGCCTAAATATATATATATATATATATATATATTGGTTTCTAATTTAATGAAACTTTGCATTACTTACGAATTTTCTTCCATTTTCAGTAACTTTTATACAACTTAAATTCAAATTGAACTTTGCAAATTAAAAAATTGTTTTGAATAATTTTTGTGTTTGGTCATAAAACAGCTGATCAAAAAATGTTGAGTTTGCAAAATCTTACTGAATAAAATTCTTTCCGTAAACTCCAGTAAGTTTGTTGTTGTTGAACTGTCAAACTTGCTCTCTCACTTGACTCTCTTTTACAGGATTTTTGTGTAAACGGACAACATTTAGTAACAATTGTTACCAAATATCAAGTAAACAGACAGAGCTATTATTATACCATGTTTTCGGAACTAAAATTATGACATTCGTCCATGCGCTGCATTTCGAGTTTGCTCGAATCTGAAACATTTTCCCACATTTGGTGTGCTCCATTACGAATTCCCAAAAAAATATTGGGAATATAATTCGAGCTCATATAGCCTTGTGGATTGAAAAAGTAATCAAATCGTACGTTCTGAGTTCATACAAATTAAAAAAGAACTTAATATTTAACGTGTTTTTACAATATTTAATTAAAAAAGACAGTATTTACATTAGTTTTTCTAGTAAAATTAAAGAAAATAAAAATAGAAAATATAGAACACGGAAGAGCCAGCAAATACGAGGAATATCTGAGCAACATTTATAACTCCTGGAAATCCGAAATGTTCATAAAAATGCAATTTGGATAACCTCATTTCATCTTCACTTGTTACGGCTCTTGAAGGCGTTGGCGAAATGTATCGCCGGCCAGCTCATCCGGCTTCCCCTCAGAGTATGAGTTCATCCCATGTCAACCCACGGCAGTTACAATTACAAAACAAAAACTTGAAAACACACACAGAAGAGGGTGGCGGTGGACCACCAGTCGCCCATCCCAGCCATGGTCACTTAGATCATTCTACGATGGTGAAGTGACTCCCATTAATTTGCCCACACCTAAACACTTACCCCTTTATTTTGCCTTGCCCCCCTTAATTTATTTACCAACACATAATAACATTCATTTCATCCTATCACTAATATCATATTTATTGTTTTATAATACTTAAACCTAAAATTAACTCTATTTCTTTTTCTTATATTCCTTTTTTCTTTACAGGCTCTTGGCCGAAACGAACCCGGTTTTCCGGAGGGGATTTTTCTCAAGGATGCTGGTGTACAAAACCAAAATTTTATCTTTTTAATAAACTATTACTAATTTAGATATTATAGTCAATTTAAATTTATGTCCGATAAAAATGTGTTTAAAAAAATTGTAAAAAAACAGAACAAAAATTTAATAATAAATAAAAATATAGATTTAGAATTATACGGAAATCATGCCTTGTATTAAAAAAACACAAAAATTTACACCATTATGGTATTGCTAGTCTGCCCTTTTTTTGGTAGACTCGCTGTCAGTGGAAACTATGCTACAGACCTAAAGGAGCTCCTGAAATCTTAACTCTCTGCCTGTCTCAAACACTAAACAGTCTAATCACTTTAAAGGACAATTACTCTACAGCAGGGATGCACGCCCTTGCACTCTAGCAGTCAGCTCAACTCACACGGATTCCTACGCTCATTTGTTTAGTCGTTGTTGAAACTTCAACAAGTAAGCATGTCTATGCTGGTGCGCATCACATTGCGGCCACTCTTAAGCGGCCCACACACATCAAACATGTACGTTTGATCGGTGTGAAGCTGATAGGCCACAAATGAATCAACAAAGCTTTATTTCGAATTTGGTTTTTAAAGAATTTTCAATTTTATTTACTTTATTTTTTTAATTTAATTCACATCGATGGAAAGCACATTTTTAACGTGTGTGGCCCACTTTAATTTTGTGTGCCAGTCTCACACATACATTTACAAAATGCCATCCTCTCACCGTGTGGTGAGAGGATGCCACTGTGCTATTTATTATTCTCTAGCAAAAAGGATGATTTCTGTTTACACAACACAATTAGATATCTAAATTATCTTAAAATTCATAACACAAAAACATAGAACAGATAATATGTTAACCTCTTCTAGGAGGATCTTTGTTTTTAATTTGTGGTGTAGCACTTTGGCAAACAAAATAGATTATATCCTGTGGGCTAGAATACCCTTAATGGACTATTGATTTTGATGTTAGTCTGGCTCCACTCGAGGAGTAAAAAAATTCAAAGGGAATTTACAAATAAAAATCCTCGTCGCTGGACAATAAATAAATTAGTTGGAGGTTACCTTGGGTCCGGAATAATCTTTCCTCTGCAGTGGAATAATTTCTTTCTCCGTGCCTATGCAGATGTTGCAAACAATGGCCAGATTTATTCTTATCAGTGTTGTTTAAGTAGTTAAAGTTTTGGACCCGGTAAACATGTAGGGGACGTACAATTTATTCACGTCCCGTTTTAACAAATATACACTTATTTTTCATTTATATTTAAAATCTTTTATATCACACCAAAAAAAGCATCTACCTTATTTTATGGGAGTCACTTGTTCACTGGCACATTTAGAAATGGCCTCCTGCAGGCGTCTAAGCCTGGAATAGCATTTTAAATGGCCATTCGTATAAGGGATCATTCGTTGTCCCCTTCATTTTTGTTGCAATAAACTAGATATTTGTCCCTATCTGCTACGGTGTTGCTTAAATTCGTATAGGATCATACCACCCTCGGTTTTCAGGACAACAACCTCGGAAATAACCGTTGCAAATTCAAACAATTAAAATCCTTTAACCGTTTACGCTGCGAATACCCCCTTACGTCATACGCCCAATCAATCCTTAGGCCATACCCTCTAGCTATATTTTGAATTGTAGATCCCTATTACAGTCAGCTGTTTTTTTTTTTTTAAAGAATCTGTGGACCTATTTAAAGAAAATTTCAGAATAATTAATCACAAAAGTACTGATAAAATTTAACAACCTTCATGGTTTGCCAGCATAATGATAAGCAACATATTTTTTATTAGTGTTTACTAAATGAAAGCGATGCTAATATCATATGCAAAATAAAACACGACCGGCGCCGTTTCCATTTAGACCAAATCGAACTAAAAGGAACGATTATTCCAGCTCATTCTTTTAATGAACTAAAAAGAACGACTTTGTAAGACCTAGTTCAATCGGTCTTTTAAGTGAATCGTTCATTTGAACTAGTTCGTTCGTGAACTGTACAACTCTACTCCACATGCAGCCGGCTGCATTTAATTCATTTATCGCCTATTAATATTTTTTCTTTTTATTTTCAGGTGCTTGGGTTCGTAGCAGTCGCTTCCTCCCGTGGAAGCATGTCCTTCCACCTTTTTTAACACAAGGTGCTGGCGGAATTGCAACATGGGGGGGAAGTCAGATCCCTCCTTAGCAATACACCCAGGCTCCCTTGTGATATAAATATATGTGGTTATGGTAGCCTCCAAAATCGGAAAAAGGCCACGCCTATGCAAAGCCCCACGCAAAAATTTTTTCCTCCAGGGGCGAATCTGCGGGTATGGAGCGCCCGCAACACTGAAATGAATGTTTATCCACGCAGAACACATTTTGTCTTCCAGGACTTTCATTACTCTCCACAATATGTTACACATTGTTGTGCGATCAACACTTCTCTCAAAATATCCATAAATGCTTCTTTATTTATCCTAAAAAAGACATACGAAACTATAAACATTATTGGTAGCTTAGGGCCATGGAGTAATGATCACAAATACTTACACAGATTCGGGCATATCCGTTGGGTCCGATGTGCCCCTAATGCGACGTCATTCAAAACGTTCCAGTACCATTAGTCTTTTTATGGTAAAAACCAGAAGAGTTAATAAGCCAGCAGGCATTTTTTCTTAATTTTGTTGTTAAACAAATAGCAAATTCCAAAGAAACATATGTTTTTTATTGAACATAGTTTGTAACATATTGAACAAAGCTATGCTTTCAAGCCGCACTTTCGCTCGAACTTGAGCACTCCATTTTGCACAACATGGGAATCTAAAAAAGTATGGGAATTCTCGGAACATGACTTTTTCTCTTTCTGTAGATTTTTTTTACTACATTTAATTTTCCATCTCTGGACGAAAGTCGTATCGTTCATTATCAGCTGATTTTTCACCTCTTACATGACTCTATCTAAACAAACATTTATAAACAAGTGAACATTCTACAGTCGACTCCGCTTTACTGTAAGTCGCTTAACTAAAAAATATAAATAAATTATAGTACGTTTACATTTAACCGGATTTCGTTAACCCAGTGGGTTTCAATTGCCAATTCCTTTGCATATATGTCAAATAAATCCTCATAAAGTAGTTTAACACGATAAAAATTTCTAATGTATACGCCCTTTTAAATTGATTTCCTCTACCATTACATTTTAGGGTCGTACCTAAATGCATGCGTATGCGTACGATTTTATTCACCTCAAAAGTTAAATACATGAATTTAAATAAATGTTACCCAAATACGCATTGCGTACAAAAATATAAAATTGAAAATTTTCAACATTGACAATGCATATTTTGGATTTTTTGTTTTTTTAAAATAGAATTCCAGTCATTGAAAAATTACTTTTTCTATAATTGTAGGCATTTTCGGTTAATTAAGAAAATGTTGTCATCCATTTTCGCCGCATTCAATTAACACACAAGCGAATAAAGTCCTTGCGTATTTGGGTAATACGGACGTTCAACAAACCTTATAAAGGTGAGAAGGAGGGTATTTTAGAACGCAACGACTTGAATTTAGGTACGGGCCTCAGGTTAATCGCCCACTATTAAATGAAACTTCGCATTACTGAAAATTTCGGATAACTGAAATAGCTTTTGGAGTCAAATATTGCAATGCCCTTTCAAATCACTTCGTATTATTGAAAATCATGAGAATGAAAGATAATGGCAGAATATTTTGCATTGAGGAATCACATCTTTAAAGCCCACCATAAAAAATATTTTTCTGCAATTAAAGATTTTTCCGAAGTATGAAACGTGTGTGTCAAGTATATATTAATTTGACGTCGAAGAACGTTAAATTCGTGTGTCCAAACTTTTTAACCGAAAAAATCTGTTCCGCATTTCTATATCTTATATACAAGTAAGAAAGATTTACCATGATATGTTACAAAATGTACCATTCATAGGGGAAATGTTAAAACAAGGTCCCATATAATTAACAAAATTTTTGGAGGCCGTCCACTTTTTACTACTCTCAGTTATTATTTAAAGCCTTCAAGATGATACTCAAATTTGAAATCGGAACAGTGTAAAAATGTGAATCTACAATGAACAAATATTGCAAAGAAATATGTTACTTATTCACAACCCCATATTACAGCCAAGTCAGCTATTAAAAAGTCTTAAAACGGCTAGTATGAAACCTTTTCAAAGACATGGGCCGATATTTTCCGTTTTCAAAATCAATCAATTTATCATAAATATTATATTATACACCACATAATATGTAAGATTAGGTTCAAGCCGGGCATTTTAATAACACGCATAAAAAATACAGTTCATAACAAGGTGTATGCATCAGATACAACAACAAATATTTTACAAAAGCAACATTGTTGTTATAGAAATTAAATTGTCATGCTGACAATTAGTTTTTGTCAAAAATAAACAAAAACAAATATTTATTTGTTTTCGTTTTTTGTCAACAAATAATCTATGAGGAATTTTGTTTTTTGGAAAATTTACCATTATATATATATATATATGGTGGAAAAGTTTTATGGCACACAACTTTTCCACTGAGAAGGGCTGATTTTTCCACTGAGAAGGGCCGCTCAAAGACCACAAAATAATGAAGATTGTGTTACGTAGCCAGTATACCAATATTGTTGTCATAAGCGTATGTCAAATTCTCCGGCCCAAGTACGGCTATCCACAAATGCTTTTTAATTTAAAACAACATATAAAGATCCACTACGGAAACTATTCTTAATTGCAAAGATTTTGTGCCTAACTACGAGTTAGGCTGATTCTAATGTTCAATTTCATTGGTTTTGAGGGTGGTTGAGGATTTTTACCCTACACGTATGGACTTATTTAAACATTAGCTACTCAATATAATCTTGCAAATTATGATATTTCCGTGAGAAAGCACTAGAGATATTATAGAGGCCCATATTTCAGAATTTGTGGCAAACACCAATGGACAAATACCAATACAGGCTCCTTGCAAATTTTAAAGGTCAATATTTCAGCGGCCTATAATCAGGAACCCAATATAAAATATATATTTTTTGTCATTTGAGGCTTGTAACATTTTCTGTTCCTAAAAATGTATTTTTTGTAGTTGAGCATAATTTAAATTTGAAGGAAATGAAACGTCGAAGAAATATGTTTGAGGGTCGTACCTAATTTATTGCACTCCGTACAAAAATACTCACCTTTATACGCATGTAAAAGTACGTACGTATTACCCAAACACGTTAATTCAATATTGTCAACAATTTAAAAAATAAACAAATATAATTTGAGAAATGGCAAGAAATATTTTGGAAGACAGGGAAAATGTATTATTGTTGCATGAATTAATCAATAGATCATCCTATCGGAGATGCAACAAGAAATTGTTCAAAACCAGAGACAAATATGGTTTTTTCCGCGGGTGTAAACATTTTAAAAGCGGAGGATGATGGTCTATTCGAATGTCGAAAGAAAGTTTTAGGGCCTTATAGTAGGGTTTTCGCTGGAAAAAAGTTCGAAATACAGACAGCCCATAGAACCTGCTTTATATTACACTATAGTAAGTAAAAACATAAAAATAATATATATATATATATATATATATATATATATATCATTACCTATTTAGCACATGGATGCAGCCTTCATACAATATCAATGAAGTTTCGCATTCGTTAAATTCGTGTGGCCAAACTTTTTAACCCAAAAAATCTGTTCCGCATTTCTATATTGTAAAGGTCATTTGTACGTACGTATTACCCAAATACGTTAATTCAAATATTGTCAACAATTTAAAAAATAAACAAATTGAATTTGAGAAATGGCAAGAAATATTTTTGAAGTCATGGAATATGTATTATTGTTGCATGAAGTAATCAATAGATCATCCTATCGGAGATGCAACAAGAAATTGTTCAAAACCAGAGACAAATATGTTTTTTTCCGCGGGTGTAAACATTTTAAAAGCGGAGGATGATGGTCTATTGGAAAGATCTATTCGAATGTCGAAAGAAAGTTTTAGAGGTTTTCGCTGGAAAAAAGTTCGAAATACAGAAAGCCCATAGAACCTGAAAATCGGCTTTATATTATACTATAGTAAGTGAAAACATAAAAATAATATATATATATATATATATACAGTGGTGGTCACAGAATTAAAACATTTACTGTGGTAAAAATTTTTTGAACAGCCCTCGATTCGTTTGAAGTATTTTTGAAAATTTCTAAATTCAGAACACTTCGATATACTGCACTTAAGAGATTTAGTGTGAAAATAGAAAATTATTGCATGCAATTTTTCCATAAATAACGGTTTTTATGAAAATACATCGACTTTGAAGTGGCCATATAATTAAAACATTGTGTGATTTTTTACTTTACTGCATTTTTATGAAAATATTTTTAAAAAAGCTCTTTAATTTAGTTCAATTATGTATACTAAGCACCGATAAAATCATTTAAAGATAACCATTCCTGAAAAAAAAACTGTAAAATCTATCAAAATAATAATTTCAATTTTCATTAATAATTTCATAATTCATGTTCAATGGATGATAGTCCAACTATGTTTTCCTAATTGCACTGCGAGAGACTAAAACAATTTTAATTAACATTCTAATTTTTATGTTTTTTATTGTTTACTAATTGTAATTCCCGACGATCTTGCGGGACTTGGTGTGGAGGGAACAGAAGAAATTGTCAAATATTCTCCACTTCGAACATGTAGAAAAATTATAAAAAAATCGGTTACTACGGACATTGCAATATCAAAACAAACAAATTTGAAAAACCGATAGGAGTTTGGATGGTTACTTTGCGGATTAATTCATCTTTGATCTTAATTTATAAATAAGGCATTTCAACATAATGATGTTCGTCTTACCTGTACTGCATAATTCTATTGATATTGTTTCCTAAGTTCTTTCTTTAAATTTGAGATCCTTATAAAGTTTCTCCTGTTTTTTTTCACAGATGTGGTTGATGGCGCATACATTCTACTAAATTCTCGCTATCCATCTTCAAAAAAAAAAGAAACAAATTAATTAACAGAATAAACTTACCTTTTCCAAATGTGTATTGTGTATAGTTGAAATTTTTGAACTTTATATTTTTGTACGCAGTGCATATTTTGGTAACATACTGTTACGAATATAACTTTAGATTTAAGTTAATTTAGATGAATTCCGTTAATTTAAGAATTTGAATTGTAACGTAAATTTCTACTACGCAGTTTATTCGAATAACTTCACAACAACAACTATTGTATAGATTTTTCTACATCCTTCCATTTCCTCTTTCATTGTCTATTTTGTTATTGACGTACAATTCTTGGAAAACGTCATCATTGATGATCGCTTAATTCCTCTTTCTTTGTTACTCCCTCGCCTGTATATGTGTTGTTGTTATTGTTCACTCAATGTAAGAGTGTATGTGTTTGTTGCATTGGTAGATTGTTCGTAATCTAGGTGTTACCAGATCGTCTAGAAACTTCTGTAGCGACAGGCAGGCTCATATAAATAGGGGAAATGGCAAGGCAGTTAGTCAGTTGTGAATCAGATCGCGAATTGAAACAGTCAAGTAACGTAAAGCTGTAAAGTAACGTGCAAAGTAAAGTTGTGTCAATAAAATCATTGTAATAATCGTAATCAGAAAGAACCCGCGTTTTATTTGGTACGAACTGTATTGGGAAATAAAACAACGTCTACACGGGATTAAGTAAAACCCAAGAACGTAACAATATTAAATTGAATTGATTGCACTTATCAGGTTCGTGCACCTTCTTTAATTTAAGTTTACGCTGTTTTTAAATCGATGATTTTTATAAATTCTAGATGATTTCCATATAATAGATATAATAGCCCCAATTTTACTTGTGGCAAGTAGACAAGTAATCAACAAAATCAAGGAAGGTATACCACACCCCAAATGAACAGGCCGAATCTAAACACGATCCATTTTCCATTAATAGGGGGAGATCGAACATAAAGCTGATAAAGAGCGGACTCAAAACAAAATGGTTACAGTCGACTCCGCTTTACTGAAACATAAAAAAATCTGGATGTTTCAGTTATTCGATGTTTTCACTTAAGCGGAGTTCGGTTAACTGAAAATAATTTCAGTTATCCGAACTTCTCATAAGCGAACAATTTTTCAGTTTAAGGAATTTCAATAATTCATATTTTATATCGAATACGTAGGTTTCGAATTTTATGAAAAATAGACGATCGAAATGGAAACTGGTTGATATGTTCACAGCTAAAGGGATTTTTATTATGAACCAAGGCGTATTTAATAAGGTGTATGTGACAATCATATGTTTTAAACTTTTTTCCTTTATTGTTTGTGAAATAAATTTTCAGGGTCGTATCGTATGCGTACGATTTTATTCACCTCAAAAGTTAAATACATGTATTTTAATGTATTGTTGCGTCCTTGGATTTTACTTAATCCCATGTAGACTTTGTTTTATTTCCCAATACAGTTCGTACTAAATAAAACGCGGGTTCTTTCGGATTACGATTATTACAATGATTTTATTCGCACAACTTTACTTTGCTTGACTGTTTCAATTACTTTTACTTGACTGTTTCAATTCGCGATCTGATTCACGACTAACTGCCTTGCCATTTCCCCTATTTATATGAGCCTAGCCTGTCGCTACAGAAGTTTCTAGACGATCTGGTAACACCTAGATTACGAACAATCTACCAATGCAACAAACACATACAAATTCTCTTTGTAAGCGTCGTTGAGTAAAGTTCGTGTTACCCGAGCGGAAAAAAACAAGCTAAAGCAAATATCAATTGGAAAAAAACAACAGAAAATAAACCTATTAATCAAAAGAAATTACTTTAAACTCTACTGATTTTTCCACTGAGAAGGGCCGCTCAAAGACCACAAAATAATGAAGATTGTGTTACGTAGCCAGTATACCAATATTGTTGTCATAAGCGTATGTCAAATTCTCCGGCCCAAGTACGGCTATCCACAAATGCTTTTTAATTTAAAACAACATATAAAGATCCACTACGGAAACTATTCTTAATTTCAAAGATTTTGTGCCTAACTACGAGTTAGGCTGATTCTAATGTTCAATTTCATTGGTTTTGAGGGTGGTTGAGGATTTTTACCCTACACGTATGGACTTATTTAAACATTAGCTACTCAATATAATCTTGCAAATTATGATATTTCCGTGAGAAAGCACTAGAGATATTATAGAGGCCCATATTTCAGAATTTGTGGCAAACACCAATGGACAAATACCAATACAGGCTCCTTGCAAATTTTAAAGGTCAATATTTCAGCGGCCTATAATCAGGAACCCAATATAAAATATATATTTTTTGTCATTTGAGGCTTGTAACATTTTCTGTTCCTAAAAATGTATTTTTTGTAGTTGAGCATAATTTAAATTTGAAGGAAATGAAACGTCGAAGAAATATGTTTGAGGGTCGTACCTAATTTATTGCACTCCGTACAAAAATACTCACCTTTATACGCATGTAAAAGTACGTACGTATTACCCAAACACGTTAATTCAATATTGTCAACAATTTAAAAAATAAACAAATATAATTTGAGAAATGGCAAGAAATATTTTGGAAGACAGGGAAAATGTATTATTGTTGCATGAATTAATCAATAGATCATCCTATCGGAGATGCAACAAGAAATTGTTCAAAACCAGAGACAAATATGGTTTTTTCCGCGGGTGTAAACATTTTAAAAGCGGAGGATGATGGTCTATTCGAATGTCGAAAGAAAGTTTTAGGGCCTTATAGTAGGGTTTTCGCTGGAAAAAAGTTCGAAATACAGACAGCCCATAGAACCTGCTTTATATTACACTATAGTAAGTAAAAACATAAAAATAATATATATATATATATATATATATATATATCATTACCTATTTAGCACATGGATGCAGCCTTCATACAATATCAATGAAGTTTCGCATTCGTTAAATTCGTGTGGCCAAACTTTTTAACCCAAAAAATCTGTTCCGCATTTCTATATTGTAAAGGTCATTTGTACGTACGTATTACCCAAATACGTTAATTCAAATATTGTCAACAATTTAAAAAATAAACAAATTGAATTTGAGAAATGGCAAGAAATATTTTTGAAGTCATGGAATATGTATTATTGTTGCATGAAGTAATCAATAGATCATCCTATCGGAGATGCAACAAGAAATTGTTCAAAACCAGAGACAAATATGTTTTTTTCCGCGGGTGTAAACATTTTAAAAGCGGAGGATGATGGTCTATTGGAAAGATCTATTCGAATGTCGAAAGAAAGTTTTAGAGGTTTTCGCTGGAAAAAAGTTCGAAATACAGAAAGCCCATAGAACCTGAAAATCGGCTTTATATTATACTATAGTAAGTGAAAACATAAAAATAATATATATATATATATATATATATACAGTGGTGGTCACAGAATTAAAACATTTACTGTGGTAAAAATTTTTTGAACAGCCCTCGATTCGTTTGAAGTATTTTTGAAAATTTCTAAATTCAGAACACTTCGATATACTGCACTTAAGAGATTTAGTGTGAAAATAGAAAATTATTGCATGCAATTTTTCCATAAATAACGGTTTTTATGAAAATACATCGACTTTGAAGTGGCCATATAATTAAAACATTGTGTGATTTTTTACTTTACTGCATTTTTATGAAAATATTTTTAAAAAAGCTCTTTAATTTAGTTCAATTATGTATACTAAGCACCGATAAAATCATTTAAAGATAACCATTCCTGAAAAAAAAACTGTAAAATCTATCAAAATAATAATTTCAATTTTCATTAATAATTTCATAATTCATGTTCAATGGATGATAGTCCAACTATGTTTTCCTAATTGCACTGCGAGAGACTAAAACAATTTTAATTAACATTCTAATTTTTATGTTTTTTATTGTTTACTAATTGTAATTCCCGACGATCTTGCGGGACTTGGTGTGGAGGGAACAGAAGAAATTGTCAAATATTCTCCACTTCGAACATGTAGAAAAATTATAAAAAAATCGGTTACTACGGACATTGCAATATCAAAACAAACAAATTTGAAAAACCGATAGGAGTTTGGATGGTTACTTTGCGGATTAATTCATCTTTGATCTTAATTTATAAATAAGGCATTTCAACATAATGATGTTCGTCTTACCTGTACTGCATAATTCTATTGATATTGTTTCCTAAGTTCTTTCTTTAAATTTGAGATCCTTATAAAGTTTCTCCTGTTTTTTTTCACAGATGTGGTTGATGGCGCATACATTCTACTAAATTCTCGCTATCCATCTTCAAAAAAAAAAGAAACAAATTAATTAACAGAATAAACTTACCTTTTCCAAATGTGTATTGTGTATAGTTGAAATTTTTGAACTTTATATTTTTGTACGCAGTGCATATTTTGGTAACATACTGTTACGAATATAACTTTAGATTTAAGTTAATTTAGATGAATTCCGTTAATTTAAGAATTTGAATTGTAACGTAAATTTCTACTACGCAGTTTATTCGAATAACTTCACAACAACAACTATTGTATAGATTTTTCTACATCCTTCCATTTCCTCTTTCATTGTCTATTTTGTTATTGACGTACAATTCTTGGAAAACGTCATCATTGATGATCGCTTAATTCCTCTTTCTTTGTTACTCCCTCGCCTGTATATGTGTTGTTGTTATTGTTCACTCAATGTAAGAGTGTATGTGTTTGTTGCATTGGTAGATTGTTCGTAATCTAGGTGTTACCAGATCGTCTAGAAACTTCTGTAGCGACAGGCAGGCTCATATAAATAGGGGAAATGGCAAGGCAGTTAGTCAGTTGTGAATCAGATCGCGAATTGAAACAGTCAAGTAACGTAAAGCTGTAAAGTAACGTGCAAAGTAAAGTTGTGTCAATAAAATCATTGTAATAATCGTAATCAGAAAGAACCCGCGTTTTATTTGGTACGAACTGTATTGGGAAATAAAACAACGTCTACACGGGATTAAGTAAAACCCAAGAACGTAACAATATTAAATTGAATTGATTGCACTTATCAGGTTCGTGCACCTTCTTTAATTTAAGTTTACGCTGTTTTTAAATCGATGATTTTTATAAATTCTAGATGATTTCCATATAATAGATATAATAGCCCCAATTTTACTTGTGGCAAGTAGACAAGTAATCAACAAAATCAAGGAAGGTATACCACACCCCAAATGAACAGGCCGAATCTAAACACGATCCATTTTCCATTAATAGGGGGAGATCGAACATAAAGCTGATAAAGAGCGGACTCAAAACAAAATGGTTACAGTCGACTCCGCTTTACTGAAACATAAAAAAATCTGGATGTTTCAGTTATTCGATGTTTTCACTTAAGCGGAGTTCGGTTAACTGAAAATAATTTCAGTTATCCGAACTTCTCATAAGCGAACAATTTTTCAGTTTAAGGAATTTCAATAATTCATATTTTATATCGAATACGTAGGTTTCGAATTTTATGAAAAATAGACGATCGAAATGGAAACTGGTTGATATGTTCACAGCTAAAGGGATTTTTATTATGAACCAAGGCGTATTTAATAAGGTGTATGTGACAATCATATGTTTTAAACTTTTTTCCTTTATTGTTTGTGAAATAAATTTTCAGGGTCGTATCGTATGCGTACGATTTTATTCACCTCAAAAGTTAAATACATGTATTTTAATGTATTGTTGCGTCCTTGGATTTTACTTAATCCCATGTAGACTTTGTTTTATTTCCCAATACAGTTCGTACTAAATAAAACGCGGGTTCTTTCGGATTACGATTATTACAATGATTTTATTCGCACAACTTTACTTTGCTTGACTGTTTCAATTACTTTTACTTGACTGTTTCAATTCGCGATCTGATTCACGACTAACTGCCTTGCCATTTCCCCTATTTATATGAGCCTAGCCTGTCGCTACAGAAGTTTCTAGACGATCTGGTAACACCTAGATTACGAACAATCTACCAATGCAACAAACACATACAAATTCTCTTTGTAAGCGTCGTTGAGTAAAGTTCGTGTTACCCGAGCGGAAAAAAACAAGCTAAAGCAAATATCAATTGGAAAAAAACAACAGAAAATAAACCTATTAATCAAAAGAAATTACTTTAAACTCTACTAAAAAATTTTGTGAACATTAATGAAAAAACTTTGTGAACTTTCTAGCATTTTTGATGCATAAATGAAAAACAATTTCCTACTAAACAAAAATCATTTTTGGTGTTACCCAGAATTCCCTTTTCTTTTTGTTCGTGTGCTCTGTTGCTGGTGCAACGCACATGCTAGATCATATTGTTGTGTGTGTGTGAGAGTAATTTTAGACGTTAATAAACAGTTACTTCTGTGAAGACGCAAATTTTTTACTTTCGTGAATTTATACGTTAATAAACAGTTATTACTCGAGAATAATCTTGAGTTTTGTGAATTTTTCTTTTTATTTTTTGCTGTGTGATCAAACAATTATAACATATATTTAATAAGTTTCAATATTATCAATCATGGAGGGGGGAATTAGGTGGTATGCAGAAGCGGTTCAGCTGCCAACCTGCTGGTCAAAAACAAAGACTTAATCAACAAAGGGTATTGTCCCAAAATTTTCTCGCATTTCGTATCGAAAGCAGGCATAATATTCGGAGTACCAATAGATATTCCCTTAGAAGAGCTGGAAGACTCAATTAAATCAGATGTTCCTATTCTTGGCATCACTAGACTAACTAGGATGGACAAGGGTGAAAGAGTGCCAACTCCTAGAATCAAAATCCTTTTTAAAGGTGCAGACCTGCCCAAGGCAGTCAGATTGTTTGACTACACTACACGCGAGGTTAAACATTTTATCCCCTTTTCTCAATGTTACAAATGCTTTGGTTTCAACCACTTCGCAGACCATTGCAAAAAGAAGGAATTAGCTTGTCGCAAATGTTATTCAATACATCAAAAAGATGTCATTGCGCGAACAAAATCTTATGCACAAATTGCAAAGGGGAGCACCCACCAACCAGCAAAGAGTTTCCCGCAAGAATACGAGCATACCAAATTAAAAAAGTCGTGGTTATAGAAAACATCTCACACACAGAAGCCCGAAGGAAATTTGCACCGGCATTCGCAAATCGGTTTGACATGCTCGACGACGACGCACCAGCCGAGTTCCCAACATTGGAAAGATCTCATCGCAGACCCCAAGCAAACAGCAATAACACAATCAACAACGCCAAAGAATCCGCCAGACTAATACACTCTATGAGCTCTTATTCGCAAGTAGTCAAAATCAACAAAAATAGACAGAGAGAAGCAGAAAACGCAGCAAAGACCATGCGGGAACACCAAAAAGTACTCCAAGAAGGCGAAACATACAAGTCAGAAAACGGATCGGCCCTAAAAAGCCTAGAGAAATTTAGAGAACTGCAAGGTTTCTTAGCCAAAATTGCAACAGACCTTCAAACTATTAACTTAAATGAAAATAAAAATCTACCAAACGAACATATTCGTTATTTAGCAAACCTCAAAAAACAAATCGACGGAAGAATCGTCGACATTGATGCATATGAATTGGAAGCACTCACCCAGAACCCGGACCACAGCCAAACAATATTTTGAAAACAATCCTTAATCCATCCATTAACACAACACAACATGAAAATCCTGCAATACAACATTCAAAGTATTTATAAACTCGAAAACAAAAACCTTCTGGAACTCTTTCTTCACGAAGAAAAAGTTGACATCGCAATTCTATCTGAAACATGGGTCAAAGACAATTCAAACACCAGTCTTCAAGACTACAACTTCATAGGCAAAGGCAGAGCAGATGGCTACGGAGGTGTGGGTATAGCCATAAAAAGAAATATTGCTTATAGCATCATCAGCTTTAACACAAGTTACGAAATAATGGGTATCACTACTCACAATCTACAGAAAAATTTAAATATCATTGCAGTGTATATTCCACCCAATTCCAGAAGGAACGAGTTTAAAGATATTATTAAGGAAATTTTCAATACCGCAACCACACTTAAGGGAATCACCCTAATAGCCGGCGATTTTAATGCAAAATCCGTTTTGTGGGGAAATACCATGACGGACGCACAAGGCGACATTTTATCCAACTTCGCAAATTTCTCGTTAAATAACACCCACTCGGCTATCGACATCACTTTTATCAACACTTCAAATTACAACGTCTCCTGGAAAACGCATCCAACGAAGCTAACAAACAGCAACCATTACCCTATCTTCATTGAAATTTTTAATAATGCAAATCAACCAAGAAACCGTAACAAAATCTATTTCAACAAGGTATACTCTGACATAAACAGCATGAAAGTGGGAAACAGCCTCAACGACTTCACTACCAGAATTGGCGAAATAATTAAAAAAAAAACACAACCATCATTGATCCACACAACAAACACACCCCAAAAGCTTGGTGGGATGACGAAATTAAAAATCTATATCAAATCAGAATGAGAGCAAGAAACAAATACCAAAGCACCAAATCGTGGGAAGACTGTTTGGCCCTTGGTGCGGCAGAAAAAAAATTATACAAAAAAATTGAAAAGAAAAAGAGGAAACAATTCAAACAGTTTCAATGCAACCTCAATAACCCAAACACCCCCAAGGAAATGTGGAATATGCTGATTAATGTCAAGAAATACCGTAAAGAAAAACCTATAAACAACATATGGAGTGAAGATCAAAAGAAAGAATACCTGGACTTTATTTCTCATCAACAACCATCAAACACCGGCACATCTCAAATCATTTTCGGCAATATCCTTAGTGAACGTCCATCTCTCGATCCTGAAATTTTACAGCAGTTTCTCAACAGTAGAAATCCCTCGTCCGCCGCAGGTCCCGACGGGATTACTTACGGTATGATAGCGAGCCTAGAAGGCAATGAGCAAAGAAAATTCTTTCAATTCCTACTGGAAGTGTGGAACTCAGGTGTCTTCCCCGAAGAGTGGAGACGGATCAAAATCACGCCCATCCCCAAAAGGGGTAAAGACCCGGCATTGGTACAAAATTATAGACCTATTGCACTCATGTCCACCTCTCAAAAAATCATTGAGAGTGCTATCAAAGACAAAATACTACAATTTATTGAAACAAACAAAATCTTACCACCTCGGTCTTACGCTTTCAGACCCGGAAGAAGCACGACGACCTGCATCAACGATGTCATAAACTCAATACAAATCTTAAAAAATTCCGGAAACCATGTGGTAGGAGCATGTGTCGACGTTGAAAAAGCGTTCGATAATACAGATATTTCCAAGCTAGGCCGAATTCTATTTGGAAATGGTCTAAACACTCATATAGTAAAATGGATAGTGGATGGAATGAAATATAGGAAACTGGAACTAGGAAAAAACTCAATAATTGTTAAAAATGGATTGCCACAGGGCAGTGGACTTAGCCCAATCCTTTTCAATTTATATACTGCTCAATTACACAAAACTTCATCGGACTGTGCCATAGTGTACCAATTCGCAGATGATTTTTTTATATTATGCTACGCCAAAACATACCTCCAAGCAAGGAACTTACTAGCAGCGGAACTAAACCATTTTAGCTCCAACTGCGCAAATCTGAGTCTAAGTTTTAATATAAAAAAAATAAGCACTATGCATTTTTGCAGAAGACCACGGCAATTGGACATCACCATCAATGGAATCACTCTCAACCAAACAACCAGCATCAAGTATCTAGGGGTTTACATAGCATCCAGTGGATCAGCCAAAATTCATGTAGACAATGCCGTGGAAAATGTCGATAAAGCCTGCAGCTTCCTCCGTATTTTAAGCGCCTGTAAATTCGGAGTATCTCCTTCAAAAGCAGTACACTTCTACAAAGCATTCGCACGCTCAAAACTGGAATACGGCGCAGCGGCCATATCCAATCTTACAAAAACCTCGGAAAAAAGGATCAAAACATGCGTAAATGGTTTCCTACGAAAGGCTCTGGGACTAATCAAATCCACTCCAATTCCCATAATCTATCAATTGGCAGCAGAATTACCACCCAGCTACAGGTTTCAACTAGCCACCGCCAAAGAGCTCATCAAAGCCAAAGCATACAGTCATCCAGGTCTTAACAACGTCAGGATTCTATCCACGCACAACACCAGCTATACTCAAGTTCTCGACAAATTTGGTGACATTATAAATAACGTCGCAGAAACCAACATTATCGCAACACCATCTCGTAGTATCATTGCAAAACCAGACTTCTTCCAAGGGGCTGTATCCAAAAAATCGGATGCTAGTCCGGAAACTATCAACCTCCTGGTGAACGAGAAAATTAATAAACTAAAACTTCAAGGATATAACATTTTTTTCACCGATGGCTCAGTCTCGGATCACACATCTGGAGCAGCATTCCTCCATATAAACTCAAACTCACTTGAATCTTTTTACACAAACAAAAAATTGTCCTCAATGTCAGCCGAAGTGTTAGGCTTTCTCCAAGCACTAACGTATGCAAAAGAGAAAGCGTTTACCAAAATCGCCATCCTATCAGACAGCCTCAGCGGGATAAAAGCAATTAATTCCAAAAAACACAACGATTACTTAATCGACAAATTTATACAAATCGCAAACTCAACTCGTTTTACAATTGAATTACACTACATTCCCGGACATTCAAACATCGCCTACAAAATTTTCCCAAAACCCAATAGAACAACATGGTTCAAAAACTCAAAACTTACAGCCGGTGACCAGAAAATCATAAATCGCATTTTTAGTAATCACTCATTCAGCAAGAGCACACTCTCAAAATTAAAAGTTATACAATCTGGTAACTGTGACACTTGCAATTCAGAAGAAACCGTCTCTCACATACTTTTCGAATGCACCAAATACAGCAACACAAGAGCAACCTACCCAGCCTTCAGTGACATCCTCTCAGTCGAGGATTTCATGAATAAACACCAAGGAAACCATTTATATCAACTAGTTAAATTCATAAGAGAAATCAAAATTGAAATTTAATCTTTAAGGCACATAGACCAAGTCTATACAATTTGTCGTGGCTCTAAAACGGATTGCAAGTCAAGACGGCGGGCCATCCCTACACCTTTCTCTAATCAACAGACAAAGGCATCAATCCAGAAAAAAAAACAAACACATACACTCTTACATTGAGTGAACAATAACAACAACACATATACAGGCGAGGGAGTAACAAAGAAAGAGGAATTAAGCGATCATCAATGATGACGTTTAACAAGAATTGTACGTCAATAATAAAATAGTAAATGAAAGAGGAAATGGGAGGATGTAGAAAAATTTATACCGTAGTTGTTGTTGTGAAGTTATTCGAATAAACCGCGTAGTAGAAATTTACGTTACAATTCAAATTCTTAAATTAACGGAATTCATCTAAATTAACTTAAATCTAAAGTTATATTCGTAACAATATTTTAATGTTAATATTTAAAAAATATATAGATTAATTTAATTTAAAAATATATAGATTGATTTTATGTAATGTAATTATGTTCCCCTACTGAACAAGTGGCAAAATTTTCCAATTGCACACTTAGTTTATTACTTATAATACTATTTAAATAAATCCTTTTAGTTAAATCCAGTACGATGTAAACGAGAACGTAAACTCTCGTATTTTATAGTCCATAGAACAATGTGTTATCATGTTATAGTGAATAACAAAACGTAGCGTCATTCAATGAACTAGTTCGTTGCGGAACTACAAACAGCTGATCAACTGTTCAAATTGTGATCAGCTGTTGGTTTGATTGATTGATTTCATTTTATTGAGTCTTCTTCTTTTCGATTACATATGTATGTATGTACTTAATAAATGATAACAAACGTAAGCTTAGAACTATAATCGTTTTGTTCTAATACACAATGAATGCTGAAAAGCTACATGCTAAAATGATATGAATGGTGTTAAATAATACAAGTATTTATAAGGTATACAAGGCTTGCTCACGGCCTATTAAACTTTTACGGACAGAGCGAGAGTCTGCAAGAATGAAATAAATAATAAATAAAAAAAAATAATAAAACGGAACTGTCAAAGCATTTGCTTAACAGAGAACTTACAACTGGTATAAATATGGTATAAAAATACATTTTAGGTTTATAAAAGGTAAGTGTAAACAAAGTATCACAGTTTGTATAAAGACCACAATTCGATTGTTCGGTTACATTGTTCTTAGAACTTATAAAATATAATAATTAAATACTCCAAATTATAGGCACCCTGTATGTATAACATAATATACATAGGGGTATTGAGTTAGAAGTTCACAATTTTTATAATAATTAATTAATTTACGTTTTTTATAGTTTAGCCTCTATGGTTATATTGAGCAGTTTGCGCGTAAAATACTGGCAAGTTATATACCGGATCATCGTCCGGTGCCTCGTTCAAAATTCCCACAGGGGATAAATAATCTAATCCGGACCAGTATACATTCTTTTCTGCAAGATAAATTTCATTCATAAGATTATTTTCAAGATGTTCTAATTTTTCAACAAATTTCCTTTGTAGGTTTAACCCATATTTACAAAATGGCTGGATTCTGGAGTTTTCGTATATATAATTGTTTGAAAATCTCTTTGTTCTACATTTAAAATTTTTATTTATACATTTCCGCAGTACCTTCCGCTCTAGGATTTCAATTTCATTGGCTGCTGTCGGGCTGATGGTGAACCATATGGGGAATCCATATACAATTACAGGCCTAACCGCCACTTTGTATAATAGGAGTTTGGTGTTCTCCGGCAAGTATTTGTTATTCAAAAGATACGAAAATATCCCCAAAAATCGTTTCCCCTTTTGTAGAAGTGATCTAGCGTGTTTGTTAAATTTCCAAAGCATATTGAAATTAACACCTAGATATTTTATGTCGGAGACAAATGGAATGTTTTCGTCATCTAAAGACAACTTCAAGGTTTTACTCTCAGGAACAACAAATCTGGCACATTTTCCAGAAGCATTTCGGATGCAGATCGCTTGTGATTTAGAAGCAATGATTCTGATGTCCCATGTTTTATAATATACACTTATTTGGCCAAGATGATATGCCGCCTGATTTAATGCTTGTACTGGAGATATGTTAGGTGTATATATCATACAATCGTCTGCATATAATATTGCTTTTGAATTTTCGGACACGAGCGGAAAATCGTAGAGTAAAATGTTGAATAGGAGAGGGGTCAAAACACTTCCCTGTGGAACACCACTTTTTACTGAACCTGTTGTCGAAATTGAGTCGCTTATTTGGACTTTAAAATGCCTCTCTGAGAAGTAGCTGTAAAACATCTTTACTAGGTAAGGATCTACGCCAAGGTCTATTAACTTATATAATATTCCATTATGATTGGCGGAATCAAAGGCCTTTTCAATGTCGAGAGAAATAGCAACAGTGCACATTTTGTTCCTTAGATTATTGACGACATCATTATGAAATTTTAGTAAGGCGTGTTGTGTGGAGTGCCCTTTTTTGAAACCAAATTGAAAGTGCGAAATGGGATCAATAACAAATTCCTTCTCCATTTTCTCCTTAAGTACATGTTCAAATAATTTTCCGATGTTCGAAAGTAGAGATATTGGCCGAAAGTCCCCTGGCGCAATGCTGCTTGGTTTTTTTAATAGGAATAATTTTCGCTGACTTCCACGGTTTTGGAAAATAGCAGTTGTTAAGACAATTATTGAAGATAATTGTAAAATATTTAACTGTTATCTCTGGTAGTCTTCTTATAATAAAATTTGAGAGATTATCAAAACCGCTTGATTTTTTGTTATTAATGTTGTTTATGTTTTTTATTTGCTCGGCTCCAATGAAATGATATGTGTCGGGATTATTTAAAGAATTGAAGTTTTCGTCAAAGGTGTATATTTGTGGTGTCAGCGAATCAATGCAAGATGAGACTTTGGAGTCTAGATCAGACACTGGTTGTTCTGGTATTGAATGACGGAAAATATTAGAGTAGTAGTTGTGGAAGATTTCGGAAATTGCAGACCTATCACTTATAATTGTGTCATTATGTCGGACTTGTTGGCAAAATGCAGAATTATTTTTTCCAACCATTTGAAATACTTGCTTAAACGCGGACGGACCAGGCTTAATGTTTTGGAGTCTATTATGGAAGTGCTTTGCTCGCTCAATATTTATTGTTTCTTTAATTATTGTTTTTAAAAGTTGTATTTGTTTTGAAAGGAGATTGTACTCACTACTGAGGCGGTTTCCTGCTCGATGATATATCTTTTTCAATTCCTTTTGCCATTGAGATTTCAATTTGTATAGCTTTTTGGCGTGATCTGATAATGGGAACCTCTTGTTTCTTAACTCTGATCTTTCAGAATGGGCTTCATGAACAGTCATAAAAGTTGCGTTAAATTCTTCAATACTAGCATCTACCTCGTTGTTTGAAAGATTCCTGTCTGTAGGAGGCATGATATTAAGCGTGGCTGCTTCCATGTCGCGACGAAAAAGATTCCAATTCGTGTTTTTGTATTTAGTAAACATATATAGAGTCCTCAGTATCATATTAAAGTTATTAAGTTTAAGTTCAAGTTTCAATGGAAAGTGGTCCGAAAAAGTTGGCAAGGTGGATAAAGTGAAATTAGGTGATACTTTATCTATAATATTTTCGCTCAACAGGAAGTGGTCCAAAAAGGACGATGATCTTGGAAACGACGGATTTGAGTCACATATTCCCACTACATCCATAGAATTATCTTGGAGTCAATTATGCAGGATTTTTCCATTATTATTATCTAAAGTATCTCCCCATTGAGTATTTTTTGAGTTAAGATCTCCGCCTAAGATAAATCCATCCCAATCTTGTGCCTCTTGTAGGAGTTTATTTAAGCTTCACGTAAGAAATTGCGCAGAGATATTAGAGGGAGTGTAAACTGAGCCGATAATTAAATTTTTTGTTGTGTTGTCAAAATTTGTCTCAATTTGAACAAAAATAGCGTTAAATTTTATATCATCTATATAAATGCGTTTGTATAGAAGAGATTTTTTAATTATAATTGCTACTCCGACTGAGGAGTGATCATATATAAAATTGTAGCCATCTATATAGACTTTTCGGTTGCCAAGATGACACTCTTGAATCAATCCGAAATCAATATTGTTGCGAATCAAGATGTTTTGGAGGTCAATTTGACGACTGACGTCTTTCAAGGACTGAACGTTAAAGGTAAGAATATTTATGAATCTATTACCCATAAGTTTCTCTTACTTTTTTGAGCAAACGCAAAAACTCTACCTTTGCGTCCTTTTTTGGCATATTTTGAAATTCCGCAAGAAATACATTTATTTCTTGCTCGAGTGTCATCTCCTCGGGCTCAAGGAAATAATTTGCAAGTTTTAGGAATTCATTCACAATACCTGGCTTTTGCTGCTGAGAGATTTGCGGCTGAAACAGGCTCGCAAATGTTTTATTCGGGGATCTAAATGAGGATGTTATGGCACGTTTTACATTGGCCGATGCTGCTTCTTTGCTTTCCTGAGCTTTTTGGATGCGTTCTCTTCTATTTGCCAAGTACTTTTTGAATGCTGGACAGCCTTTCCAGTTAGCTGGGTGTCCGGCTTCATTGCAGTTAACGCAGTGTGGCTGAGAAGATTCAGTTTTAGTGCGAAGGCATTCACCAGGAGAATGTTTCTTGTCACATTTCACACATTTTAATTCGGACGCACAGTTTTTGGATACATGGCCCCAACGCTGGCATCGGTGACATTGGATCTCTCTTTCCTTTTTGTGTGGTTTTTCCCACTGCACTGTCTGATTCAGCAGTTCATGAATGTGTGACACATCTTTTAGTGTTTTGCCCGGAAGCAAAGAGACCAAGAAGAGGCCAGTTTCGTAATTGTTTTTAATAGAAAATGTAGTAGTATATTTTGTCACCTTCGCTACTGCATCTGGTGCAGCATTGTCTAGAGCTACTTTCACCCGGTTTGTGTCAGTGATATGGTACAGACCCCTCAGAACCAACGATACTTTTTTTAATTCCTTTGGTGTGAAGGTGTGTGCTGAAACTGATTTATCTCGCAAAATTTTTATCATCTCCGTATGAACCACGGCGTCAGAAAAATATAATTTGCTTTTTCGTCTGTTGATGTTTTTAATTTTGAAGTTGATTTTTGGAGATTTAGCTTCAAGTTGGTCTATTAGATGTTGTATATTGACGTCATACAATATTATTGGCGGGCACCATTTGTTCTTTGCCGTTGCTGTTGTTGCAGTCGAATTGGGTGCAGTGCTCTTCGTTTGCCGGGGACTGGCTTTACGTTGAACATTTTGTATGTCTATGTCTGATCATTGGGATCATACGCTAGATCAGCTAAATCAATATTTGTGGTATTTGTTATACCTTCCAGACGTTTTCGTTTATATTCATTACCACTTTGTAACACAGGAAAATCTTCCACAGCGTCATCTTCCATTGCCAGATGTATTTAATGGGTATCCCAGTCCACCTAATTGTGGATACACTACCCGAAAATGTAGAAAAATTATAAATTTTTATAAAAAATATTGCGGCAAAATTTTTTGCTTTTAATCGCTTAGTTGCTCTTCTTCTTCCTTCCTCACTCATCAGCTGTTGGTTGGTCCTCCTCTCGTTTGTTTTGATTTCTCGTTTGCTTTGACCTCATTCGTAAATACGAGGTTTGTCCTCGTTTCGTTTGCTTTGATTTCTCGTTTGCTTTCTCCTCGTCTCGTTTGCTTTCAACTTCATTCGCCAGGTTGGACCTCGGCTCGTTTGCTTTTACCTCAGGTTTACAGGGTTGTAATTAGCAAACTCTGAATGTGAGCTGCCCTTGCTACTCTCATCCTTTCCTTAAACCTCATTCGTAAACAATCCAACTCCTTTTTAGTCTCCATCCCACCTCATTCGTAACTTTCCGTCTTCTTTTTTGACTTCTTCTTTATCGGGCATTTTGTCTTATCCCATCCCATTCGTAAAGGTGGAACGTTTTTCAATATTTCTTTCTTTTCTGCAGAGACTTTTTGGACTGAACACAAAGGACGCAGTTTTCCACCAGAGTGACTCTCAATGACTCGATGTGCAACGTTAACAGTTATTGTTTTGTTTGTAAAATAAAATTGTTGTGAGTTATTAATAAAATACAATATATAAAATTTATGGATCTGAATCAGGTTCATTGCGATTTTGAAAATATTGATTCACAAAAGAACGACGAAGATTTCAAATTCTATTTATCTACTCAAACACAGTAACATATTCTTATCTGTTCTTTTTTTTAGCTGCACTTGCATTTCGTTACATGAAATGTAATCGAGTCACTCATTGTCGTTGTCGTCGGAATACACTGAAACCCACCCATAATCCAGAATGTCTAGCAACAGCAACTACGAACGAGATAAGATTTTCAAGTCATGGTCCGGAATTAGTGAGCTGGCTCTCATTAAGGAGGTAGCCACAAAAGGTGAACATATAGACTTGTGCATTTCATATTGGGCCAGGAAAAGAAAAATGCCCATCAACGATTACGAGTTGTTTTTCCATGACATCGTTCAGACTTATGTGGCACGCCTTCTAAATGAACGACTGGTGTGCAAAGCAGAAATAGTCCTTCGAAACGTGCATCGGGACGTGAAGTGTTTCTATTACCAATTTGCATGTGAATGCAATGATTCGGAATTGCGAGAAATGCTTTTGGACCATTTGCGAAAAAAGAACCCCGACAAATTTGAGAGCGATATGCAGGACTTGCAATTTCATTGGAGCCTACTGGAAAAACTTAAGAAGTCCGATGTAATTATGGCCGATGTAAAGAAACACATGAAGCGTATAAATTTGGAATCCCTAATGGCATTAGACAGTGCGACAAAGCAACATATTATGATATCGCTGTACTTTGAAACACGCAACGAAAATTTGTTGCAGTACATCAACAAGTTTGTCCTCTGGAATTTCTTGATAGAAACAGGTCAAACAGAGGAGATAATATCATGGTGCAAGTTGCAGATACAGCCACAAGAAACGATTTCGTTAAACTCAAATCTTTCCGTCTTGGAAGAGAAATATACACAATGGTCCATTGAGGCAGAAATGTACGAATATGCAGTTCGATCCCTTGCCAATAAAAAGGATGAAGTTCTTCGTAACTTATTTGCATCGGCGGGATATTTTTTTCCTGATGAGAGAAGCCATGTGGAAACTGTATTGCAACGTATATGTATCAGCCACAGCATTCACAAAAATCGTGATTGCATCAGATCATTGCCAATTGGTCAATATATCTACGAGCGCGGGTTCTACCACCTTCTATTGAATGAATTTGTTACAGTGCGACAACTTGAAGAAATGTTTGAAAGTATAAGCGATAATAGGGATATCCTTAGTCTTATAATTACATTAAAAACAAATAAGCTCGAAAATCTCGAGGGATTTAAAAAGGTTAGTATGACTTTAATTATAAACTTTATGACTTTAATGTAAAATCATTTTTTAAAAAACCAAATTATTGGAACTTCCACTGAAATCTACATAAAAATTCCAAATTGATGTCTACATTTTATCCTGTAAACTGTGTTTTACTACATCAAAAATAAAAATATGAAATTATATATTGGTATACATATATTGTGTGTACCCTACACAACTATACAATACACCCCGTTCCTTTTCTATTTATAATAATTTATACTCAAAGTACAGGTAGCAATTATCGATAGGTCGTTAGAAATTTGGAATGAATTTGCCTGTAACAAGGGATATTGTTTTTAATGAATTTTCTTTCTTTCTTCTTAGATTGTTTCCAGTACCACAAAATATCTGGAACATATTGATTCAAACGAATGCAATAAATGGACATTGGCGACACTTTTTGATTTTCTTACCAATCAACCGTCTTTGGCAAATTTACACTGTTCAATATCGTCGGGTATTTTGAAATCGTTGTCCTATCTCAAAGTGGTTTTGCATCATGAAAATAACAATACGGCCGTAAATCCGCAGAGTATACCCACGATCTATGACCTAATAAAAACATTCAAAGGTATCGATGTGCATCGTTTGTGCAAAGATGCTAATACGTTTAGCAAAAGTCGCAATAGCGATGTTGGGCCAGCGAATAGAAACAACCATCGTTTGAATTTTGTTCACTATATTAAACAATCGAGGAGCGCCTATGCCCTCTACCTCATGTTTGTAGAGCAACTTCAAAACTATGCACAGATAACTAAAACCCATTTGCTCACAACGTGCGAAAGTGTTTACGAGTTGGCGTTACAGACACCCATTGCCGATTCGGATGTCATTAGCCATTGCATTGCGTTTTGTGAAATGTTGGGCTTCGACACTCAGCAACTGAGATGTGTTCTGAGACTTCGTCGGTGTTTGCAGCATGCACACTATCCGAACGTATGTCCCGACAAGAAAGGCCTTGATTCAGTAATTTTTGAGGCTGAACGGTTGCTGTTGGATAAAATGTCCATTGAAGATGATACAAACATATTTCCCCTTATAGAATACAACACAATCATGGCATGCAAAGCCATCTGTCCGAATAGTACACCCAAAGAAAATGGATCTTTGATAATGCAAGGTTATGCAACTCGCAACGACTATTGGCACTTGTTGGTTTTATTACACTATTTTGAAATACCTTTGGAGCAGATCAAATCGCTTGTGAAATATTTCAAGATTCCCTCAATGGGAGACCACTTTTTGAGGGCATTATCTTCATTTACCAATAACAGTTCTGAGGGCCACACCATGAAGCGACGTTCGAGTGTAACAAAACGTCAGCTGCAATCCAACAGGCAAAAAAAGTCTACTGGAGATAGACGGGCGATTAACACATCTGTAGAGACAATGACATCTTCAATGGCATCCGGAAATGATCTTCCAGGTGCTGGGAGTGGTTCGATGTGCCAAAATAAAAATATATTTGCTGATTGTACCAATGGTAGCCCCGACATATTCGCTTTGATTTTGTTGAATTTGAACTCTTGCTATCCCTGTACAGAACCGGTCCTGGATGTGTCTACATTTCTACAACACTTGCAAAGTAGCAACGCCGATGGCAAGGACTCTGCCTCAGCTATTGTCAACTTTCTAAGAACCGCAGTAGAACAACGATTGCCTATAATGGCTGTATTGGCCGCCTCTATAGTTTCTGGTGACACCAATGGGGCACACGTGGAATGGTGTTGGTTAGTGTGGTTGGCAGTCACAACAGATCAATGGAGCCATCTCCAACGGTTGGCCAATAGCGTACAGGAATTTCCCTGGAATCTCATGGACCATTTGGTTTCTCAAAATCAGATTACGGCAATTGTCCGAAGCTTTGAAATTTTTCTTCCGGATAATGGACTGATTCATCTATTTCGATTCCTGCAACTATCGACCCAAAATGAATTCGGTGAAGTAAACGTCCATGAGCTGCGTTTGTATTGTTTGGCATGGAGTAATGAAGAAATTCGTTTGCCACTAAATTTCCGACCTCAACGTGAAAAGCTGATGAAACGCACAATACGTCTGCTATTGTTGCACACCCAGAGTAACTTTGAATCCGCTGTCGATCAGCTTAAATTTCTCAGCTGTGTATGCAAGTCGGGTCTGAGTGATATTACCGGACAACTGGACTTTTGTCTGTTAAAACAATTCTGTGATATTCTAATGACTGCCAATGGTTCGATGACTCAACGTTTTCCTTTGAATTTCATCCAGTTGCTACACGGCGAACAAGCTGATGCCAAGGAATATGAGCGAATTTTGAACTGTGTATTAGCGGCGAGAGAGTATGATATTGCCGTACGTCTAGCTTCGTTACTGCACAAGCCCATCAGTGACATAATCTATAGTAAATGGGTGTCTTCCTTGGAGTCCCAGTTGGAAGTCCCGCCATCGGGTAAATTCGATAATTATATATTTCCATTTGAGCAATACGAAAACGAAGTAGCGGCCCATTCTCTACCACCAGAAACGTTAGTGAACTTCTTGCTTTATGCCTCAGCCCATTTGCCAGATCACGCTTACAAATCGCGCTACACGGTTTTGCAAAAGGCCTTAAACGTCATTAAACATCACCATCTATTTCCGAACGAGTCATTCGACCGCGATCAAATAGAATACGATATGATTGTGAACTATCTGTTGCTGGACGAGGTGGAAATCGCTGAATTGAGATTATATCACTCTGAGTATTACGAAGAGATCATGCTTTCCGAAAGAAGGGTTCTCTACAAAACGTTTTTGGAACTGAAAGAATTAGCCGGAATCGAGGATTTAAATATAAGTAATAAGATCGAATTGAACGATTTGCAGACCAAACGGTTGGAATCATTGTTGCACCGCTTACTGGATGAGGGTGATATTGTGGAGGCCTTACGCCTGCAGGAATTGTTCGATATAAGGCCGTTGGATTTGCGCTTTATAGTGTTCTGCATGGCATTGGCTGAATCCATGTCGACGGTTTATTGTATGTCGGCCGATGAGCGCCAGTTGCTGAGTGTTGTTGAGCGGTCGTCCTTTTCCAAATTCACCAAGAGAACGTTGTGCTCTGCACCAGGATTAGGAGGAACTGGCGGCAGTGCTGGTGCCTATCTTTCCGATAGTTGTTCGACGCTGGAGTTCGAAGAAATTCCATCGAAGGAGAAACAAGAAACACTGACAATACTGCAGGGCATTGCATCCAAGTTAAAGTATGGAGTGAATCTGGCAAGGCGCATCATCAGCTGTTACCGAGCCGCCATGTATCTGGACAAGGAATATGTCGATGTTTTACGCACCAAAGATGTGCACATTCTGCTGCAGAGTATAGCCGAGGAGGGATGCTTGCATCGTCTCTTAGTGGTCAGCGACATCCTAACATCGACACATATGGAACCGAAGGAAATAGCAGAACTCTTGGCATTTGAAATAACCACTGCCATTGTAAGGCCACGATTCTATATATTTAGTCCAGATCAACAAGGTAAGACTTCATTTCGCAATGCCGATCTCTGGGGTTACAATATCGATCGTGATCTACATTTGTTTTTGGAACTAACCCCAGACCGTACACAACTTGGTGCTTGTCTATTGGAATACTGTGATGCCTTAAAAGCCTATCGTAAATATCAGGACAACAAACCCTACAATTCCAATATCTATTTTGATCGTCTGGCGGAAATTATTGCTCGCTACGGGCTGCCAAACAACTGCGGTAATGCCAATAGCATCAATGCATCGGAGATTACATCGACTATCTCGAATCAACCCCATCCGCCTCAAGTCCTTTCGCATAAAAAACAAAATATTATTTACGTGGAACTCCTGATCAAAGCTCATCAAGCCTTCGTACACGAATGCTCCATGGAGGGAATCGCAAATGTGCTGAATCGTGCCAAAGCCTTAAATAACATTCTGGCCCAAGCGAAATCCTGGTCGCTGATAGTGCGTATGTTGACCGGCATCGGTCGTTATCGGGAAATGTATTTCTGTTTCGATACACTGATCGAAAACGAGCAGTTTGAATCGTTGCTCGGCCAATTTGACGAAGAAAAGACAATTGGTTTACGGCAAGCCATTTTATCATATCTACGGGAATATTGTTCCCCACAGCAGGGGAAGGAACTGTTCAAGTTAGCTGCTTTGCACTTTCTGATGTACAAGGATCTGGCTGAATTGTGGGATCAAGACGCTGAAGAAATTCAAATGAATGTCGATAATACAGCAAGCTTATCGGATGATGGCGATATAAAGAAACTGCGTTGTTCGCCTGAACTGATCGCTCAACTCAATAAGTCGCTCGAATATTATGTGCATGCAGCTGAAAACTATCTGCAGGATAATAAATTATTGTTGGCCCAAAAGAGTGCTGCCAAAGCTGAATTGACTGCGATGCAAATCGATTTGGTCAATAAGGGTATGGAAAAACCGGCAACATCTTCGGGAAATTATTTGTGCCCATGTGTTATTCAGCTGAAGTCTCGACAAGAATTTAAAAATTTAGTCAACGACACATTAAGGTAAGGAAATCGTTAAAATTACTTCGTAAAATATAAATTAATTTAGAAGTAAAAAAAGAGATTTTTTGCTGCGTAAAATAAAAACTACTGTGAATTTTATTTTCGATATTTATCACGTTCTCAACTCTGTTTCATTTTAGTGTTTCACAATCCTTAATACTTAGCCGTGCCTATGGTTACGATATCAACTGGTCGGAGGCACTTCTATCGCAATACATAATACAAGCAAATAAATCGTATTTTAGTGATTTTCTACAACAAATTGATATCACGGACGATATTATAGAGAATGTCATTAAGGGGCAAGTGTTCAATTATTTTTTACAATTTTTTTCTTTATAATTCAATTATTATTGTTTAATTGCAGATTCCAAGTTTACGGCAAACAGAATCGAATAACTAAGCAAATGGATGAGAATATAGCGCAATTGATTGAGATGGCTTCATCAATTACAATTAAATATAAATTGGCATCGTTGCTCACCCTTAAATCCACCATACTATCCTTAATAAATAGTGAGAGTATACACTTTTTAAGGGACATGAAATTTGGTCGTCGAGAGGAACACCGCAATACTTGATCGAATACATGTAATGTTGATATTTGTAAAACTTCATGAAGTAAAATATCACCCAAAAGTGGAATATCGCAAGAGATTGCCAAGTGAAAATCAAAAGTGGCCTATGCGTTCTATAAAAAATATTATTTACGTGTTAATCCTAAAAGGTGTTGCCGTAATATTTTGTTTACTTTCGACCGAAAGTTTTCTAGTTTGCAAATATTTAAATTTTTAAAAGAAAAATCATTACCAAAAACCATATTACATAGTATTTGGTTAAATTTAAAATACATACATATATGATTGTTATCTATTTACTCATATATTTTTATACACATATATATTATTTATATCCATTAAAACAAAACTAAAAAATTACAAATATTGCAATTTTTATAATCTCTGACATAGTATGAAGGTCTTTGATGTTCCGTAAGTACATATCTCGAATCCAAACGAATTGCGATACATTTACATTGTATTGGATTTCGTTAATACAGTGGGATTAAATTGCCAATTCGATTATGTCGATTGTTGGATACCACAAATTGCTGTTCGTTCAGTTAGTGCATTAGGATTTAATGCACGGATTGAAATACTTTTAAGAGTTTTTTAAGAGCTATCTATTTTTCTAATGCATGAAAATTTAATATTTTATACAAATCCGAGTTAAGACACATATAGTCTGTTCCCTTACTGCAAGAATCTACTAGTTTTTGCCATTGTTTCGATATCACAAAAGAAAATTTCTTTTCGTAGTAAAAATTAGTAGATTCATGCTGTCCCCGAAAAGCACAACTAACTAATGAAAAAAAAGAAATTATTTACAATTTAGTGTAGACATCTTGATTGCATTTCTTTGTGTGGGACGCTGACATCTTTTATTATTGCCACATTTAAATACATTTTGTAAGATACAAAGGGTTATGGTATTTTGTGTGGATAATTATATATTTGCTTTCAATGACCCATTTTTTTTTTCAAAAATTTATGAAAATTCTCAGAAATAAAAACATTTCAAATGATGTCTTGTGGATTTTTATAGAATCAAGTGATCATTAAGATTTTATCTAATCTTATGGTATGTTCCCGTACTGCAAGAATCTACTAATTTCTACAATTTTTTTCTTATTAATATTGAATATGAACTTTCTTTATTTCTATACAAGTGTTTGTGTTTGTACAAATGATGTTGTATTTTATTTAATCAGATCAAAAGAACATATTTATGTATGAGTATATAATTTTATTTCAGCTCTAATTACTCTTTACATCACCATAAAAGGCAGGCAATTCTGATTGCAGCCTCAATAGGCGTACATATGTAACCAAACGCCAGTCTTGAGAGGCCTCACTGCCCTGAACAAATGTTGACATATACGACACCAACTCCTGAGAACCATCCTGATCCAAATCTTCAATAAGCATTGAGTTCTCTTGATTATTTAGATCCGGTTGGCAGACAACGGTTTTTCGATCATTGCGACAGAACTGAACTATATTACTTTGTGAGGTATTCTCGATGCGCGTTTCTGTTCCAATAAATAATACCAGTATTACAGATTCTGTAATCAGTTGCATTTTGTAGTCATTCATTAACAGACTTGGACCCGATGATTTTTTATTCGTCGCATTCGAGGTGGAAGTACTGCGTTTGGAACGGGGAGCTATGACATCGAAATCAAATGAGCTACGTTTATGTATAACGTGTTCGAATGCATCGTACTCCTCCTCATCATGCTTCAGTTCACGTTGATGGCCACTATGACGTTGATTGTCTTCTTCGCTCTGCACATGATTTTGTTTGTAAGTCTTGGAGGTATTGTCTTTGGTCGGACTCTTCGTTGACTTTGATTTCATTTTGGCCGTTTGAGTCTTCTGAGCTGTCTCATTGCCTCGTGGGTTGGCTGAGGTGTGACCACTTGATGATGATGATGATTCACTTTTCCATTTCCAAAACTTCATTACAAATCCCGACATGTTGGGCTTTGTGTTCTTAAAATGCCACTGAGCGGGAACCATGCCGTACATTCCACTGCTGGTAAAATTTCGCACCGTGTATGCCTTTCCATTGCGATTCTCACTTAGAATGAACGTGACATTGCAGTCTTCGGGACATTTGCCCCTATTTTCCACGATAAGTTCACGCCCGTTTAGTGAATAAATATTGCGTTGGGAGTCTATGTCTTTTCGTTGGCCGTAGTGGCGGTGTTGGGATATTTTTGAGGCAGGCACCAGCTTATGTCCCATAAGCGATTTATTTGTTATGAGAGAGAACAATTCGGCCAGCGTTTTAGACCGCTGGGCCTCGGTCTTGTTGTGAATGCAATTGAAAGAAACTGTTTGGCCATTTTCTAATTGTAGCTTACGCACAATATCGCATTCAATAACTTTAAAGCCTTCTCCTATCGGCTGACCGCTGCGTCCAGAAAGAATTCTAAGGAAATTCCGTTGAACCAGCTCACTTTTATTTCCGGCATCACCTTTTCTCGTCGAATGGCGATCTGAGGCTACGCTAGTTACCAATAAAATATCGAAAACTCCATCCCGATCCAAGTCAGGCAATATTATGGGGAAATCCAGGGCATCAACTTTGTGTGGCGAGCGCTCTTTGCAGCGCCAATGCCACTGTCCAGACACAGGATTTATTGCCCCCAGTTCACCATACTCATCGATTATAAGGCAGTCAGTCCGGCCGTTCTTGTCCACATCGAGTAGCGTGCAATCTATGGCCAACGGTTCGTCTTCCATTTCATCATACCATGCTACGGCTCCCGAACTTCCAATTAACGAAATAATACCGTTACGTTTTGAGTTATCCGGCCGGAATTCCGGGAAGAAGGCATCACCACGATACAAAAATATTAAATTGTTTTCCCAGCTGCGAACTCCTTTGACAATGTTCACACCTGCCTTCAGCTCAATTTTCGTATAATTATTTAGCCAGTTGTGTGTTTTGACGCGATCGATGGGTGCCGGACAAGCGCCATCTTCGCTGCACGGTATTACCCATACAAAGACAATTACGGTCAGTACACATAACAATAGCGAGGCAATGAAACAGCATCGTCTTGCCGGCGACATCGGTTCCAGCTGGATTTCCTTTGAACAACCATTTCCGCCGAGTATAGCCACATTATCTGCATCGGTTTGATTGCGCTCGTCGTATTCGTTGCTAAAACTGGAAAAGTTATTACCCGAATCGCAAGGACCGCCACTGTCGGATGGCATGCCTACGTCCGACATCATAACTGATCGTAAATAGGTGTTCTGCATGCTGCTATTGTGTAAGTTGTCCATTTTATGACCGTTGACTACAAAATACAAATTCATATAAAAATTAGTTAAGAAATTATATAAATATGTACGTATGTAAATAATGCATGTGTTTAATTTTAACGATATTTGTCGGTAACACAAAAAAGTTGTTAGAGAATTGCACTACAGAAAATATTAATATTTTACGAGAAATATTGAAGAGACCAATTCATAATATCAAAAAAAAAACTTTTTTTGATATTTTCTAGATTTGGATTTGTTAGTTCGCCTGAAAAGAAGAAAACGACAACCGCAGTAAAGTCGCACTTAAAGTAGAGCGGTATCCATTTCGTAGTTTCAAAAGTTAAGTTCAGTTGAAATTCTTACATTGAAAAAATGGATCGCTTAACTATTTCCACCACAGAAATAGTATCAGAACTAACTGAAAAAAAAAGTGATTCTGCCACAGACACGTATCGTGCAAAATTTTCTTCAGCGATGAAACACATTTCCCACTCGGTGGGTATGTTAATAAAGAAATTTGTGATATTTTGCGTTCTGTTCCAGAATCTCAATTCGCCGCCTGTGTCGCTGCCGTAAGATATGCAACATTATACAAGTATATTAAAAATACAATATACAGTGACAAAGTTGTCCATAGTTCTGGGCTGATAACTAAAAACACATAAGGTCGAAAAAAAATTATTGAAAGCTATTCATTATACATAGACTATGTTCTAAATATAAATTCCCCAACAACATCCCCTAAAAAATAAATGCATACATACATGCACACATATGTGTTTACATCTTTAAACAACCAATAACACCGCATACTGTGTAATAAAGACAAAAACAACATTCAAAACATTAAAAAACATACCTATAATTTTGGAATCTGTATTCTGTAATTGAGAATTTTGATATAAATTCCTTTCCAACTGACGTTGACGTTCAATTAGCAACTTACGACGATTTTGTTGGTATGATTTTGGCTGCAAATTTAAAGTGTTGGGCGGAACTCTGCCCTTCGCCTTTAAATTTAATTGTTGTGGTTGTTGCTGTTGTTGTTGTAAGAACAATTCTTGTTGCCTGCGGATCTGGTGATGTTTTGTGGAATTATGTATCTCTTCCTCAGATTCTGAATCGGACATTGCCTGGTTCAATGGAGCATAGATGCCCTGATGTTGTGGCGTTTCCATTGACAACATTTTAACTAAAAATAAAAAAATTGGAAATTAGAAGATTCATAATCGGCAAGTGTGTATACAATTGTGAAGGTGGAAAAATCAATAGTATTAATATACATATATTTTCTTTCTACTCACTATGAGATTAACAAATATGTTGCGTTGCTTCAGAATCATCCACATATTTTTTCGATTTAATGCATCAATTGTATTCAGACGTTTTGGTATTCGAATTTTCTAATGTGTTTTCGCAGTAACACTTTCAGTTACAGATATTTGCTATTTAATAGATTCATGCACCTTTTAATGTAGCCAAAATACGAAAATATGGGAGCGGAAATGTATGACGGTAATTTTATACACAATTCCATGAATGGTTGTATATTTATGGCCTAAAACATACAACCAAATGCAACTATGTTGTTATAACAAAAATGAAGGAAGGTGGAGACTTCAGCTTTTACGTATGACAATCGAAAGGTATTTTTGCCGCCAAAAAATCAATTTAGGGTTCCCTAAACCCTTTCTAAACGAAAATGTATTCGAATAAAAGGGTAATGAATTCGTTAATTCTCTATTTTATAGATTTCTGATGGAAATATTAATAATAAATTCCGCTCTCTTCGATATAAAATTTTCTACGGCAAAACAATTCAGAACAGTTGTTTTCTCATTATGTTTAGACGTTTTAGTAATTTTCGTAACTGGTGATGAAGCAGAAATTTTGCTAATTATCTTTAACTTCTACTAGTTACCAAATCATGTTTTAAACTGTACCCTGCCTGCGTTCGCTAGTAAAAATGTTGGCATATTTATTATATAGTCAGCTACAGGGTGGCCCAAAAAAGACTGAAGGACTTAAGATGGTTATATCTTTTTTGTTTTTAATAATTTTTTATTTTTGTCTTTTGCAGGTTATTCACTGGTTTTTTGAAATGTGCAGAAACGCGTCAAAATCATTGAATTTTTTTTATTCTTCTGGTCAATTATTACAACTCAACGAAATTATCGTCGTCATTTATATGTCCGAACAGCATCCAGTCACTACATGATTAGGAACTTATGGGTCGATAGTTTAGTGGCGTTGCCAGTTGCCAAATTTGAATTATGAATGGCAACTGTTGTCAACTTCAGTTGCTTCAAATAGAATTTTTCGCCAACCATTTATTTCTGGTTGCTGTTTAATAGTTGTTTAGCAATAAGAACTGAAATTTGTCCCATAATGGTTAAAATTACTACAAAGTGGCGAACATCTTTTGGGCCCATGATATGTACATATGTGCCATCTATACATCCGACGACCACCGGATGTATAGATGATTTCGAATAAAAAAAATATTCTTCCCTTTTTCCTCCGCTGTTAATTTTAATTTTAAACAATCCAAATTTTACACAGTTTTTCCTCTATTAGCCGGACAACTTCGGTCAAAACCACCAACATTGTGGATTGAAGGCATTGCCATGGGACTTTTGAAAACTTCCCTCCGCAAAAAAACTCAGAGCTGCACCCACTTAAGAGCAGCGTTCGAAAATAAACATTATGGCACCGTTCCATAGTGTTCTGTTCCGTACCAAGGTGGATAGGTATGTTCCACTGTTCGGAACACTAAAAATCGTAGTGTTCCACTGGTCGGAACAATACAAATCGTAGCGTTCCACTTACTTGAACTGTACTGGTAGTGTACCATACACGTCAGTTTTGTTTTTTGAGATAAAATGATGAATTTTGATCACAACGACCATGATTTTTCCCATAATATTTAGAGATCTCCTTGTAAAATGTTAGTATTCAATATTTGATGATTTGCTTATTCATGAAATTACGCGGATATGTAAAAAGAGTTTTATGATTTTGGGATAAATATTACAAAACCACATACAGATACAATATAAAAAACGAATTTTATATATCCACTAGCATAGGCTCGCTACGTCGTTAGCGGATATTTTTATAGTTAAAATAAATATAATTTAATTTAGCTACACAATATAACTTAATATGGATTTATGAATTTCTAAGTTTCTACTATAAACGAATAATAATTGGTCCTACATATTCAATTAGTCAGCTTAGTCAGCATTTCATTCGAACATAGGTTTTTGAAGCGTTGATGCACGAATCCTACTAGTAAAACGTACAAATTTTTATATTTTTTGAAAGTGTACTATTTTCTCGATCCTCCCGATGGATGCTTTCAAATAGGACCATAATAGGTTTTTTTTAATTTTTATCCTTTCGTTAATTTAAAACGAATGCCAAATATGTAGTACGTTTTAGTACTTATAGTATGAATTTATAAAATAATGTTTTGCACAATACGACATTTTTAATTACATTGGTAATTGGTTTTAACAGAGTTCTGCCTTTATATTTAAGATTTTACCTCCCACAGAAACTTGTGCTAAAATTAATTTTATAATATCATGCGAGTGACTATCCAATTTTAATAAAACGTTGTGCAACCTATTATCTTTACAAAGCCTGTAGCATGTTCGAAGATGGAACCCATTGGTTCACTGCTTCAGGTAACTCCCCCACAAATGTTCAATATTTATAAATCCAATATCAGGCGAATGTAGTGGCCGATTTGAATCAAAACTTTGCTCAAATTATTATCTTTGCCAAGTCTTCCTTTTCCTTTGGGTCCTCCCCTAAAAAGCTGAATATTTCTGTTTAGAACATATTTGTGGAAAATATTTATATAGAAATGTTTACTGTAATAAGTATTTAATAACTGGTTCCTAATCTTATCCGTTCTACCGTACAGAATATTTAGTATTTATTAGTAACTTTAAGAACAATTTAGTACTATTTAATACGAATTTCCAACACTAACCTACATGCAAAATATCAAGATTCGTCTGGGCGTTGATGATTAGTCAGTAACTTATATCGCAATTATACAGACTATTTTACATTGAGATTAGGCAATGCCAATATCTCTCTTATTAACTCGTTATTGGCGCTGGGAAAATTATATTTTTATTTTAGAAGCCACATACACGAATTCCAAACTCTGTCACTTCTAATCGCTCAATACCCATGTACAATATTTAGTAGTTTCCATGCCTTTTAAATTCTATTTAGTATAAAACTTTATCAATGCACTATTTTTTATATTTAGTATGTTTATATATATATTAATACATAGCATAGTGTTTGTAATAGTGAAATCTCTCACGTTTTCAATTTCTATCGGTTCTTTGTAATACAATGTTTATAACTTGTTAGAACTAATTTAAAAAAAAAATGTTTCCCCATCTTTCTAACAGCTTAAGTACAACTTCCACATACATATTCCTATTTCTTCCATTGTAATAAAATGTCATAGTTGTACTTACAACCGTTCCGGAGTAATACAGGTTTTAGTACCACTTTAGTACTAATTTCCAAAAATATTTGTTTACAACATTCTGTTTGTAACAGCTTAAGCTACATGTCAAATTTCAGATATATAATCCTATTTGTTACATTATTATATAATATTTAGTACATTTTAGTACCTTCAGTACTAATTTCCAAAATGTTTTCACCTCATTCTATTGGTAATAGATTGAGCTCCACACGAAGTTTCAGATATACATTTTTACCGATTCCATTCAAATGTAATGTTTAGTACTTTTTAGTACCTCTTAGTACTTAGTACTTGACTAATCGTAGGCAAAGCTGCATACCAAATTTCAGAAATCTACTTCCAACCGTTCCGGCGTAATATAGTTTTAGTACTTTTTAGTGCCTTTTAGTACTAATTTCTGAAAAATATTTTAGCACATCATTCTATTTCTAATAGCTTAAGCTACATACCATGTTTGAGATATATGTCTCCACCGGTTCCATTAAAATATAATATTTAGTACAGTATTTTTCGGTTAATTGCACATCAAAATTTGCACAAACGTTCGTTCAATTAACCGAGGAACCAATTATCCGAACCCGCTTAATTGAATAGTTTGTTCAATTACAGTAATCACGTATAATTGGAACTACTAATTTAAAAAAAAAAATCCAATGTCAAATACAAATTACGCTTTCTCGAAGTTTTTCTTTAGCAATAAACATATGTTTTGAATTAGTAGAGATGCCACCTAGTCTTTTTCACAAATTATGTAAAAAAATGGCAGATTATTTTTCAATTATTATTATTATGCAATTAACCGGTGAAAAGTAAAAGGACATTTATTTTTCATGACATGAATTTTGAACCAATTAAACGGGAAATCAATTAACAGGGTTTAATTGTCCGAGAAAATTTACATGTATTTTCCTATGAAATATTTTTTGCCCCATCATGTGGTTCAATTAAGCGTGGAAACCAATTAACCGTAGAGTCAATTAACCGAAAAATACTGTACTTTTTTGTAACTTCTAGTACTAAATTCAAAAATTTAGTACTAATTTACAAAAAATATTTTTGCACATCATTCTGTTTGAAATAGCTTAAGCTACATACCATGTTTCAGATACCTATTTCCACCGGTTCTATTAAAATATAATATTTAGTACTTTTTAGTACCTTCTAGTACTAAATTCCAAAATTTTTTTCACACATACCATTTCGTTTATCGTAAGCAAAGCTGCATACTAAATTTCAAAGTTCTAAACCTAATCGTTCCCCCGTAATACAGTTTTTAGTACCTTTTAGTACGAATTTCTAAAAACCCCGCCTTATCACACGCCTACTCACCAAACCCCACCTACATGCCAAATTTCAAGTTTCTAGCTTTAGCCGTTTCTTCTGGGCGTTGATGATCAATCAGTCACTTATAACGCAACTCTTTTATATATATAGATTATTGGAATATTCTTCTTTTTATGATTTTTGTACAGGTAGTCTTATGCAATACATTTTTCCGATCAGCGCAATCGATTATCAGCCAAAATGCAATCCAATGAAATTTTCAGTTACGAGTTGGCTAGTCACTAGTTGATGCTAATATAATATTACTAATTTTTAATAAAATATAAACAAATTTAAAAAGGTACTATATTTATTAAATCTATTGAAAAACAATAAAAATATATTTTTTTTCATATAAAATATAAAAGATAAATACATCTTTTTGTTTTCCGACAAATGGAACACTACGATTTTTAGTGTTCCGGTCAGTGGAACACTACGATTTTTAGTGTTCCGACCGCGGTACGCTACGATTTTTTAGGGTTCCGACCGCGGTACACTACGATTTTTAGTGCTCCGACTGCGGTACGCTACGAATTTCGTTGTGCTCCGGAACAGTAACACTAAATTATTTTTTAATGTTTGCGTACCGGAACACTAACGCTAAAATTTTTTTAGTGTTTGTGTTCCTGGTACGGTACGGTACACTACGATAGTGTACCGTTTTTTGCGAACACTGCTTAAGAGAGGAGGAATTGCTGTTGGCCATTGGTCTTTACGGGAACCAGGGTTTAATGATTCAATTAAATACACAACGTCATCTTTTGGTAACCGAGTTGATTGAGCATTTCTCTAAACATAAACATCTACTTACAGTACGGATGGTAGTTCTAAGGGATTGGATTTATCTCTCAAATGCCTTCTAATAGATGCCACCCTTACACATCATTATCATCATCAAAAAATTATTCCACTAAGCTTATCATCACTTAAAATTCGTTTTTCTGAAATATTCTATTCAATTTTTTGTTTGTTTACAACATTTCTAGTTGGAGAAGTGTCAAAACAGTATTATCGACGGCAACTGAGAAAAGTTGATCCTCATAATGTTAAGTTTTATTTCAGTGGCGTTGCCAGTTGAAATCGCAACTGGAGTGTGGTTGCTTTCCATAATCGACCCATTAGTCTCTCTCGTTTTGAGGAATATAGTAAAGATCTTCCAGGAAAAGGAAGAGGTCGATCTGTGCGCAATGAGGTATTCGTGGAGGCTGTACGGTAGAGTGTAAACGAAGATCCATCTGTCTCTACTCGTCGTCGTTGTACTCAATTGGGAATCTCCAGAACATCCCTGCAAAGAATTTTGAAGCGCAGCAACTGCTCCCCCAAGACTATCATACACGCCTGCAATATGCTATTCGAATAATTTCCAGAAATTGTGATTTTGCTTAGCCTCCACGTACACCAGATTTGACCGCTCCAGACTTTTTTGTTGGTCTATTTGAAGGGAGTTGTATATATCAATAAACCCCAAACAATTCAAGAGCTTAATCACAACATTCAAGCAGAAGTAAGCAACTTGGAAGCAGAAACTCTACGGGCAGTCATTTGACAGACAGTGTCAACGTCATTTGACAGAAAAAACAAACAAATATTTTCGAATCCTCAAAATAAAATTTGAAAAACACGATTGAAAATCTATCAAATGTATATTTCTATTGCTTCCACATCTTTCCTATAATTGAGCCATTGCCACTTATATGTGTAAAACATATGAAAATGCAGGGAGCACATTTAATAAAGAACAATTTCAAATTGTATGCGTTCCCAATTTTCCTGTTGGGTGATTTTTAAAAATATAATTTGTCAAATTCATATTGACACTAGTATTAAGTTGGAATCAAATCAGCTGCGGTTTGCTGTTACCTTTTATAATTGTACCATGAATAAATAAAATAAAAAAATAGAGTTTCAGTCATTGAAAAGTTTGTGTTTCTATAAAAGTAAAAATTTTCGATCAACTAAAAATATGTTTTCATCCATTTTCGGAGTTTTCAATTGGCACAGATGCAAATAAAGTCCTTGTGTATTTGGGTAATACGGACGTCCGTGGTACAATTATGCAAGGTAGAGTAGCTTTTGTCAGAAAGGAGACAATAGGTTCGTTCGTTTACTCAATAATTTGTACGAATTTGTACAAATTATTACAAAATGTTGTTCGTTTACCCAAAACTCCAGTAAAAGAGAGTGAATTGAGAGAGCAGATTTGACAGTTGTGTTACTGAGTATTTGCAAATTCTTACAAGGAAAATTTACTCAGTAAGAATTTTCTTGTACCATCAGCTGATATTTAATCAGCTGTTTTGCTATATTTTGTAAACAAACAACAAAATTGTCCTCAACCAAATTGATTGTTTTGTGAATTTTATATTGATTTTGTATTATTAAACATTAAAAAAATTGATGAAGAAAACGCAAGTATTGGTAAACAACATACATTTTCCGCTTGTTATCCATTTTTCTAATAAAAATGCTGTTTTTTTAGTTTGCGCCAATTTGTTTGTTGTTTTAATCAGCTGTGTCGAAACAATCTTATTACTGGATGTTGTTCGTTTACTTTTTGCAGTTTTCTCTCTTGAGAAGGAAAAATTCGTATTTACTCTCTGCAAATTCTTACTGAGTAAATATTACTGGGAAAGTAAACGAACGAACCTAATATGGACAATAATAGCTGTGTCTGTTTACTCGATATTTGGTAACAATTGTTACCAAATGTTCTCTGTTTACCCAAAAATCCAGTAAAAGAGAGTCAAGTGAGAGAGCAAGGTTGACAGTTCAACAACAACAAACTCACTAGAGTTTACTTAAAGAATTTTGTTCAGTAATGGTGTTTTTACACGATATGTATTTTACATATGTGCTGTCACTTTTTTGCATATGGAAATCGAACTCGTCATGTGAAACATACGGAAATTTCAATGTGCCAAAACGATATGCAATTACATATGTATTTTTTTCCGAATAGGACGCGCTCTATTTTCGTATGTGAAACATAAGGAAATCAGATGTTTGAATGAAACACATTGTTGGAAGAAAATATTTCAATTGCAAGTCATAGAAAAGGATGAAAAGGCAACAATTATGAAAGGATGAAAAGGCACCAACAACTCCATGAAGCAAGCTGATTTACTTCAAAATGATTTAAATAACCTTTTTCAATGGTGCGAATTAAACTGTATGGATTTAAACCTAAACAAATGTAAGCATATGTGTTTTTCCAGATCTTCTACTTTAACAAGGCAATACAATATTAATGGTACTGTTTTATCAACTGTAGATTCATTTGTTGATCTTGGTATTTTAATGGATCCAAAATTAAATTTTAATAATCATATCATTTCTATGGTAAACAAAGCCTACGGTGTCTTAGGATTTACAAAACGATGGGCTAAAGAATTCTCTGATCCCTACATTACAAAACAACTTTTTACATCTCTTGTGCGACCCATATTAGAATATGGTTCTGATGTATGGGATCCCCAATATACAATATATTCCGATAAAATTGAATCAGTGCAGAAACAATTTCTAATTTTTGCACTGAGAGGTTTACATTGGAATAGTGATTTAGTGTTGCCTTCTTACACTAGAAGGTTAAAATTAATTCGATTGCCTACATTAAAAAGTAGACGTATTATGTTGAACACTATGATAGTAATTAAAATACTAAACGGTAATATACCCTCAGACTTCCTAATTGCATCCATTAGAATAAATGTTCCTTTTCGATCAAGTAGATATTATCAACCATTATACGTAGATTTTCATCGCACAAATTATTCTATGGGAGATCCACTTAGTAAAATGTGTATTGATTTCAATTCTGTGTATTCTAACGTAGACTTTTGCATGAATATTGAACTAATAAAATCTAATATAATCATATTTTTAAATGAATAATACAACTTAATAACAAACTGGCTGTTGAAGTAGATTTCTGTAGCTGGTTTTCTATCCCTTCTCATATTCCATCATAATGCGGATTATGGTGTGTACGCGATCCCTACGAAAGGGGAGGTCGCCCCCTCTGTCGGCAGGGGTGGGAAAGTGAGGCGTGGGAACGTACGAAAAAAAAATACAAATTATTATTTCGTTTGTAGGTGTTTAATAAAAAAAGATGTAGATTTAAGAAAAAATAAGTGATTTTTTTTTTTTTTTTTTGTTTATAGGTTATGTCATATGTAAAATACATATGCCGATTTGAACACAAAAATAAATGTTTTGTGTACGCCGCTAATTTTGACACACATAAGGAATTACATATGGATGAAATAAGTGACAGCACATATGTAAAATACATATCGTGTAAAAACACCATAAGATTTAGCAAACTCAGCCATTTTGAGATCAGCTGTTTTATGACCAAACACAAAAATTACCTTGTATTAGTCAGTAGTCACACGTGCAAAATTTCATGACAAATTTTCTTCTCAATTTCTTTAAAAATTGCATTGTTGTTTTGACACGCAAATAACCCTTGCATTAAATTTATGAATTTTCTTATTCTTCCACACACTCATTTTCTCGTTTGACGATTGTTCATGAAAATTAAAAATGGAATTAAAAGAAAAAATCTTAATTATAAAAGGAAGTTTTGAATTACTCGAAGAAGCTATAGCCGTAGAATGAAGACCTGGGGGGTTACTCTGTATTGCGATGCGTGAGAAAAATTGTAACGCATCGCGTAATTGGTACTCTCTAATTCGTTTTCGTATCTCCTTTCGCATCTACTTTACGCAAATGTGGCATCACCGCACTCTGTAATACGAAAACGCATGTCAAACTCGTTCGTTAAGCGCAAATATCTTGCGTTAACAAAATAGCAAACGCAAAGGAAGCGAAACATATAAGTAAGCTCAATTAAAGGTTTTATTTATATATAAATTGTAAATTATTTTAAGTAAAAGGCAAAAAAGTCACAGTGGCAGACTCAGCAACGTCAGTTCCTAACTTCAGTAGATTTTATGGGGCAACACAGTGATTTGGCAAAGGGACAGTTGCAGAGTTCAAATTCGAAACAACGCGCCAACAATTTGTGGACAAAACTGTCTGATGTCGATGGTTGGAAAAAGTAATGTATTATATTTTTATATAATATGTGAAACTATGTGTGCATATTTACAGGTTGGTGTTGATAACCACCTTGTCCAAGCAATTTCAAAGCAGCGGCCTCTTTTATTGGAGTTGGAATTGTTGTGGATCTATTTGGAAAGACGAGCGTTTAATAAATACATAAACGAATCTTTATTGGGACGAACATTTTGTATAAATCTATTAAAATTAAATATTTGAAAACGTTTGTCACATAATTCGTACTTCTATTTTAATACCCGTGGTCACTTAGGGAGATTATATTTGATCGATCTCATAAAATTCTTTTTTTGTTTTAATTCGTTCATCATTTTTGTTTCAAAAAATACTCGTACCACACAAAAAATATGTGCTTATTTAAAATTTTTTGACGTTTCCTTTTGTCATTCTTCGTTGTTGTTTACTTTGTGGCGACAATGTTGCCCTATTTTCGAATTAGTTTGCGAATGCGTTTGCGCGAGCGTTACAGAGTACCAAATTGTACTTTTAACGCATTTAGCTTTCGCATCGCACTTGCTTTCGCAACGCAATACAGAGTAACCCCCCTGTTATGTAGTTTTTTCTCGCAAAAGGTTTTAATTTTAATAACTGCCTTGATGTTTGTTTGCCGACAGAAAAAATAAAATGAAAGAAAATGCAAAACTTTTCTGCAGCCAACTTCAGTTGTTTACAACGAATAACGAAACAAAAGAGAATTGCGGAGTACAAGTATGTATGTACCCCCTTTTATTCCTCTCACCTCTTTCGCCCATAAACTCAATTTACCACTAAATTTGCCCGTGTGACTACTGACTTATTGTACCATGATCGTATCTAATTTATTGCGCGCCGTAAAAAATACTCACCTCACCTTTATAGGGTTTGTTACAGCCTTACCTAATATTCAACACAAAAATTACCTTGTATTAGGCTGACTTCCAAAATGTATCAATGTAATGTTTGTATACAATAATACTACGGTATTTAAACTTCGTACACATGCAAAGTTACTAAACATCGCAACTAGGAATTTTGCAAACATTTACAATATAAAATGAATGTGATGCAAAGTATCACTAACATATCAGCTGTTTTATGAAATAAACAAATATACATTTATTTGTTACGCATATTAATACATTTACTAAAGTATTTTACTAAAATTACTTTTGTTAATCTGTCATTAACTTTTTTTCTTTGGATATTTCATTTTGTGCTCATAAACAATGCATCAACAATAAAACCGATGCCTGATTGCTGTTTAACTGCGTTGCAAATACGAGGCAGCGACATTTTAAAATAGAATGCAATGTAAATAGGTTCGTTCGTTTACTTTCCCAGTAATATTTACTCAGTAAGAATTTGCAGAGAGTAAATACGAATTTTTCCTTTTCAAGAGAGAAAACTGCAAAAAGTAAACGAACAACATCCAGTAAAAAGATTGTTTCGACACAGCTGATTAAAACAACAAACAAATTGGCGCAAACTATAAAACAGCATTTTTATTAGAAAAATGGATAACAAGCGGAAAATTGATGTTGTTTGTTCCCCATAAACATTTAAAAGGGTTGTGACCTGTTATTCCTGTATCTGCAATTGATATGGGGGTGGACATAACCGATGGTGTTCCAGACATGTTAGGGATGCTCACTTTTTTGTTTCGATTTGGAACCTAAAAAATCGTTCGCCAATTACTCTTATTACTCTTATTTTTAAATACTTGCGTTTTATTCATCCATTTTGGTATTTAATGATACAAAATCAAAATAAAATTCACAAAACAATCAATTTTCTTGAGAACAATTTTTTGTTTGTTTACAAAACATAACAAAACAGCTGATTAAATATCAGCTGATGGTACAAGAAAATTCTTACTGAGTAAATTTTCCTTGTAAGAATTTGCAAATACTCAGTAACTCAACTGTCAAATCTGCTCTCTCAATTCACTCTCTTTTACTGGACTTTTGGGTAAACGAACAACATTTTGTAATAATTTGTACAAATTCGTACAAATTATTGAGTAAACGAACGAACCTAATATTTGGTACTGTTGCATTATGAAACATGATGCTTTGTTCGAGTGCAAATCAATTAACATTTTGGAAGTCAGCCTTATTGTGCCATAATCGTATCTAATTTATTGCGCGCCGTAAAAAATGCTCACCTCACCTTTATAGGGTTTGTTACAGCCTTACCATGGTATAATAATAAAAGGTAACAGCAAGTGTTGTTGTACAAAAAACGATACAACAACCACATGGAAATTTGTTGTTGTAAGTTCTACTAGTGTCAACTCATTTGACAGAAAAATGTAAACAAACAAACAAATTATCATCAAATTATTTTTATTTTGAAAATGGAATATTTTCGAATCCTCAAAATAAAAATTGAAAAACATGAATGAAAATCTATCAAATTTATATTTCTATCGCTTCCACATCTTTCCTTTAATTGAGCCATTGCCATATATATGTGTAACACATATGACAATGCTGGGAATAGCGAGTAATTCCTCCAAGAAAGATTTGCTTCCTCAAACTTTCCCAGCAGGCAGATTGAGTAAATTGAATACGGGAGCACATTAATAAAGAACAATTTCAAATTGATTGCGTTCCTAATTTTCCTGTTGGGTGATTTTTAAAAACATATTTTGTCAAATTCATATTGACACTAGTATTACGTTGGAATCAAATCAGCTGGGATTTGCTGTTACCTTTTATAATTGTACCATGCAGCCTTACCTAAAATTCAACTAGCTCGTTCGACGTTTTTCACAACAAAAGTAGAACACATGTATTTATATGAATGTTACCGAAATACGTCGAACGTACAAAATTTCAAGTTGAACAATTTCAACTTTGACAGAACGTATTTTTCATTTTTTTCTTTTGTTGAAAACAAAACATTCTGGAAATTTGAAATTTTGAATGGAAACTAAAAATATGTGGATTAATTTAATAAATTTTCAATTTTGTTTTGCGGTTTGTATTATTTGCTTGAAGATATGGATTCGACGTATTTGGGTAATACACAACATTTTGCCATAGTGGGGAAGTTGAATATTTTTATTATTTGGACACATTTTGATTTTGATCTGTTGGACGTAATTGGGTAATACGGCTGTACAAAACATTTCGCCATAGTGGGGAAGATGAAATATAGGTAACGTTGTTATACCCAATGCGTATTTGGGCAACATTCATTAAACTGTTTTTAACTTTTGAGGTGAATAAAATCGTACGCATACGCATGAATTTAGGTACGACCCTTGAAAAACCATAATGTCCAACAAAAATTTTAATAGTAAAAAAAAACATATTATTAATATGATGAATATCTTTATTGCATCTATCGCTATATTTATGAGATACTATTTAATTCTAATGACTCTTACTGTTCAGCAGAATCTTCATCCATTACATTGTCATTTTCAACCGTTTCCATATCTTCGTCTCCATCGCCATCCTTTTTATCGACTGGCTTTTCATAGACACGTTCCAATGGAGAAACAACTACTCCGTTCCACACAGACATTTCTTTGACTATGTTCGAGTTTCCTTCAATGCCCAAAATTTGTTTATATCCACCGTGGGCTAGGACACGCAGTAGAGTCTGAGCCGTCATACAACAAGAATCTTGTTCTTCCAGTGTCATGGCTGTATGAACTCTATTGTGACCAGGTTCACAGGGGTCTGTAATGCCTGCTGAACCGGGAAGAAAGAGACCAGCCGATAAGAGTTGGAATACGCGTCTGAAAGCCAAATTAATTGGCAAAGCCTGCCTGGAAGGGTTGTTCATGATAGTGAGATGGGCCATTAAATCCAACATCCAGGGCGATAAAGGAGAAAATGCTTCAAAGCGTTTTGTAAGATCCTTTAAAATGCGAATAAGCACTTTTATTGATGAATGGTGAGCATTCTCTTCGAACCAACGGGTATGTCTTATAGCAGCCAAATGACCATGCATAACCTTGGCCTCTGGAAACATATTCGCTTCGTTTTTCCTTATGTTGGGCGGAATAGTTGTAATCAGTATACGAACTTTAGCCTGCGAATTATAAATGTCAAAACCACGTTCATGATGAGTGGTGACAATTTTATCTGCCTTGGTTAATACTTCAGTTTTCATTGAATTCTTGAGGTCATTTTCAACTTTTTTGGCCAGCTCTTCGCACGCTTCTTTTGTTGGGACAGATTTCATTATAACGACTATATCAGCAACATTATTGCCGGTTAACATAGTACCCTTCTTGAATGATCCAACTTGACGTACTTCTTCCAGTTGCTATAATAATAAAATAGATACCAATAAAAAATTTAGGACAAATTACACTAAACAGGAATTGAAAAACCCGCACCTCACAGAAAATTGTAGCATTTGCCCTTTTCATCAAGATTTCACTTATGTACATTTTTAAAATATTCTCACATTTCATGAAATTGTTCTTAGCCCCATCTCTCAAAATATTTGAAAATTTTAAGATGTTGTAGTAGATCGTGCTAAAAACTAAATATTTTTTCGTCCTTTTCTGAAAGCACTTCCAGTGTTTGATTATTTCTATAAAACAATTTAGGTAGGCGACGAGCGGCCTGTGACTGTTTATTGGCCAGCAAGCTCATCGTGTATTACATTCGATAGTAAGATTCGATGTAAGTTTAAAATTTATAAAAAAAATACAGCTACAAATTGAGATTTGGGCAAGTCATAGAAGATTAGACTGAACGGAGGAACATATTTTAAAATTTTATCTGAGAGGAAATCCATACTTCCGGAGATATGAGCCTCCAGAGTTCCCTGGGACCCTTGAATTTACCCCACTTTTCTATTCATATCGGCAATACGGGTAAAAGTGATTTTATTCTATTATCGAAGAAATCCATAATTCTGTGATATGAACCTCCGAAGTTCAAAATTAATTTCGAATTTTTTACTGTAATTAAAATCGTGGTAATCTGGTCTAAGGGACTAATTATGCCAAAAATTTCAAAACAGACACTAATACGGCATTTACATTAGAACATTTTACCGGGTTAACCTACACTATGAAGATTTATTTGACATATATACAATGAAATTGATAATTTAAACCCACTGGGTTAGCGAAATCCGATAAAATGTAAACGCCGTATAACAGCCCTTAAATTAGACTCAAGTCTAATGTCCATTCAAATGAAAATAAACCTTCCCCAATTACTTAAATTTCCGGAAAAAGGTCTCTCGAATCATTTTGACACTTTTGCCCTGAGTAGCCCTAGTTGAGTTGATTTCAGTGATATACATTTTATGTGGTGAAATGCATACTTCCCAAGATGTGGGCCTTGAAAGTTTGGAGCACATGTTGATTAATCTATGTCTGGGTTATTACTAACAAGGTAAAAAGGGTATATTTTAAAACTTATGAAAGCTATGTTTATCTTCTATAAAAATAATATCACTCTAGTATTCCAAATACGTAAATTATATCAGATCAAATTTACACCATCAGACAATTGCCAATTATAAAGCACTTACACATTTGTCAAAGTCTCCTGGAGCCACAATCAAGTTATCCAATACAGCCTGAACCTTAGAAACCAAATTCCCTACCGACGTTTGTTCGGCAGGTGTAGGACTAAGATCCTGATTCCGCTTGAGCAATGCCTTTAAATAAATTAGAAATGAAAAATATCTTTCATTGGTATACACACATAAGAATACATACAGCAGTTAAGGCAGCATCATCGACAGCCGGCGAAACTTTCGGGAATACAACTTCAGCTAATGTCAGGTCAAACGGGTGTCTGGGCACGAATGTTTTCTTAAATGGTGGTCGTATTGGACCACGCATAGGACGGCCACCACGAATGCCACCTCGCACCATTGTTTTCTTCTTTAGTTTATTAATTTTTAGACCTTTTTTAGAAATACGACCGCGTCCAATAGCTCGCAAAATATATTGGAAAATTCAGGAACGGTTTTCGAGTAAAAAGTTGCAAAACGACGACTGAAAAAATTGAAAAACGTTCCACCTGCTAACGAATGGGAGGAGAAGACAAAATGGCCGATAAAGATGAACTCAAAATGGTATAACCGTGTGGTTTACGAATGAGGTGGGATGGAGACTAAATGGAAACCGTGTGGTTTACGAATGAGGTTTAGGCAAATTATGATTAGGGGTAAGTAAATCGACTAATCGATTAATCGACTTTTTGTATTCTTCTTCTTCCAACATATGTTGCCATATGTCAATTCCACCATAATGGGGTGGAATTTAAAGTGACATGAGACACGAAGTCTATGTTGCCACTTTCACGGGTATAATTTTATTTCTGGGGTATTTTTGTAGATTAGATTTTTCACGGGTAAGTAATTTTTAGGTTGTTTTGTTTGTTTTTAGATTTTAATGCCTACTTCTTTGTAGAATTTCCATAAATAGTTGTAGGCTTTTATGTTGCTTTTCTGAAGTATGATATCAATTGTTGGTTGTGGTATGTCTAGAGTACGTAATGAAAGCAATGAAAGTCTGGTGTTTGAGTCGATATCCGGGCAATTAAAAGTGATGTGGTCCATAGTTTGTATGGCTCCACAATCACATCTGTCTGAGCTGGTAATGTTGATCTTGTGGAGATGATGTCGCATTTGATTATGACCAAATCTTAATCTTGAAATGGTTGTCACTACTCCTCGGTGTATTTTTATATTTTGAAACCAAGGGTTACAGTTGACTCTCGGTGAAAAAGCGAAGAAACGTCTGCCAAATATACTGGCATTCCATTTATCCTGCCAGGATTTAACAGCTGAGGCTCTATCTAGTTGTTTTAGATCTGATGCAAACATATCGGGATATGTATCGGTCGGAATGTGATTATTAGCAATAGAGTCCACGTACTCATTTCCGTCGATGCCGCAATGGCTTGGCACCCACAAAAAGCGTACAGAGTAGCCCTCCCTACACATTTGATACACCTCATTCTTTATTTTATAAATAGAGGGATGGGTATTTTTGTTGCTTTGGGAACTGATGGCTTGTAGGACGGACTTGCTGTCAGACACGATAACATATTTTTCGGGATTGCACGTTCTTATTAACATCAATGATTCATGAATAGCACAAGCTTCCGCAGAATATATGGAACATGTTTTATTTAGCGAAAAGGATGCTTCGATGTTTAGCGAAGGAACCCATAAGGCGTAGCTGGTTTTATCTAGAGTTTTTGATCCATCTGTAAATACTCTTGTGTAGTCTTTGAGTTTTGTTTGTGTTGTGTCATTGTATAAGTTAATAATATCAGTTGAAGGTGGTCGGTTTTTACGGACGTCAAGGTATATAATTTTTGGAATTGAAGTGGATATTCACATTGAATGGGTCGCTGGAGTTTTATCAAATTATATCCTGTTTGTTTTCCATGATAAAGTTGGAAAAGAGTAGGTCTAGTTTGAAATTTTTCATTATATCTTGCAATAAATGCATTTACTGGGTTTCTGCAATCCGTAATCACATTGCTCATGTAGTTGTTGGCAAGAAGTTTAAATCTTTCCGGTAGCGGCATTACGTTAGCTTCCACTTCAAGTGCCTGAGTGTGAGTAGATATCATGGCTCCCAGTGCAGTCCTCAGTGCTCGAAATTGAATACGTTGCAGTTTGAGTAATTTGTTGAGTGGGCAATCAAGCAACAGGTGTGACATATATTCGATTTTTGGTCTGATGGCGCCAATGTACAGGCGAATAAGTTGTTGTGGGTTTCCTCCCCAGGATACCCCGCATAACGCCCGAATAATGTTCATGAATCCAAAAGATGTATTATATATATGTTCAATGTGTGGTGTCAAATCTAGTTTGTTGTTCAAAATGAAGCCTAGGAAATTAAAATTGTTTACGAAATCAATGCGTTCGTTGTTAATGTACAGATCAGGGTATATGTGATGACAGCGGCGAATGGAAGGACTAAAAAGCATGTTTTAGATCTGATGCAAACATATCGGGATATGTATCGGTCGGAATGTGATTATTAGCAATAGAGTCCACGTACTCATTTCCGTCGATGCCGCAATGGCTTGGCACCCACAAAAAGCGTACAGAGTAGCCCTCCCTACACATTTGATACACCTCATTCTTTATTTTATAAATAGAGGGATGGGTATTTTTGTTGCTTTGGGAACTGATGGCTTGTAGGACGGACTTGCTGTCAGACACGATAACATATTTTTCGGGATTGCACGTTCTTATTAACATCAATGATTCATGAATAGCACAAGCTTCCGCAGAATATATGGAACATGTTTTATTTAGCGAAAAGGATGCTTCGATGTTTAGCGAAGGAACCCATAAGGCGTAGCTGGTTTTATCTAGAGTTTTTGATCCATCTGTAAATACTCTTGTGTAGTCTTTGAGTTTTGTTTGTGTTGTGTCATTGTATAAGTTAATAATATCAGTTGAAGGTGGTCGGTTTTTACGGACGTCAAGGTATATAATTTTTGGAATTGAAGTGGATATTCATATTGAATGGGTCGCTGGAGTTTTATCAAATTATATCCTGTTTGTTTTCCATGATAAAGTTGGAAAAGAGTAGGTCTAGTTTGAAATTTTTCATTATATCTTGCAATAAATGCATTTACTGGGTTTCTGCAATCCGTAATCACATTGCTCATGTAGTTGTTGGCAAGAAGTTTAAATCTTTCCGGTAGCGGCATTACGTTAGCTTCCACTTCAAGTGCCTGAGTGTGAGTAGATATCATGGCTCCCAGTGCAGTCCTCAGTGCTCGAAATTGAATACGTTGCAGTTTGAGTAATTTGTTGAGTGGGCAATCAAGCAACAGGTGTGACATATATTCGATTTTTGGTCTGATGGCGCCAATGTACAGGCGAATAAGTTGTTGTGGGTTTCCTCCCCAGGATACCCCGCATAACGCCCGAATAATGTTCATGAATCCAAAAGATGTATTATATATATGTTCAATGTGTGGTGTCAAATCTAGTTTGTTGTTCAAAATGAAGCCTAGGAAATTAAAATTGTTTACGAAATCAATGCGTTCGTTGTTAATGTACAGATCAGGGTATATGTGATGACAGCGGCGAATGGAAGGACTAAAAAGCATGCATTTTGATTTTATCGGTGAAAGAGAAAGCTGTACTTTTTCCAGTCTGTTGATTACTTGGTTTAGAGCCGTCTGGATTTTATCTTTTGCAATTGTTATATTAGAGTCTGCACAAAACATGACTATGTCATCCGCATAGCCCAAAATTTCAACATCCAGGTCTTTAAAAATATGATTGACATATACGTTGAAGCTAAGTGGGCTCAATACGGAGCCTTGTGGGGTTCCGGTAAAAGATCTTCTCGTAGTGCAATTTGTTGCTTCGATTATAAGCTCTTTGTATTGGAAGAGGCGATGCAAAATTAAACATGAATGATCACTTATGCCAAGGTTTTTATATTTTTCAATTAGGATGTCTATATTGACATTTTCGAATGCGTTTTTGATGTCAAGAAATGTGGCTATTAAGTATTTGCCTTCCCGTTTAGCAAGTAGTGCTGCTGACCAAAAACATGGGACGTTATCTCTCGTGGAACGTTTCTTGCGACTGTGAATTGTGTAATTTGTCAGTCGATTCTAGTTGGTGATCAATTCTACGGAAGATCATTCGTTCAAATATTTTTCGCCAGCAAGATATTATGGCGATTGATCTATAAGAATGTGGATCGTTGGGTGGTTTGCCTTTTTTGTGAATGGGACACACCTTATATATCATCCAAGTGCTTGGAATGTTCCCTGATTTCCAAATGTGGTTATATAATTGTAAAAGTTTTGTCCTTACCTCATGGCTAAATAATTTCATGTGACCATGGCGTACACCGTCGATACCAGCTGTTGTGTCCTTAGAATCATGTATAGCCGCATTCAGTTCGTCCATTGTGAAGTTGTAATCACTTGAGATGTTTTCTTTGGGAGGAGTCAAGTTGATAGGTCCAATTGGTCCAGATAATATGTCATAGAATTTATCTATGCACGTTTCTGGTAAATTTTTTAGTTTATTTGTATGTCTGCCTCTGAACTTTTTTACGGTGTTCCATAGTTCAGTTGGAGTAATGTCGGCGCTTATTTCTTCACACATATTTTGCCAACCCTTTCTTTTTTCCACCCTAATGGTATAAAAATATTCCTTTTGACATGCCTTTAATTTGTCATTATTAACCCTGTTGGGAATTTTTTTAAAACGTGCCAAAGCTCTAATTAAGGTTGCCTTCACTTTTTTACATCTTACGTTCCACCAACTATTATCGGGATATGATTTTTTACCACTGGTGACTTTTAACTTATTGTGAAACGTCTGGGATAGATAATTGAACTTCATATTGTCCGGGCATTCTAAAAATTGTTCACTGCTTAGTATTTCATTCATTGTAGAATTCAACCGGTATTGTTCTATGTATCTTGGTACGTCATATGTGGTTTTATGACATCTTACGTGAAGTTCAATATCAATTAATATAGAACAGTGGTCAGAGCCAAAACATTCATTAAGGGTGCGCCATGTCGAAATCAATGCGATTGCAGGACTACATATTGATAGGTCTAATGCTGACGGGATGCTACTACCAAAGTATGCTTGTCTTTTGTCTTCTATGAATTTGAGCATGTTTTCACCGCGAGCGTCCGTATTGTTGCATCCCCATATAATATGGTGGCAATTAAAGTCTCCGCATAAAATAATATTTGCATTTGGTGGTACAGATGATATACAGCTCATAAGGTCGGTAGCATTGAAGGTCGAATTAGGTGGAATGTATGCTGAAATTATTATTACCGGACCAATTTCACTGTTAATGCAGCAGGCGACAATTTCGATATTTTGGTTTATTATATTAATGTCAAAGTTTGTGTATTTAATTGATTTTTTATTAATATGGCTACACCTCCGCCATAGGTTGATCTGTCCTTCCTTATAACGTCATAACGTCCATGTTGTCTAAATAGGTCTCCGATATGCAAGATATATCAACCCCTTCCTCTTTTAGAAATTGAGACAATTGGGGTTTTTTATTTCGGATGCTCCTTAAATTAATTTGTAGAATTTTCATCATCAAGGCACTTCATTTTTTCTTTTTGGAACGCCTCAAAAATATGTAGCGGGGCGTTGATACTGCTATCGGAGGATGTGAATGATTGATTTAAATTTTGAATTGTTGTATTAGACTTGGTTTTGTTGTTAGGTTTGGTATTGTTGCTTGTAATTTCTTTGTTTATGTCGATATTTTCATTTGAGGCGATTTCTAAACGTGTTGAACTGCACAATGAGTTTGTGTCAAAATCGATTTGTAATATTGGATTTTCATCAATAGACTCGGTTTGTGATGTTGTATTTTCGTCAATAGGCTGACTGTCAATATTTGTATGATTATAGGATGCATGATTATCTGCAGGTGGGTCCTCGGTGTAGGGAATTGTATATTCTGTTTCGATTACAATACTATCATCGTCTTTATTGTTTTCCGTGATCACAAGAGGGGGTTATTACTTAGTTTCCTTTTTATCCCTCCTTTGGTTTTCGGCTTAACTTTGGTCTTTTCATGTTGATCTCAGGGAAGTCTTCTGAGATTAAATGTGTTTGTTGCTGTAATTTTGTTGATCCTGGGATTATCTCCTATAAGTTTTGGGGTTTTTTCTTCCGCATCTTTTTTGGCTGTATTTATGAGCTCCATTCGTAGTTCGCACTGATTGGATCGAGCATCATGGGGGCCCTTGCAATTAATACACTTCGGTATCATTGTGCAAACACCATCATGGGAGGACCCACATCGGGGGCAAACCTGACGGGAGCGGGTACAGACTTTGGTAGAATGTCCATGTTTCCAACATTTCTTGCATTGGAGGATGCGTTCAATGAACGGTTTAACAGGGAAGTATACATTGTGTATACTTACATGGGATGGTAGTTTGTCACCGCTGAAGGATATTAAGATAGCTTCAGAGTCAATCCTATTGTTTTCATTAACGGGATCAGGCCTTGTGAAGCGTTTAATTTCGGTTATGAAGATATTGTCATGAATTTGTCCGTATTCAGCTTTATGTTTAATAAACAAGTTTTCAAATAGGTATTTTTCAGAGAATTCTGATTCAGAGGGGATCTGCACCACAGCTTTAATTTCACATAGCTCAGCTGGTATGAACACCCTATATTTCATACGTAGTTCTTCGTCTGCAGCTATTTTGTTGATTGTGTCGCGGTCGCTACAAATAATTTTCATCTTTCGTTTTGTAACGAAGTGCGTCTCCAAGTTATCAAATCTGCAGTGAAGTTCATCGGCAATTTTCATTATCGGAATGCTTTTTTTATTCGGGTAACATTGCAAGATCGCGACGTATTCTTCTAAAAAATTTATATATTTTTTAATCCTCGGAAGTGGGTATTTAAACCCATCTTCTAGAGTTATTTCATAGGCCTCGGGCCAAACCATATTAATTAATTGTTTTAATTGCGAATTTGAAAGGCAAATATATGAATATCTATTTTAATTTATTTTTTGTCCAAAATTTGCGCGTCCAATTCGTTCGGCTTCACTCGGTTTTTTTTCAATCTGTAGAGTTGGGTAGTTCCGGAACGAACTAGTTCATTAGAACTATTCCGAGAAAGGAACGATCGGAACTAGTTCCAGCTCTTTAATTAATATAGTTCTTTTCTCTGATCCAGTTCCATTTTTGAACTATTTGAAGCAAAGGAACTATGTATGGAAAAACGAAAAACAGAATGATGAAAGAGAAAGATTCAAAAGAACTATGTAGGAGTCGGAACTATATGGAGCAAAGGAATTGTATGGAGTAAAGGAATTAGCAAAGGTACTATATGGATCAAAGCAAAGGAATTGTATAGAGTAAAGGAACTATATGGAGCAAAGGAACTATATATGGAAAAACGAAAAAAAGAATGATGAAAGAGAGAGATTCAAATGAACTATGTAAGAGTCGGAAATCTAGTAGCAAAGGAACTATTTGGAGCAAAGGAACTTTATTGAGTAAAGGAATTATATGGAGCAAAGGTACTATATGGATCAAAGGTACTATACGGTTGTACAATGAGAGGGAAGCCTCCAAGACTCCAGCCTTCACTTGTTAATCGTCGTTCTGCCAAGACTCAAGCGACGTCGTACCCAAACCTTCTCCAACAAATGGTCTGTTCCAGTACTTTTTTAATAGTAAAGCTAGTAAAAGGGAAACATTTCAAAATAAGTCTCAGAGTACAAAATAATTTGAAAAGTTCGGGAACGCAAATCTAGTAAATATGCCAAAATTAGATGGCAATATCAATTACCATTTTTACTCGGCTAAACGAGTAAAAAGTTTATAAAGAGAAAGCCATTTTGTTTTGTGCTCTCTTAAATTTGATTCCATGTTTTACCAGTTTTATGGGTTCAGGAACGGTTTTCGAGTAAAAAGTTGCAAAACTTGTAAAATTAGTAGATTCTCTTAGGTTCTGGAATGGAGCTAAAATAAAAACGACGACTGAAAAAATTGAAAAACGTTCCACCTGCTAACGAATGGGAGGAGAAGACAAAATGGACTCAAAATGGTATAACCGAAAGTTTACGAATGAGGTTTAGGCAAATTATGATTAGGGATAAGTAAATCCACTTTTGACTAACCGATTAATAGACTTCCCTCTAAGAAAAATAAACGTAACGCAAAAGTAACGAAAGCAGTCCTTTTACGTGCCGCTATTGCGTTACGAAAACGAACTGATTTTTCATAATGGGTGCGTATTGCATAACCGAGACACCATGATGAAACATGAATTGCCAGTTTTTTAAAAAGTAAACATAAGTTCCGTTCCAGAACCCAAAAGAATCTACTAATTTTACAAGTTTTGCAACTTTTTACTCGAAAACCGTTCCTCAACCCACAAAACTGGTAAAACTTTGAATCAAATTTTAGAGAGCACAATACAAAATGTAAACTTTTTACTCGAGAAATTTGGCTGAGTAAAAATGGTAAACAGGAATGCCTACTTCTGATTGGCTATTATGTTGATTTTGCCATCCAATTTTGGCATATTTACTACATTTTCGTTCCTGATTTATATATTAGCTTTACTATTAAAAAAAGTACTGAAACAGACCAATATTAATACAATTTCAAACTTAACATGCCTACCCAAATTTCGATTAGCTCGTTCGACGTTATTCATACTGCAAGAATCTACAAGATTTTATTTGGTCTGTACCCGTATTTCAAGAATCTACTAGATTTTACTATTTTCTTCGATATCATAAAGGAAAATTCGTTATCGTAGTAAAAAGTAGTACGGGAATATACCATTTATACGAATGTTACCGAAATAGGGTAAACGCACCTAATTGCGGCATGTACCAATAGTCGGCATCTTTTTTATATAACTTCAAATAACTAAAAAATCCTATAACTAAATATGAAAAATACCTCGAATAATCTTCAATAACACTGCAACCTATCTCTGTATAAAATTTAATCGAACTATGTACATTTATTGAGTCAAAATTTGGCATTTGATCAATGAGGTTTGTCAACACTAACGATAAATCATGTTTCTTAAGAAAAAATTAGTGGGCATGTCAATTGCAAAAGACTTGTAACTATATTAAAATTATATATTTTTCACAAGAATCTTCTTGGTAATTGTAAAGAACATAGAGAAGAATACTTTAGAATTTAAAATCATTAAAAAATATTTGTAATTATGATATTTTTATCGATGCCGCCCTTAGGAACAAAATTTTTAAAGGTTTTCCTATAGTCGGCATATGGGTGAATAATAAGCACCTTTTCAATCTTTTTGGCTCAAAATTGGAAACAATTTTAAATAAGTGCTCTAAATAACGATTAATTTATAAAAAATCAGTTTTGAGTGGTTTTACATAATGGAAGACATTGTTTAATCTTAAATGTGTTTAACCTATGAAATGCCTTATTTAACCATGCCGAGAATTGGATAACAGGCTCCCAAAGTCGGCACCATGTTTTATAATTGTAATATTTTAATAAATAATATTATTTTATATAACTTTTTTAATATAACACTGATGAAAACGTCCATAGTAATAATTTATTATTGCAAATAGCAGAAAAATCGATTAAATATATAATTTTTGTTTAACTAAAATGCGACATGCCGACTATTGGAACATAACATGCCGACAATTGGAAAAATGTGCCGACTATTGGCACAAAGGCACTTTTATACATAATTATTAATTTAATCTAATTTAATACAAATTAATTAAACAAATTTGTATTCCACCGGGGAGTAAACAAAATTTCGAAACAGATTAACCTAAATATAATATCGTGGAAAAAATGCACTCGGAATGATGAAACGTTTAAAAAGCGAAAATTTTTAAAGTGCCGACTATTGGTGCGTTTACCCTATATATGAATTCGACGTATCTGGGTAATACGGCCGTACAAAACATTTTGCCGTTGTGTAAAAACAACCAAAAAGTTAAAGAAGTGAAAGAAACGTTGAAATTTAAATAGGAATGTTCATGCATGCGCCGAGAAAGTGAAGAGCTAAAGGTTATTTACACCAGCAATGGGGCACAAACTAGGTCCATTTTTTCTAGATTTGAATGTACAATTCTAGAAAAAATGGACAAGAGGCGGTTAAAATACTTTGGTATGAAAATGTCACAATCTAAAAGTCACTCGAAATCGTTCGTTAAGAATTTTACAAAACAGGCTGTTAATCTTCTTTAGCCCTTTGTGGTCAAATGTTGCCCACAGGCAACAACACGTTTCAGAGCTTATATTTAATATTCAACCAGTATATATATATTATTTGCATTTCATATGTCAAAACCTGATTATGGACGACACATATCAAAAGAAAAATCAAAAAAATTCAAAATTTTGGTAAAGTTATGAGCTTTTCAATATAGAGAAGAGGGTATTTTTTGTACAGTACTAATTTGTGTATACAGTCCAAATTATTTTAATCGCTTTGTATTCAAATTGTACGAATTTCGTCATCAGAATTATTTTTGATTTTTGTAAAAATGAATATAGAGAATAATTTAAAATGATTTTTCCGTCGATTTTGCATTTGGTTTTCTTGATATTGCACTTTAATTTTTCCGAAAGAATGTACTGTATCTCTCGAATGCAAGGATGTAGCGATATCAAATTTTGTGCATTTTCTATTTGTGAACAGAAATTTGTTCTAGGATTGCGGAAAAAATTCTTAGCTTAAAGGGTTAACAATCCATTGGCATTTTTAATAACATGGTTAATCAATCTTAAAAGATATGGCCTCTTATTATGGCAAATGGATTTGTTTTCTATTGCATACCAGATAGTAACAAAATAATCTTGAAAAAAATAGTACCAAGAAAGGAAAGATAATTTCATATAAGTTAATATGAAATTTAAAAAAAGTCTGCGCATGTAGAAAATGAAAACATTCCACTACCACTCAAGAAATAATTAAATAATTATTAATTATATTGGTAATTTCTGGACTAACTCAGTTGATAGCCCAATCTTATCGCGTGTAAAAAACAGTTCCCCTCTCCCTCTGTCTAATGCTTATCATTTGTATTTAAAGAAAATAATGGGCTCGTCACATTAAATATATGTGTTAGTTTCGTAGGAATCGGAAATAAACCCCAGACAACCTTAACCGGGATTCCAAATTTCCTGCTATTTTACCATTACCTCGGTTTTAGGGTTGTACCTAAATTCATGCGTATCCGTACGAATTTATTCACCTCAAAAGTTAAACACATGTATTTCAATGAATGTTACCCAAATACGCATTGCGTATATATATATATAAAGTTGACAAATTTCCACATTGACATTGCGTATTTTGGAATTTTTGTTTTTGGAAAATAGAATTCCAGTCATTGAAAAATTTGTTTTTCTATAAATGTAAACATTTTTCGGTCAGTTAAAAAACAGTTTTCATCCATTTTTGCCGTTTTCAATTGGCATAGATGCAAATAAAGTCTTTACGTATTTGGGTAATACGGACGACTTTCAAACTCTGTAAAGGTGAAATGGTGAGTATATTTGTACGGAGCGCAATAAATTAGGTATGACCCTTAGGTGAAGAGAAATAATATGAGGTATGGAGTATAGTATAAACTGAATAGACCAATGTTGTACTGGTAAGGTGGCTGCTGATTTTTTTCGATTGTCGGACTTCCTATAACATGTCCTACATATTGTTCATATCAGATGTTTTTGTTACCATTATGGTATATTTTCATTTCCAACCTTATAAAAATGAAATGAGGCTGTCAATTTTTTCATACAAATATATTTTTAACATATTCTAGTCCAATGAAGATTTGTTTTTTTTTACAAGCATATACAAAAATTTACCTTTGTTAAAAAAAAATCAAAACACTTTCTAATTAGGTATATTATATTAATATAATTTAAAAAAAAATTAACAATAGGAATGAGTGTGTTGACTTATCAATTAGCCAACCAAATATCTGATGTGCAATCACCACCGGGGTAACGCATTTCATGTGGCAATGTGGGTCCATAGGGTTCCTTACCGAAATCGACCAAGAAATTTTCATCTAATTTCATGCCTCCATTTTCATGATCAATATCGATTTTAACAATGTGACCACCCTTCTCTACCATTTTGGGATACATCTAAAAGAAAAAAAATTAAAATTACCACCTCGAAAATAGCAGCCAATATGTATCATACCATTTTATCCCACGCCGAGAAGAGAGATGTAGAGACATACAAACGTTTGCCATCCAAAGATAATTGCATCATTTGGGGACCACCTTCAAGGCGGCGACCCTTTACATAGACTGGATCAGGACGTTCCTGGAAGAAATGTAAAATATTTGAGAAATTCCAAAATATTTCCAAGTGTTGATTTTCTAATTTTTCTTCCTAGCAAACTACCATAATGAAACGTTCAGTATATATTCCTTGTGGTAGCTCACTCAGGAGTCAAACACAGAAAACATCAAAAATTTAAATGTTGATCTTAATAATTATATCATACCGTCAATTCCTTATCTTCAATAACTTCAACATCGGTTAAATCTTTACAAATAGCACCACCCAAAAATACTTGACCAGTTAATTTTGGATTTTCGGGATCGGTAATATCATATTGACGCAAATCACCATGTCGCCACAAATTGATGTACAAATAACGATCATCCAAAGAGAGTATAATATCTGAGACCATACCACCAATAGCTTCAGGTTCATTATCACCAAATTTAACCAATTTTGTGGGTACATCGATGACTTTCTTGTGTATGTACTCATCACTGTCTTCCTTCTTTTTGAAATAGAATACTTTGGCATTTAGACAACATCCTACAAAACCTTCGGCACGTTTGGGATCGTGCATAAAACGAACTTCCAATGGTGTAAAGCCATCCATACCCAAATCAATAGTTTGATATAAGGTGCGTGTTGACCATTTGAAGAAATTAATACGGCAGCCATATTGAGTTAGGTCATTAAGATCTTCATTTTTCCAACCTCTGAAAAAATATATAGAATAAATTAATTAATATTTTTTATATTTAAACAAAAAATTATTTCTAATTTAAATTATATAACCATAAAAATTTTTTCGGGTTTTCTAGGAAATGCATTGAACACTGAGCCAAAAAACGACCTTGAGCCTAAATTCCATCGTAATTGGATAATAACTGTGCATTAGATAGACAGCAAATCGATATAGGAAAGGATTCTAAGTATAATTTGAAAATAAAATTTTGTTGATCTAGCGTCCTTTAGCCATATAGAAACAAATTCTATAAGACTTAATATCCTGTCTGATATATACATGGACATACAGCCTGGAATAGATTCAGGAAATTATTACAATAATATGCTCAATAATAATTATGGTTCTGTCTTGCATCCTTTCGTATGTCTGTGCCGGTCCAGAAGAACAAAAACGATCACACTTTTCCTTACCTTCTGAATTTCTTTGGGGCACCCCATTCCGATGATACCATTACATCAAAATATGGTTGATACCAAAAATCATAACCACAATAAGGTTTCTTGTCGCCCTTGATCCATTTACCCAGACAATTGAATTCCGAATCGAATAATACAAAATCGCAGGTGGCATTGCCCTCAGCATCACCCATAATTGAAATCATAATATTGCCATCGGCCAGACAATGTGTTGTATGGGGTGCTGTTACATTGTGGCTTTTCAATACCTGGCCATCGATAACTTTACAGATTTCTGGTTTGCGGGGATTTGTAGCAACATCCAAAACATAAATAAAATCGGAATTAACACCGGGCAACACGAGCTTATCACGTTTCGGTACACGTTTGGCATTCTTATCGACATAATAACAACTGGAACAGGCATTCCAACCAGAGTGGTGCAATTCATTGCCGGTACGATTGGTGAAAGTGCGATGGATAACCTATCAAAGAAAACAAATGAAGAAAGTAAAGCACAATTAAATAAAAGAGCCAAAGACAATGTAATAGGCAATTAACGCTAACCTGACAGTATGTGGGACTCTCGGGATCAACATCAACCGTTGAAAGATAATCACCATGGGGTTCATCCAAGTTAGGTTGAATTGTTACAGTGTACAACAATTTCTCTCGGGGACCATTTTTCATGGCATCAATGGGTGTGGGATAGCCAGGTCCATGACAGCATTCTAGAATATAAACAAAACACTTGAAATTGTCACTGCGCAAATAACGAATTCTCCGAGACGTGGACGTGTTCAAAATACAAATATAATGTAATTCTTCTGATCATACTTTGTTCAGTCATTTTTGTTGCTCTTCTTCAACACAATTGTGCACCGGCCTCTTTTGAATAACACGAAACGACTTCTTCACCGAACAAAATACAACTGATTTCAAAAAATTTGCCAACCAACAAAACCAATTCGTATTCAATGTTGTATTATCTTCTTTTAGTCCAGATCCATTACTGCTTTGTAGTATCAACAACCAAAGAGAACAGATAAGAGCTCAACAACAAGCACTTGTACAACAGCAAGAAAATAATAAAAAAACCGAGTGAGCGGGAGAGTAAACGAAAGAAAGATCGAATTGAATAAATAAATATATACGATTTGACCGCAAGTGCACTAGCAATGTTGATAAACAAAAAACAGAGGACACCGGTTTTAAATGGTAGATAGATACGTCAGAGGTTCAAATGTGGACCTCTCCATATCATCAGAAACACCATTTTTATTGATTTAAAACAAAAAACGATCAACACGTTATCTGCCACCTTTTGTTTTGGGTTAGCATCGGCTAATAAAACACTTTTAATATTGTTTTTGGACAAACAGAAACAAAAAATAGGAGAAATAAAAAAAACAAATGTTTACAAGCTGAGTGGAAAATTTACACACGCGTACACTCGAAGAAAAAACATATTTTGGAATATCCTTACCGGATAATATTGATATTATAAATATAGAATACAAAACCAACCTTGGATGGTGGTCAAAAAATTAAATACAATTGCATTATGAAACGTTATAAGAATACATTATTGAATTTCTTTAATGATGGATTGAATTTGAATGAATTGGCATTTTTAAAATATTAATATTATTAATATAGAATATAAAACAATAATGAATCCTGGTCAACAAAATATATACAATTGCATTTTGAAACGTTATAGGAATACATTATTGATATTGTTGAGTGATGGCTTGAATTTGAATGAAGTGACATTTTTTTCGAAACAGTGAAGCTGAATCCCAGTTTTGTCGTTTTTTAACTTTTTTAAGAATTGTTACATAAACCTTTTTAAAAACATATAGGAAAATTCGTTATCGTAGTAAATAGTAGTAGATTCTTGGATACGGGAACAGATATATATTTATGATTTTCCGACTCAAAACCAATCTGTTTACATTAAAAAAATAAAAACAAGGGAAGGATATCGGTAAAATGTATATATTTGTAAAGTGATTTGGCATTATGGGTTATCTCTGAAAATGTATTTCGTTCTTTTGTTATATGACATTGTGGACAACAAATACCGGTATATGATATATTTTGTTGTAATGCTATAAATTTCTTGCATCATATATATACCTAGATAGTTTCTTATTTAGTGCGTCGATTGTTCATATACGAAGAGAAGAGGACAAATAAAAGTAAAATCTGTAATGAAAATGTATTAAATTTTTAAATATTTATAAACATACTTAACATATTCAAAAAGTATAAAATAAATTATCATTTTAACCCTATGTCTGAGTAGAACCCTATGTCTCAGTAGACGTGTTTTTTTATCGCAGCTGATCGTTCTGTTTATTTCTGCTTTTAAAATTCGTTACAAACGTAATTCACTGGTGCCTTGGTGTTGATATCTTGTGTTTATTGCAATATTGTCGAGTTATTTCAAATTTATCTCGAA